>NW_027509559.1:102500-497978 GCF_048541705.1 Temnothorax americanus
TCGTCGGAAAACCGGATCGTCGCACAAGACTCTTCAGTTTTGCGTATACATGTATACCTAACCCACGAATTGTTCCACGGAACGGAGACAACTATGTCGACCTGCGTGCATCAGTATGCATGTATGCCGCACGACTACGATTACGGTACGACGACGAGATGGGTCGAAAAGCTGTGGAAATTGAAGAGGTAGGGAGGAGAGAATATTTGAACGTCAATGAGTTTACCGTATACCACGTCACAAACGTTGGCCAGTTTACAAATCCGATAATACCAAACGCCACCGATGACGCCGCTGTTTATGGATTATTACGGCAATATGCATTCGGGACGGGGAATCAAACCGACAAGCAAGATGGACGTGCGCTCGTTGCGTAATTTCAGAGCCGCGGTTACACACAGATGCAGCAGGCTGAATTCCCGCTTCGCGATGCGGCGGCGAGAGTTTTCCTTCCGTATGCGCGTCACCCGGGAGAAACGCCCTGCTTGTCACGATCCCAATAATCCTATCGATTTCATCTCCCTTTCGCCGCCACGTTCGCCCCATGGTATCGCGTAAAAAATTCCTCGACACGTTATTGGTAAATCGTTCTACGCTCCTTAATCTGATTTTCTCCTGCGCAACCAATAGTCGGGAATTTATATCGAGCCTCGGAGAATTCCAAGCGAACTGCTCGCTCCCTCGCATTTGATTCGATCAGACAGTAGAAAGAACGTGTGTTCCGTGTACATCCCAATAGACGCATGTACACACAAAAACAATTCTCCTTTACACATATCTCTATAGCTGTATGGGCAGGCGTATAACTTGCATTAGAGTGTAATTTAACAGGTATATATTCGATTAGAAATGGCATAAAAATAATTTGTGATCGATAAGATAATCGGATAAGAGTAACGTGAAAAACTAAAGATAATAAAAAGGTACGGACGTACAAACATTGCTCATAATTTTCTTGTAAAATTTACTCCGTTTCTCAAATAATGTAATAACATAAAATGTGAATTTAATAAGGTGTAAATTAAACATAATAGGCCAAATTGACATAGCGGTTTCTGTACTTGTTGAAATAAAATGTGTAAAAAATTCGGCACGTACAATCCGCTCCGAATCCTCGGAGTAAAACCGATTTCAAACGGGATTATGCAAAACCGATTTAGTAAAGACTATAATAGTAAAAGACCGTACGGGGTGAGCTGATAATACGAGGGACGAGCGAAGAAGTGCATTGTCTTGTTCAGGTCACGAAGATTTCTGAAGCTCAGTTTTTCAGATGTCCTTCTTGAGAAATTCGACGAGAGAAGCGCAACCTTCGTTAGATGTAAAAGCCATTTCCAGAGAACTGTGTCACGCGTAATTTGAATAATTAAATAAGCACTGCCGTGCGTCAAGCGAAAAGGAAATAAATCGCGCGCTCTGCTCGTCGCTTGTTGTTAAAATAACGTTCATTCGTAAAAGAATATGTTCGCACTAGAAAGAGTACGATAGCGTTTCATGTCAAAATTATGATCTGCTGCATTTTTAAGTAAAATTTTTATATAAACACTCACAAATATATTCAAAAAACTTTTCATTATAATTTCATATATATTTCCTTTATTTCTTCTAGTTTTATTTATTTTTTAAATGATACTTCAATGCGACGTCCATATTTTCAGTACTCCTGCAGTGACATATAAAAACTTTGTTATTAGCTATATACTATAAATGGCTCGCTGAAAAGTCCAAAGCCTGTAAAACTGCGTGAAAGTACCAACGTCACTCTCCGTCATATGCACGTAGATACGGGTGATTTATTAGTATGTCAAAACACCTTAACTTTTGGAGTAATAGCTTTCGTCGCATCACTACGTGCGCTATTTTATATCAAAAAGACTGTTACCATAAACGACATTAGCTACAACCATTATTTTAAAAACAAGATATTTATACTCCTCAAAAAACATAAATACCTGAAAATATTTAAAAGGAAAAAACATAAATTACAAGTTGTGTCCTAAAAATTTTTTACGAGCAATGTATTACTATCTTTCACATTTCGCGGCAACATGTTATTATGTCAGACGAGTAATTATATCAGTTAATTACGTAACAAGCTACATTTGGAAATGCGAGCTTAATTATATATATGTCGCATATCATATCCAAATTTCCTATTCTTTTACAGAAAATAAATATTGAAATGGGGTTCAACCGAGGATGTAGTTTAATCATATAAATCGCTATAGGAAACAATTTTGAACGGAAATTTCTTTACTATAATATATCGTTTTACTTTTTCGTATTGATATATAAATCTCTTACATTTCAATCTCGCTTATCTGTCGATCCATAAAACGTCTTTTCCAAGTATAAAATTATCTTATCGTATGCAAACATAGGCTATGCTTCCCTCCTAAAAGCATGTCGGTATCTCTGAGTAGATATTACTGTGTAAAAAGATAAATATACGTACAAGGTAACTATATGTGCATCAGATCGATACCGGCAACTTATCAAAGATTCGACTTATCTAAACGTTCAACTTATCTAAAGGGTTACTTATCTTTCACAAATAACACACCTTCTTTATAAACTTTGATTGTCATCTCGATCGTCACATCTATCGTTGGTTGCACTGCATTTAAAGTGATTTGAAACATTACTGTTGCGCATGACAGATTACTTGGAGCAAACTTTCTATATAAAGAGAAGTCGTATTTGAACCTCAAGTTCTCTATGTGACTTTTTTATTTTTATGTAAATTATACGTAAAGTTTTTTTTGCCTCTGTCTTACATTTCAGAGACTTTCTTTTCGGTTGCAATGCGCGATACGATGCACTCGACTTTCTTCGGCAAGCGAGCTAACAACTACTTGATATCAACCTTCCAAGTTACATGAAAATCTCCAAGAAACTACTTTCGCAAAAGTTTCACCGAGTAAAGGAGAATCGAAAATCGGTGTGTGCAAAGTGCATTCTGAGTTTTGTGTGCGTGAGTGCGTGCGTGCGTACATGTGTATATTTAAATTTTTAAATGCATCAAATTGTAGCAAATTACAGTAACAATCACATTAATAACAGTTAAATCGAACGAAATTAAAACATTGAAAAATTATACTTCAGAAAACAATATCTTGAATAAATTCAGAAAAAATTATCGCCTCTCGACGCAGAAAATGATTCATGTGCATGTTGAATAAAATTCAAAAAGAAATAAATAAACGAAATAAAATCTAAACGAAAAAACCCATACAGGGTTTTACAATCGGCCCAGTATTGGGCCAGTACTGGTTGTGGTAGTTTAGGTACTGGCGCTGTACTGGCAAACACTACTGGCGCGGTACTGACGCAGCGCCGGATGATAACTTTGGCCCAGTACTGACAAACAGTACTGGCCCAGCCGTTGTCTATTAGTACTGCTCCAGTATAGGTATTACTATCGGCCCAGTACTGCGCCAGTACTGGTTGCCAGATTCAGACTGGATGATAATTAATTAAGAAACGAGTTTTGTTATAAAATATATGCGTTATATATGTATATATGTTTTGTTTATTTAATTATTATCAGTTTTCAAAAATAAGGTTACATTAACGTTAACATCAATTCAAAAGTGTGTCACATTTTATTATAAAAGTGGACTCCACGATACAACTGTATATAAGTTGTGCAGTTCTGTCATTTATGCATCGTTCTTATATAGCATCGTTGGTCGTATTTTAAATAAGAGAAACGAATCCTATCAAATGCCATCTATCGGATGATTTGACATTTGCATAGTTATTTGCCAGTGATGGTTCAGTACTGTCTGACATAATATTGGCCGATGTGCGGGTGCCAACCATTGGCCAAGCGTTAGTTTTCGTCGTAACGCCGGATTATTCTTTATAGGTTATGCGCCAGTCATTTGCCAGTGATGGCCCAGTACTGTCTGACAAAATGTCGGACGATGTGCGGCTGCCAACATTGGCCAAGTGTTGGCTTTGTCGTAACGCCGGATTATTCTTCACAGATCAGGTGTTAGGTAGACAGCCAGTGTTGGCCCAGCATTGGCTGACAAAACCTTGGCCGATAATCGAATGCCGTAGCATTGGCCAAGTGTTGGTTGTATTGTAACCTCCGGCAACCTTATATGGGAAAGTATATGAACTCTAATGAAGTGTCCGTCAACATTCTTGCTACAGACTGCAATATGACTCAGTACTGTCCGGCAAAGCAATTCGGTCTTGTGGCAACACGTCCGAGGTTTAAAGCGGGTAGCCACCAATTATGAAATATCGATCGGCTTTGTCGCGGCGTGCGTATACTTTTGTAGAGAAATGGCGCACATTATTTACATCAGATGATGCCTCCGCAGAATGAGCAATAATCGAGCTTTACTAAATGGTTAGCTGCACCGCTGTTCGTCGGAAAACATCAAAGTAAAACTATCGGATTTTCGCATTTAATTAAAAATACGGAACACGGATATGAATAAGAAAACATGTTCCTCTTCTCGTGCTCAATCCTAATTTTTTGCGAAGTACCGACTTTTGAATTACTTATTACGCTCTATACGATTTAATTAGATATTCTAACAGACTATACAGCGAGGGATTAATATAAGCTTTCACGTGAAAAAAAAGCTTATGATATAAAAGTAAAAAATTCTTTTTCAATCACGCGTATCTTATATAAAAAAAGAAGAAGACAGAGATATATCTCGAAGACGTTTGCCGCTGCAGAATTCCCATCTCTAGATTCATTTGTAGATTCGAAAGTTTTTCGGAAATTCCCTCGAGCGATAAGAGCGCGGTTGCGATTTGCCGTTTCTACGTATATGTGAAAATACCGTACGTTATACGTTGACTACGTATATAGCATATAGTATATACTGAACGGCACGTAACTTTCGGGGAAAGTTTAATAACGTTCGGAAGATTGAAATTAGTCGAGTATCGAGGGAGGACAACTTTTGCGCATGTACGAATTTGCAAATATCCTTACGGCGTAACGCGCATATTATTATGCACAACAGTTTCGATCTGGTAGACCACAACCTTCTGACAATGAGACGTAAATGCATTATTATTCCAAATAGTGGAAATTCCGGAGAAAGCCACTTACGACGAATAATCCTTAACCTGCACTCGACTAAACCTTGATGATACCGCGATAAACTCTGGGCTTCGTGGCTTCTGGCGTTGTCTAACATGTTTATTAACAAAACGGTTAATTCCTCCCTACATGACCGCGATTAAACGATCGATTGCGCGTACGTTCGTTCGCCGTCCTGATGCCGTTAAGCTGAATACCCCCGCCACGATACTCGATATTCCTCTAATAGCATACCGAAACGTCATGCAACGCAACACCCAACACCCGCGTGCCGCCCCGCCGCGACGCCGTCGTTGTCACGGCCAATATCCTCGCGCGCGGCGTCAGGCTTGGTATCGCGACTGTGTTCAATGTCCCATGAAAATTGCGCTTGATACGCGGAATGCCACCCCCGCCCGGGTGGCGCACCGAAGTCACATATCGGTATAATTTTATCGAGCCGGCCAGCCGACTGTCTTTAATATTCCGTACGCCGCACGCAATCCCATGCACAAGTTCGGAAATGATAAAAAAGGCCGCAACACGCGCGAGCGAGCGCGGTGCGTACCTTGCATACATATACTCGCGATATCAATCAATATCTATATAGCGATATATTATTGTCTCGTAGCGCTCCTTCCACCGTTCACGATAGACACGCTTCGTTTTTTTTGTATGCCTGTATTGCCCAATCCCGCAGATGGATCTATTCAATGAACGCGGAACAAAAGCGTGCATTTGTCATCCTATTTTTCCTATTCGTCTCGGAGCGGGAGGATTATTCCTAATACCACGAATTCATCACGATAATAAATGTCGGAATAAAACAAGCTAATTATGTCGTTTATCGTGCACGACGAAGCGCATTGACAAATGTAGCAGGACGCTTTATATTGTACGCTACGTGTATTAATTAACCTAAATAAAAGTGAGAAATTGGCGATTATATTTTTTTTTCGTAAGAAACAAATCTGGGTTAATATATACATCTTATCATTATGACATAGAGAGAGAGAGAGAGAGAGAAGAGAGAGAGAGAGAGAGAGAGAGAGAGAGAGAAAGAGAGAGAGAAAGAGAGAGAGAAGAAAAAAAAGAGAGAGAGAGAGAGAGAGAGAGAGAGAGAGAGAGAGAGAGAGAGAGAGAGAGAGAGAGAGAGAGAGAGAGAAAGCGTCAACTGATAAATGGAGCGTAAGGAAACACGAAACAGATCAATACGTTACACCGCAAGATGTAAATGCCCGTATGAATATTCAGAATCATTAGCTCGCTCGTCTTCACTTTCTTTTGCATATAAAGAACACCAATTTCCAATCACAGTTTCACCATTAGAACTCGGACATTCGCCAACCAATTATTCGCCTTCACACCAGTAATTACGATTTAATTTCCATGAAACATCATTTAACAGTTGTTTAATCTCGAATTACGTTACGTACTAAATACCTGCAGTTACAGATATAATGAACATTTTCTGAAACATTTAATTTCGTTGCTATCATATTAAAAAGGTATTAAAATAAAATATAGGAAATTATTCTGATACTAATTTGCATTTTACCGAGATTCTAATTACTATTTCATTGCCCCCCTCTCTCTCTCTCTCTCTCTCTCTCCCTCTGATTTTCGTTGTTTTGAAATGCAGCGCGCCGAGAGAAACTGACCTGTCGAGAGTGTGCGTACCTACGTTTAAAATTCAAGTTCACCCTATGCGATAAACAGGAAATTCCAGTCTCGGTAGGTTAAGAGTAATATAACAAGAGAACAACTTCCAAGTAACGGAGCGAGTGGCGAAACCGCCGTCCCTAGATAAAAGCAACAATTACTGAATTCAGAGGGCGAAAACCGCATTTACGTTAATTTGAACCTTTCGCTTCATGTGATATATGGAGGATTATCGGAAAGCTTTAACCTTCGTCCATGATTTATGCCTCGAGGAAGTTTCCGTAGACTCCTATACGCGCTTTGTTGAGAACATGAGGAACGTTCGCATGTAACTGATCTAAACGAATAAAATTGCAACCACGTGAATTTACATTAAAACGCAGCGGTTCATTATCTTCATCTGAACTATTATGAATAACGGTGAACGTTGAACAGCACATCAGATAAATACTGCAGCCAGAATTACATAATATATTCGCGATCCTAATTACTGCGTGATTATATATGCGTATACTTTTTTTCTTAAACTTGTGATTTAAGCTACGTTAAGCATGGATAATAAAATAGTGATTAATGTCCGCGGATGGCAAATTATGAAGTTTTCTAAATTCCGTGTTTTCGCGGAATTTATTAACGGTGGTAATAAATCCGGAAAAAGCGTTTACAGAATTTGTGAATAAGCACGCTGATGTGTGTGAAAGAATAAGGTCACCGACAGTTTTGTTGAAAAACAAAAATTGAAAAATGCACTTATAATTACGACTTGCTCCACTTTTCACGGCGAGTAACTTGCACAATGACAGCTATCCTAAAATGCAGTAAATTATTGCATTCTACGGCAGTACAAATTACAAATCACTCAATACAAATAAATGTTATGCTTAGCAATAATGATTATATTTAAAAAAATTTACTCGGATTTTTTTCTATAGGTTTGAAAATACTCGGAAAAAGTATCACACAATGTAAAAACTTTTTTAAAAATGCAATTAAATCGAATTTGGCTGAATAAAGTTTTTATAAATTTACGAAAAATGAATTTTTTTTTAGATCTATAGAAAATATCTGTGTATATTTGATGAATTTCAATAAAATTGAGTAATTTAATATCAATTAATTCAAAATACAAATAGAGCTATCATGTGAAAAAGCACTTGTTAATATATTTATCGATGCGATATACTGATGGATATACACGTACCTATATATCTGATGTGATAATTACGGGTCGTGATATGCGTTTCTATAATATTGAAGGCCTTTGTGAACTATTAATTAGAACATATTTCTGTTAGAATAGAAATCTATGCCGCCCACAATAATGTATAAAATCCCCTACCAGACTATTCATTAAATCAGGATAATAATTGCTATAAAATTTGTAGTATCGACAGTAGTATCAACATTGTCATACCTCACTAAAGGATCATGTAATTTTATAATCTGTTTTTTATATCATTATTATAAAATTTATGTAATAAGATACAAATGTACACTAAGAATCAATACTCTTTCGTAAAATAGATTCTATAACAAATATTGCTAAAATTAAATGAAATTGACGAAATTAAAATTATTTACAATAAATTGTTATATACTCTAATAAGTCGGTAAATGTTAATGCGTATTTTTATAATGTTTATAATTCCGTACTTTGATAATGCCAAACCCGCTTAGTGTTCAGAAAAGCAATGTTCGTTGCTACCAAATCCGTTGATTACAGGTATTTAAGTCATACGTATTATCAGAATACATTTTCAGTTTGCTAGATAAAGTTCATATATTTGTATGAATAATAAATATAACTGACAGATATATAATAATTATTTAGTGTATACATATATAATATGACAGAGACAAATCATTCATCGAGATTACTTAAAATTGTCACTCGAGTTTGAAAATTAGAAATTATCCAATAGTTAATAGTCATTATATAAAATTAGCATATAAGTTTTGAACAATGGCTTATGCATAATTCAAGCGCACCAATCATAGAAATAACGCCGAGATCTATCGAAATGAAATAATACGAATGTCGATTAGCGCCGACTTTTACATGCAGCTCATTGCAAAACGTGCACATGCGATGCGATGGTGCAGTCGAAAAGGAGGAAACGATCCAGCCTCATCTCCCGCGCTCGAGCGGAGTTCCTGCGTCGAGTGGAGCCAGAAATTGTAAAGTTCCTGAGAAATTGCTATTGCACGTGCCGATCTTCGAGGCTTGAGAGTCGGGACACACACTCGCGCATCCATGGGCTCAAATTGAACCGGAATCGACGAGAAAAGATAAAGGACGACTTACCCCGGCCTACGTGTACGGAGGAGTACTTTAAGCCGCCTCACCGACCGGAAATTATTCGAGAAAACGTAAAAATATCACGACCGCACTTCGTGCATATGTATCCCGACAATCTTTATAACCCTTCTCGACTATTTTACAACGTGTAACGACCCTTTCGAAACTGGTAGTCGGCGCAAATCTGCTCTACGCGAGTGCATGCTACTATCGTTAAGCCGTAAAGATGCAAGAAGACGCGGTAGAAACCTTGCAAGTTTCTGTGCCATTTTTTGCGCCAGAACGTCGAACATCGAAGGCTCCGCGAGAACGAACATGGCGTTTGCTTAATATTGCCCCTTCATTTCGAGGTCGTCAAACTGTCGAAGTAGTTTCGTCGTGTAGTCGCTCCTTTCGTCGTGTATTTAAAATTATTTTATTTTACTAACCGATCTTGTAATGCGATAAATGCAACGAATGACGTGAATCTATAACGTTATGTTAATTTCGAGTAATGTAATTATTTCTTTTTAAAAATAATAATGTGTGTTATACCGATTTCTGAGTATTACACAATCGTAAATCAGGATTATATTTACCGAAGTAAGTGGATATTTATTGGTAATTCTGCTACAATCATTTCTAAATAAATAAACCTATGTTAATTAACTTGAGCTATCTTTATAACAAAATCAAAAATACAAATAATGACGAGAAATGCAAATTAAGTTAGAAGCGTAAATTTATTATTATATCTTATTTGCAATATTATGATATAAATTACTCATTTATTGTTATAATTATTATAATCAAATATATAAAGCAAAGCTTTTGATGTTTATTTAATTACTACATTGCACGTATGTGATTTTAAACTCCCCATCATAAGATAACATTTAATTAATGCAGATTTTTTACAAACATATATAAATATAGCATAAATGTACATTTGTTCATCATTTGCAATATTGTATAACAAAACATACTTGTTTAAAAAAAAACCCAGATAACCAAATATTGGCACGATGACCGCATAATGCACGCCGCGTGCAATGGCATGCTGTCATGTGATGCCCAGATACTGCCGCACTTGACGAGCACATTGCTTAACGGGCAATGCTAGCATTTTGCAGGTCAAAATTTTCGGCATCGTGCATAAGATATATATAACAAACAATACTTATCGTGATAGCACCGTTCTAGCACTGTCTGCTTATATCGATATAAAAGTGACACAGAGACAGCATATAGTTTTTGCATGACATGCTGAGCACAGCGTGCGATGTCGTGCTAGCACGCGCTTGGTTATCGGGGAAGAAAAAAAAACAAATGTCCAATGTGCTAAAGTAGGAAATTCGTAAATGCAGAATAAAAGCATTACATCCAGAAAGTGTAAATGTGGATAATGAAATTGAAAATTAATGTAATAAATCCACAAACTTTTTTACACCAATTTAACCAATTACACAACTGTACCAGTAAAGCATAAAAGTAATATCTATAAATAAAAGCTACAGTTTTCAATAAAATAGTTATGTTTATTACTTATTTGCGGGAGAAAAAAAATTGCACACATCATAAAATACCTAATTGTGATATTTATGGACGTTGCACAAGAGACTATTATACCGGTACTAAATAATAGCCGAGTGTTACATTATTTTAGAGATTACATGTACCATGTACCCCCCTAAATACAATCATGTGATAACATCACTAAAAAAGACACAATTTTTCTAAATTAGGGAACAAATATATAGCAATAATTAAATGATAAACTGAAAAGAAAAACTGCGTACACGCGTGTTCTACTTGCTGGTTTTAGCAGCTTATTTATTCCCCTCTCCCCAAACTCACTCATTAATTAGAAGCACCTTTGATATTCTTTCACTTCAAATTCTAACCTACATCTTCAAATTTTTTTTTAATAAAAAATAATAAATAATATTATAGATGCAGATTAGCATATTGTCAAATATTTCAAAAATGTAATCCCTTATATTAAAGTCTTTAAAAGACCACGCACTAATTATATGAAAAAAGTGGCCACCGTTAAAATCGACGGAAACTACGGAAAACTGTAGTTTGTGTGATGCCGATGAAAAGTTCAAATCCGCACAACCCTCAAAATATGCTAGTTTTTAAGCTACGAGCCTATAAAGGTAATATTGGTGGTATAAAACGTACACATATTATACATAGTATACCCACTCTTAGCGTTACCCAAGATCAATCAGCGTGGAGGTGGTGAGTGTCTGATCTCCTTTTTTGTTCTTGTTTTTATTTGTTTAATATTTTTTTTAAATAAATTTTTTAAGATTCGATCAATTAATTTCCGAAAAATTGGAAAAATTTTGTAACCGGTTTCCAAGAAGATCGGTAACAAAAAATTATACACTTTATAGCACTCCCTGGAAAATTCTACCCCTGTTTTATATATATAATTCTTGTAATTCGGTCGATTATTTCCCGAAAAATTAGAAAAATTAAAAAAATCGGTTTCCAGAAAATCGGTAACAAAAAACTATACACTTTATGGCACTCCCCGGGAAATTCTACCCCTATTTCATGTACCCTTGATAAAAATTCGGTCCACTAACAAATGAGTAGTTCGCGGTCAGACAGACAGACAGACAGACAGACGTACGTCCGGTACTTATATATATAGATTTCAATGCAGTGAACATTGCAAAATCATTCAATTACACTATATTCCATAAAAGAATGTGCGAAAGAAATGCTTATGTCGATAAACAGCGATATTCTCTGTGTACATTCACGCATTTTGCTCTCACGAAATGACTTTCATATTGCTGAAATACTTGAGGCACGACCATTTACAGTTGGAATGTGCTTTTGTTCCTCTTCATTCGAAATCAACATCACGGAATATTGACGAATAAGATGGTAGAGCCAACACAGAACGGCAATGTTTTTTTATACATGCATATACACATATCTGCATATGTAAATTCCACGGTCATTCGCGACGTCTTATATTGGAGTTTGGGGACAAGACCCATGCAGAAACAGCGACTATTGTGCAAATGTGTTTCAGCAACGTGAACCAATTCTGACGCGCGCGTATTAACATTAACCGATAGATCGCCACTATCGATTCATACGTGCCCCCACCCCGCAAGTAGTTCGCAATCCCTAGGGAAATCCGTCATATTGGCATTCGAGAAACGTCAATTGCATTGTGTGACGGTGATAGAGCTTTACCATTAAGGATATCATGTCCCGTAACGCCACGATATTATAAAGTCGCGCAAAATATCAACTTAATTCAACTAAATGTGGATAATATTATTAGAGAGTAACGTTTAATACGAAATTTATCGTTTAAGTAACATATGTATATATATATACGTAACGTGTCGCATAAATAAATTAATATTTTAAAAGTAGATTACTATTTCAGGCGAATATTTTCTTTGAATATTGGATGAGAAAATTACGGAAGCAACGAAAACAGTTCAAAAAGTTTCTGGCTTGCAAACGACTCCGTGCTTTGGCGTACCAATCGATTGTGCACGAGCGAACAACCGTCAGCGATTCGTTATACAAATGACTCCTGCAAGCTCGTAACGGTACGCTGAATGAAAAGATTATCTGCGGCAACGTCGATATAGTTATCCGCTACGCACCGTGCAAACTCGTGACGCTCTGAATTATCGATACATTATTATATCTCGAACTGTCTCGTTCCGAAAAGACTTTTAGTATCCGAAATAAATTGCGCGTGACGTTGTCTTCGACGGTAAAATAACGCCCGCAATATCTCGAAGGGCGAAGGGTAAAGAAGGATTACGATGACGTTGTTCGTAAATGAGTTTGTCATAATTACATCACAAAATTACTATCATCTCGGCGTCAAAAGTGTAATAACAACTCACCGGCATAATTGCATTTCCGGATTTACAAAAGACCTCAATCGGAGAAGTAAATCACTGACCGAAAGCTCTCACAACGAGTCTCACAAGCTAATTCCCGCATAATAACAATCAGTATAGGTAATTTGGTTAGCAATCCCGACTCAGGGTATAATGATATATGTACAATATACGATACGATACTATTAAACGATACTGTTTACCGGTAACATTTGCGGCGATGTTAAGTGAGATCAAATTGTGATAATTGTCACACAAATGGGACGCTGTGCGGCGTAAACTTGACGGTTTAAGAGTTAAATGGGCACTGCTAGTCTAATTGAGTATAAACCCCATTCGACTAATACCCATTAATTCCTACTAATATCCCGATCTTGTACAACCCAGCATTCCCCCAGCGGTTTATCCCTGGCAGTTTCGACGGTTTTCAGGGACTGAATTTCCGCGTCTCGTCGTAGGCAAAATTTGTTAGCGCGTTGATAGCAGATTCGCTTAAGGTTCCTCCGGATCTCCCGGTAAATTTGTGAGCGCGCGGCGCTTGCTCTCGCATGCGTGCTCTCGCCCCGCGCTCTCGCGATTTTACATCGCTCTCCAGAAAACGGCCGGCACGGACGCGGCGCACGACGCTTGGCTCTTATGAAGCATGAATATTTTAGCATGAGCATCTTTAGCGTGAGCTCATCGACCACGGAAGTTCAACATCGCACTCCGGAATATAACATCAGGCGCGATGCCGACCGGTTACGTTACGCGCGCGAATAGAGCGTGAAGCATAGCCAATTTACTTCTCGATATCGCAATTAGATCATTATGTACAAATTCCCGTAATTGGGCTATATTTTTGCCTATATGTGCCTATACATGCTTAACGAGCGCTCGGCATAGTGGTCGTGGGAAAATGGAGTAAACAACTTTGAAAAAGTAAACCCGTCAGCGCAGCAGCATAAAATAAATACACAACTCGAGCGCAGCTGATTCGCGCCAAGGAAAATTTACATTTTTCTATTCTCAGCATATACAATAACCTAAAACAGAATTTTGTTTATCAAATTCAATGTCATATATCAATGTTGGCTTTTCAAACGATTTTTCATTTCTGACCATTCAATCCGTGAATGAAGATTAAAGAGCGATAATAAAACTGAAAAAATTTTTTTAGAAAAAATCGTGCAAAAGTGAGTTTATTTATTAACACAAATATTTTAAAATGATGAAGTTTCGATAGAGTATGTGATAAAAACTATTTCATAAAGATAAAAGTCTGCAGAATAGTCGACATGGCAACTATAAGAGATATTTTCAAAATTAATACACTCTTTTCTCTGATGTGTAGTATATATTTTAACTTAAGTTTTAGAATAAAAGTAAAATTGTTTTTATCATTCTCGCAGCATAATTTATCATTCAATGCGTGCGCATTGAATAATACCATGTCGATAATAAGTTTCAGTAGATATTAATCAATAGTAGCACAATAATCAATAGCGATACAATAATATATTATAATGAATGAGGTCTTCATTATGTGGAAGATAGATAGACATGCAACATCGTTTGTAAAATCGTGTTCATCAATACAATTGTGTTAAATTCGTGAAAGGAATTTAACACACGATACATCGACGATATAGATTATCCGAATACAAGGATGTCAGGAATTTCAGCATTAAGGTAGTCGTCTCGTCAGGGCATGTATTAGATAAAGTTTTCGATTTCGGATTTTATATCAAATTATATGATCAGCTTTGCAGTCGATTTTTGCTGTGGCTCCTTACCGACTATTTACTCTAGAAAATCGATTTCGAAAATCACAAATTTTGCATTACTTCATACAGACAGCCAGAAAAAAAGGCTCTATCACGGTTTCAATCACATATTTTCGCATTTTTCGATTAGATGAAGTGAGAAAAAACATTGCTTTTTGTACATTAGATTTCGAAGAGTCCGATGCAACCATAAAATATATAGTTTACCGGAGATTTCGCTGCTAATTTTTTAGTTTATTTTAGTGAAAATGCGGTAATCGAACAGACATTTTTTGGTCGAGATGAGGTTGGGAAGACTTGGCAACGCCGCTGGCTAATCACTGTAGTTGCAGGTTATGGGGCTCGTCTTTCTTAGCCGAATTGAATAGTGATTGACACCCCTTCATGCGTTTTGAAACCCTTTCTCAGTAATTGTCAAAATTCAATCGAAAAGTATTTTTCTCACTTGTAACCTTTCTCGACGACTCGCATGATCAGCTGATCAAAACGGAGTTAAATGAAAAAAATTACATAATTTGGAAAAAGTAACATACTTTGTCACGTATGAAATTTTACACCATACGTCATAAAATTATTTTTCCCTTAGCAAAAATTGCCTGAAATATATTTCTGAACGTAAAAACCTACAAACAGTCACATGACTATAAGCACGTAGCGAGACGCCTACCTTAAACGGCCGAGTTTCGTGCGTATTTTCGTATTTGGTCCCGCCGAGTCGCGTAACAAAAAGAGAAACGGCAAAAACAGCTGCGTCATAAGTATATATGTTAATGAATTCTCAATTCCTAATCTTCTCTCCCCATTTCCATTCGGTAAGCTTCGAATAAATCTAAGTATACCCACTATAGATTTTCTAGGCAGTAAAGAAAACAAGCGCGTTTCGATAAGCGCGTTCGTTCTTCCGATCCCGCACAAGTTTCCCTACTTCCGCTTCGCTGGCCGCGCCTCCTCGACAAAACGGAAAAAACATTGGTGCGGTATGACGACGGCGTGCTAGACCGGAAAATAATAATTGACTTAATAATTTAAACGTGCGATCATACCGATTTCTTTCTGATTCATTTCCGATATCGATAAATGCTGCAGCTTTAATAAAAAGCGAGAGAACTTTTGGTATTGTACGAAATGACGCGACCAGATATATTTTCTATTAATATAATCGCTTTTCATGAATTTTTAACACAGCTGTTTAGTAAATGCAATTCTGTATGTGTATTATAAAAATAAATTTCTTAACAATATATGTATGTAATAAATAAAATATAAGCCGAATCTCTTGTACGTGAGTTAAGACTTTGCACTAATTTAATACGAGCATTCGATCGAACAGAGATGTGAAACTGGAATCGTCAGTAATCCCTTTTACGGTATTTCTCGCAATAAGTAGAACTATATACTTCACGTTTAACTACATCGCTCAACTTAATCGACCACAGCAAAAAAAACAGGATATAACGATAGAGAAGAAGTTTATTGCCGGAAGGGTGCGTCGACGCGAGTGTACGCACCCTTTTAACCCATTAACTCGCACATTTGGTTGTAAATAGGGCCAAACATGATCTTACATATCGTTAGATGTCGCGCGCAATATCATCTTGAAATTCAAGCAGATGGAACGATTGCGAAGTCTATGCGGCTATGTTGCAGTTACACGCTAATACAATTCTGTATGTCAAATATTTATCGTGTCACAATTCCTTATTTAGCAACTTATATACGTTAGATGATAATTCATGCGAATTATTCGATTATATAAATTGAACATTTTCAAAAAAGAAACTATCCAAGATACTAACTATCGAAAAATTCGAGATCCACTTTGCGCCGAAATAAAAAGAGAAGTCTTCGCATTCTTTGCATATTCACAAATAGAAAAAAGCGCGCGAAGAGTACCCCAGGTAGGAATATACAAATGGCCCAGTCTCGAGCCAGGCTTGTTCCAATGAGGAGAAAGTATGGGCCAAGCATGGCAACTAGACTGGCCCAAGCCTGGTTGAAGCCTGGGATGATAACCTCGGGCGAAGCTTGGGGTGGTCAAGGTGCCAGGCTTGGCCCAAGGCTTGGGTAACAATGAAGCCAAGCTTGGCTCAGAGTAGAAAAACAATACTGCCAGGGCTCATTTCTCTTTTACACAAATGATTATTTAATATTTAATATACATATATTGTTATAATATACTTATATAGATTATTAATTGTAACCTCGTTGCTTTCGGCCGCCTTCCCTATCGCCAGCTCTTGATATTTTGTGATATACAGAATCTTGCATTTGTTCATTTCTTGAATTCCTAAAACAGTTAATATTTATTTATTAGCATAACTCAGTATTTCATATAAAAAATTTTCAATAAAAATAAAAGAGAATAATTTGATAACGTACCACTTTTGTAATTTTTGGATGAATCTTGGAAACTGTTTGATTTATAGCTTTGCGTATCTTGCAATTTGGTTATCTCGTCATTTTTAAGAGGTATCCCTGTAATTTTAAATGTCATTAGTTATAAAAATAGTAATGTATACATTGAAATTATAGTACTGTCAATTTCGGCTGCCAGGTATTTTCTGGTGCTACTCTAGTACCTCGGCATTACTCGAAAGATCCGGCTTATCGAGTAGCAGTTAATTTTTATGTTATCTGTTATTTCTTTTTCTAACGAGATAAAAAATAAACAAATATATTGTAGACTCGTAACTTATAAGGTTTGAAGACAATAAGTAAAAAATTGTTAGGATTTCCTTTCCATAGACATTCATCACACAGAAGAAATAGTGCGAGGATTCAAAGAAAAATGTCGGCCGGGAGTCGTAAGCACATAGAAAAACGTAAGCAGTACAACTGAAGCAGCTGTAAGCAAATTGACCGACCACAATCAATGATTTTCTTAACGATCCACAAATTATCGATTGTGATAGGCAATTTTCTTACGGCTTCTATTTTACTGCTAACCTTTTTCTGTGTGCCATGCCCTTACACATCAATATCTACCTATGCTTCACTTCTTGTCAGCTTTCTCCAATAGAAGTCAAGCTAAACAAAAATTGAATATTTATGGCACAGGCAGTCCTTTTCAGATGTAGTCTTTGCAGCCTCCTGTGGAGCGCTAACATCCTCCCACTATTTCTTCTGTGTGATGAATGCCTGCAGGAAAGGGAATCTAAGAATCCTTTACATATTGTCTTCAAACCTTACGAGTTACGAGTCTGCAATATATATATTCGTTTATTTTTTATTTCGTCAGAAAAAGAAGAAATAATTTCGTGCAATAAAAACTATATGTAGTAATTAAAATAAATAGTTAGTTAGTACCTTTCATTGAATTCTTTTTTACAGACTTTATTGATTGTCTAGTTAATGATGTATTTTCATTTAACATATTTGATATCGCTTGCTCTGAAAGTACTTGTGGTCTACGGGAATATTTACTTATCCCATCATCTGTACTTTCCAGGTTATAAAATGATGTACAAGCACGCTGCAATCTTCGCATTCCCTGTTCCAAATTACCTGCAGATATGTAATAAAAAATATAAAAGGCACTTAATAAACATAAAAATGAAATAACCATAGGGAGCTTTCCAGCAAACGACACAAGTCGACACAAGTATCGTTTTATCTTTGTTACTCATTACTAAAAAGGAAAGATAGAACGATGCTTGTGTCGACTTGTGTCGCTTGCTAGAAAGCTCCCATAATAACCTAAACACTCACGAGCACTCGTTAAAACTTTAACCGGATACATCTCCCAATTTTCATCAGGTTGTTTTTTTTCTTTTATCCATTCGTTAATTTTAGGATAACATTCCTCAGGCGGATAACGGCATTGCCAGATACGTTTATTTATTGTTGTCCACGTTTTGGGTACAAGTTCAATAATCTTTTTGCCATTTCTGACTTGGTTAAATTGAACAAGAAGATATTCTGGGTCATCTATATTATCTTTCATTCTATTTATGCAACATAATAGATATTAATTTAGATTGAGGTTATGAAACGTTTATTAGTTATAATAAGATAAGCACGATAATTTTCTACATAGTATTACTTACTTGAATTTTCTCTTGTTTAAGCTGCTTGTTTATCTCAATCTTATTCTTCTTGAAATGATTTTTTACTTGAAGCAATAAAAATGCTATACAGTTATACAAGTCACAGCATATATAAATAAGCACTGCTAAGCTTTTTCCTCTGGTCCAAAGTGACACTTTATGCTGTTCTGCTGATGTCGAAATAGCAGCGCAAAGATTTCGAAGTTCTAAATGCAAAATGCATACTATCGCGGCACTATCGGGCACGAGAGTCTGGACGTCTGGACCTTTCGCGCCCAAGTGGCGCGCGCATTGCGCCGCTGCACACGGCACACAGCTGACACAGCACACAGGACGCCTCGCAGGACGCGAAAATGCTCGCCGCGCGACAAACATTTCCACATAATTTTTTTTTACAATTATACAATAGCGCTCAAAGATATATATTATGACAACTCTTTTATTTGAAACAATATATTGCATTGTAAATCAAATAATATTAATTAATTATTAACATATTATAAACAACACAGTATTTTATGCTTATAATATGTAAATAATGGTTTTCATGTAATATATCGTCGACCTAATTAGAAAACCTCAACTCTAATTTCGTTAAAAACGTAGAAATTGTTCTAATTTGGCCGACGATATTTGTTTCAAATAAAAGAGTTGACATAATATTTTTGAGGTTACTTCATATCAAACGCGTACTTTATATGCTTGTGCAACTACAACCTTAGTATTCCATTGGATTAAGTCAAATAGAAGAAAATGTAGTACAAAATATAGTTTATTCAAAGGACATATTTTGTAAACATTGGGAATTTAACAACAGTTATAAAGTTTCCGTTTATATTCCAAATAATTACACAAAAAATTGTTATTTTAGATATAATTTTTACACTTAGTTTTAATATAGACATTTAGGCCAATGTTGCCATATTATACTTCGGCTCAAGCCTGGCTGAGCGAAAATGCCAAAGTTTGGTTGTGTTATGGCAGCTACATCGACCCAAGCTTGACCCAATGTAGCTGCCATAGCACAACCGAAGTTTGGTTGTGTTATGGCAGCTACATTGGGTCAAGCTTGGGCCGATGTAGCTGCCATAGCACAACCAAACTTCGGTTGTGTTATGGCAGCTACATTGGGTCAAGCTTGGGCCGATGTAGCTGCCATAGCACAACCAAACTTCGGTTGTACTATGGCAGGTACATTGGGTCAAGCTTGGGCCGGCTGAAGGCCCAAGGCTTGGCAAATTCACGCTTGGCTCACGCTTGGTCCAGGCTTGGCGCAATAGTTCAGCATTGGCGATTCCTACCTGGGACCGCGATTACCGCGAGTACGATCGAGGGTGACCTCGATTTTAATGGTATACCTTACCGTTAATGCCTATATGCGTCGTGAGTAGGTATAAAGCCAGCTTTATGTCAATCGCCAGCGATTTGCTGGATATTAAAAATCAAGGCGAGTATTACGACTCGCATATGCATAACCGATAGCGATTCGAAGGAATTTGAAAGAAGAAGTGATCCTTTGTATACATTCGACGATGCATGTGCACAGAATTTCAATTAAATCCACTTGGTGGTTTATCAAATTAGCGAACAATAAATCTATTGATATGTAATAGGCGAGGTAACAGGTTTTCAGAATCACCAGCATTACATATTGCTCATTACTTGGCTGTTCACCGTTATAAATATTAAAGAATGAAAATTAAACTGATACCTTATTGGGTTAATTAACATTTTATTATTCTTAATTGCAATGTGTGTCAAAATTTATTATTTTAACATAAAACATTATTTTAACTCTATTGATTTAGTTAAATTAACATTGTTTTAATTGAATAGATTAATATTGAATAGAAGGAGAAGCGACCTATATAAGAATGGTTAAAAATGAGCATAATTGAACTCGAATTGAGTATAATTTTACACTACAAATTTAACAGCGTTGGGTTAATATAATTAAATTTTCGCGATAAATTATTGCCATGATGTGTCATTTCTTAAATCGTATCAAACTACACGTTAAAGCTTAAGAATTGGAGAATAAAATATGATCAATCAAATAATTTTAATGTCTTAGTTAAATGCATTCTAATCTCCAATCTGCAACCCTAAAATTTTAATCCTTCAACTTGATCTTTAACGCCGCGGTCTTCGATAAAGAATGAACGGCATTGTACCTCGACATGCACGCACTTGCACGTGAATAAATGGCGAGCCGCTCTGGCACTTTCCATTCTTACGTTTTCTTTCAATATTTTTTCACCGTTATAGGAAAATGTCTACGCTCGAGCTGAATTACCGAGCTATGCTCATGTGAATGATGCAAAGCACGCGGCCCTCGTCTTTGGTATGAAACCGACGAAGCGCATGTACACGCAGAAAACATCTCTTTTTATATGAATCGGACACTATACGCGTTTATATACCATTTTTTCTCTTTCTCTCTTGCAGAAATAAATTTACCTTCACAATAGCGCTCACTCCAGCTCCGCCGTATCTCCTATTCGGCTGCGTCTCGATGTGCATCTGCGCGATTTCGCGTATATTTTCGGCATTTCTCCCATTACGGGGTTATCGAGCGTCGATGAAAATAATCTCGCGAATGTCAAGCCTTCGGAATCGCGGACAAGCGTGGGACAGGAGCGAATATATCGACAGAATTATAATATATGTTGTGTTATATACAATTTGCATACATGCAAACGCACTTCGATCTTGCCCTATTTCGAGCCGCGAGAAAAACTGCGCGAGAAAAACTGCGCGTGTCCCAGTTTTTTTATTACACGCAGAATGAATAACATGTTTCTCGTTATTACGCACATTGGGAAACCTGCGGATCAATAATTTTTCATTGCGTTAATTGCGTACAATAGCTACTGCACGGACAATACGAACTGTTGACCAAAAGTACTCTGCAATATTTAGGTGTCAACAATTCCTACCAATAACTTGATAACTCATACTGATATCAAGTTTCCAGTATTATACGAATAGTAATTTTATACGTGACTTCCATAATATACATTCGTGCACACGTGCGTGTTCACGATAATACTTTTCTGCGGGTAATGCATTCTAATATCTTTAGAATCAACTAGATTGTTTTTCTTTTTAAGTTACAGGTGCATGTACATGTGATTTTTGATTGATCATACTTATCTCAAATCTGGCCTTTCCGCATACCCCCAACATATTGTTGGTAGCTATTTCATTATATACGCCTCCCCCAGAAAATAGTGTCGATTTGTACGACGTTGATTAATGCCTATATGAAAAATGCAGCCCACGGACTCGAGTCGATTCGTGCTCGACCTCGGCAGACATCGGGTCAGTCGGCCTCACTTGAACTTTGGCTTTAATCTAACTTTCTTACTCAGGACTTCTCTCAACATTTTAATAATTTTCATATTAGAAGCTGTCGAACTAACGGCCGATATTTCCGATATTCAGATTGACAGATTCTGCCCGAAGAACAATCAAAGTATAGTAAGTGGAGTTTCCCGATTTGTTTGTTCAGGAGAAAAGTGACCCACGCCAATGAAATTAAATATTTAATTGATTAAACATATCTTGAACTCAATATCATGTTCTGTGTCGTAAAAAATATAGTAATGACACACTTATTTAGATACGCGAATACGATTTAAAATTTAGTATTGTATTTCTTTAAAAAATATTTTTGCGAACTGCAATGCAATTTCAGTGACCCTATATATAGAATTAACATGTTGCTACTGTGAATGTAATTGTCAATATTTGATGATAAATATTGCTATAACTCAAATCGTGCTCGATTACCATTAATCACCATCAATCATGCTCTATAGAATCCTATTTTCAATTCGCGTCAGACATATTAAATTATAAACTGATAGCTTCATTTGTGATCGCAGTTTTTGTTTACGAAAGCATTTATTTCGTCAAAACTATTTATACACACAAAAGTATAGCTAATAAAACTTATTGTAAAATATTAATGCAATGCTTCAGATGCCGAAAACCGGTTCCAAAATTTTTCTAATTTTTCGGGGATGGGAACGATAAAAGTTTAATTTTTCAGTAATGGACGTTAATGCCGGTGCGAGCCCGGCATAACCCTATAGAAACCGACCCTAGGATATATGCATCAGGAATTTTCCTCCTCCAACGAGAAACAAAAAAAAGCCCAATATCTCAAAATTTGCGGAAATTGGAAAACACAGGCATTTATGATGTGGAAAAATTGGAACTTAATTCTTTAAAATAAAAAACAATGTATAAATTTTTATCAAAATGAAAGTAAATAAAAGGGTTGTATACTACCTGACTTAAATGCCAAAATGCAACGCAATACAGAATTAGAAAAAATAATTAAAAAAATGAAAGTGAGCCAAAAATGGCGGGTCAGCGGAGGGTACATCCACAGCGGTGCGCGGGAAAAATAAATACATATCTCTATATATATACATAAATTTAAGAGAGGAAAATATAACTTAAAGTGGAGAAAAAATTGTCTGCGAAGAAAAAAGTAAGAAGAAAAAGGGGTAATTTTTCAGAATAGGGTTTTTTCCGAATTTTGATATTTTCTTGCGGTTTTCTTGGTAAAAACCTTTGTTGTGACTCCGACAGTGATAATCAATCGGGGGAGCCCGAAAAATATGCACCCTACCTATTTTTTTTTACTTATTCTTACTTTATTTTTGATAAATGTTTAGATTAAGGGCGCATATACACTTTCCACGCGAACCGAGGTTCACGCACACCCCCCCCTGCTTTTGAGGGAGGTGCGGTAGCCCCGAAATAGTTCACGCATACACTTTCCACGCGAACCGAGGTTCACGCACACGTATGTGTATGCCCTGCTTTATAGAAGTTGTGATTTTCGCTAAAGCAGCGTAGGGCATACACACGTATATGCGTGCCCTGATTTATAGAAGTTGTGATTTTCGTTAAAGCAGGGCATACACACGTATGTGTGTGCCCTGCTTTATAGAAGTTGTGATTTTCGTTAAAGCAGAGGCAACCTACATAGGTTAGTGACGCGCTTTAAACAATTAAATACTTTTAGTTATTTTGAGCAAAAACGCTTTAATTGAGCCTCATTTACTAAAATAGGAAAAAAAAATAGGTAGGGTGCATATTTTTCGGGCTCCCCGATTGATTATCACTGTCGGAGTCACAACAAAGGTTTTTACCAAGAAAACCGCAAGAAAATATTAAAATTCGGAAAAGGCCCTATTCTGAAGAATTACCGAAAAAGGGTTTAGGGAAGCGATCTAGACTAAAAAAAAAAAAGAAAAAGGTTTTACAATAAGTTCGGGCATTATATGATTCAATGATAATGTATGTGATTGCAAATTTAGAGAATTCTAAATTAAAAAAGATCGATCGAGAAATGCATACTTAGGTATCATATTCTACGATACAAGGTGACTGGAATTAGATCTTGTTGTTTACTATCGAGAACTGAATATCTTATGTAAGAGTCAGATGACGCCCGGGAAGAAATCAGCGCACGTTATAAAAATATTCATTATATAATAAATTCTTTTTTCTCCGTTATATAGGTTGAACGCATCATAAAGTGACTGTGCTACAAAGGTATGACGTCAATACTCATAAAAAATTCAATAAAAATAGAGAAAAAATTGAAGAAAAAATGAAACGCTTCGAAAGAACTTATATGTATATAAATAACATATCTACACATTTTTACAGCATTAAAACTTCTAGCGCTAGTATAAACATTGCAGTATGTGACTTACTGAAACACTTGGACATGTTCGTTTATATCAATCTTCACCTCCCACGGAGCGCACTAAGAACACGATGGCATATGCAATATAAATAAGCAACGGGTTTACGTTAACTGCACATTTACGGACTCCTGCTAGTATATATACCAAAATTGATATGCGTAAGAAAACCCCGTTTATTTTGATTTGTTAAGAGCGAAACAATCTTCCAGACACGATATTATTTCTGACATTGGTCAATATTCAAGTTATATATTTCTTATTACGCATGGCAAATACGACATTTACGCTGAGAGAACTAAGTTATTATTCTCTTCCTTTATTTTTAACGAATTGAACGATAATGAAGTTCTGGTGTCTGTAAAGTTGGCATATCATTTTCCAGCAGATCAAAAATAAAAAGCAGTTCTCGTCGCATGCAGTCGAGTTCTATAGTTCCTGATACTTTTTAATAATAGTTCTGGTGATTTTACCCAAAAAACAGTCGATCGAAAAAATGATTTGCTAACTTCCCGTAGCAGATCATTTTCTAGCAAATCAAAAATAAAAAAGAGTTCTTGTCTCATGCAGTCCAGTTCTATAGTTCTTGATACTTTTTAATAATAGTTCTGTTGATTTTGCCAAAAAAATCCATTGAATAAATTATCTGCTAATTTTCCGAAATCTCGGAGTTCCGGTTTATTTAAAATATTTTTCGAATAGTTCTGAACATATTGAAGCATTTTCTAATGAGTTCCCGACATTAGCAATGTTGTACGATTATTTAAAAAATTAATACCGCCCAAAAACCGAGTACTTAGAGAGAATAATGTGATATATGCTGTATACGAAATGTCGCAGTTCCGGTTTATCTAAAATATTTCTCGAATAGTTCTGAACATACTAAAGCATTTTCTAAAGAGTTCCCGACCCTGGCAATGTCGTATGATTGTTTAAAAAATTAATACCGTTCGAAAACCGAGTATTTAGAGAGAATAATGTGATATGCTGTACGAAATGTCGCAGTTCCGGTTTATCTAATATAAAATATTTCTCAAATAGTTCTGAACACTAAAGCATTTTCTAAAGAATTCCCGACCCTGGCAATGTCATATAATTGTTTAAAAAATTAATACCGCTCGAAAACCGAGGATTTAGAGAAAATAGGTTGATATTCTGTACAAAATGTCGCAGTTCCGGTTTATCTAAAATATTTTTCGAATAGTTCTAAACATACTTAAGCATTTTCTAAAGAATTCCCGATCTTGGCAATGTCGTATGATTGTTTAAAAAATTAATACCGCTCAAAAACCGAGTACTTAGAGAGAATAGTGTGATATGCTGTATACGAAAATGTCGCAGTTCCGGTTTATCTAAAATATTTCTCGAATAGTTCTGAACATACTAAAGCATTTTATAAAGAGTTCCCGACCCTGGCAATGTCGTATAATTGTTTTTGCTACGGGAAGTTAACAGATCATTTTTTCAATCGACTGTTTTTTGGGTAAAATCACCAGAACTATTACTAAAAAGTATCAGGAACTATAGAACTTGACTGCATGCGACAAGAACTGATTTTTATTTTTGATCTGCTGGAAAATGATATACCAACTTCACAGACACGATGGCAGTTTTATTTTCAAGAAACTTTATAGAAAATTTTTCTTGGACGAGCGTTAAATTCGATGGATGTAAAATGTAAAATGTAACTACCACTATTAATCCGGAGCAAGTTAGACCAAGCAAACGAGCAGGAACAAATATGAATGAACAATTCGCTTCGATAAGTGCTCGTGCGTTCTCGTTTACTTGATATGGATCTAGCTTTACACATCGCAGTACGCATGGTAAAATGACGTTAAGTTAGACTTCCGGTTCCGGAGAGAACGAGAGTGACAGGTGTGAAAGCGAGTGAGAGCAAAAGGGTCTAGTAGAGAGTGACGAGGGAGGCTGAGGAAGGAGAGGGTGATAGAGCGAGGAGGTGTGGAGGTGAGAGAGTGAGGAGGTAAGAAGGGAAACAGAGGAGGGGCAGGTAAGAGGAGATAAAGGGAGGTAAAGCGGCTAGGCACTGAGAAGGTGTAAGCACGAACGTTAGCTGAGCTAGAGGGGCGCACGGCAGGTGAGCCGAGCCGAGAGCGGCAGCACGAGGCAGAGCGTGAACAATAGCGAAGAGAGAGGGGCGACTCAACACAGGATCCGGGACGCGGACAGCAGCGCGAGGCAGGGCATAGAGTAGGTGGTGGAGCTAGAGGGGGAAGTGAGCCGAGTTAGGAGGAGATGAGTGAAGGGAGAGAAAACGGGAGGGAGGGAAAGAGTGCGATAGGTAAGGTTAAGGAAAAGGAGAAAGTTAGGAGGGGGAGCACGGGAAATTTAGAAGAGTTATGGAAAAGGAAGAGGGAGGAAATGGACAGGAGCGGGGGTGAGGAAAAGGAGGAGATTTTTAAGAGAAGTAATATGACGGCAAGATCTCCTAAAAAAGACTCGGAGTTAGGTGTGAAGGAGTTGGGAGAAAGAATGGGAGAAATGATGGAGGAATTAGGGCAGTAAGAGAAGAGCTAAGGGAGGGTTTCAGGGAGCAGGGTAGGGAGATGAGAAAAGAGATAGAGGACCTGAGAAGGGAGTTTAGGGAGCGAGAGAAGAGATGGAAAGAGGAGAGGGAAGAGACAAATAAGCAGAAGGAGAAAATGGAAGAAAGAATAAGAAAATTGGAGGAAAAAATGGAAGAGAGAAAGGAGGGGAAGAGGGAGGAGGAAGGAAACGGTAGAGGGGGAGGCGGGGGAGAACATAAGAGACCGGGAGAGAAGGCTGTATAGGAAAGAAAAGGAGGAGAGAAGAAGAAACATTGTAATAAGAGGGCTGGAAGTAAAAGAAGGAGGGAGGAGAGAAAATGCAGAAAGTTACTAGAAGGAATAGGAGCGAAAGTAAAGGCAATAGAGGGTGAAGAGAATAGGAGGTGATGCAGAAAAAGGAAGGGAAATGGTGCTGTTGAAATTGGAGAACGAAGAACAGAAATGGGAGGTTATGGAAAAAAAGAGGAGCCTAGTGGGGAGAAAGGAAAGAATTACGGAGGACCTATCGTGGGAGGAAAGAAGAATGAATTGGAGGTTGAGAGAGATAGCGAAAGGGGAGGAAAGAGAAGGTAGGAGGGCATGGATTAAGGCAGGCAGAATAAGGCTGGAAAATACTTGGTGGAGATGGGATATGGAAGAGGAGGTGTTAAAGGACGAAAGGGGAAGGAGAAGAAAGGAGAGCAGAGGAGGGAAGGAAGGGAAAGAAGGTAAAGGAGGAGAGGGAGAGGTAGGAACGAGACGGGGGGAATAAGAGGAGAAGAGGATAGAGGGGGTGAGATAGAGAAGGACAACACGAAAGTCAGAAGAGAAGAAGAGGGGGAAGTAAGTTAGTTTGGAGGATAGTATTCTGGAACGTAGCGGGGTTGGAAAATAAAGATAAGGATTTTTGGGAAGGGCTGAAGAAAGAAGATGTGTTAGTCATGTCAGAGACCTGGATAGGAGAAAAGGGCTGGGAAAGAATAAGGGGGAGATTTCCAAAAGGGTACGAATGGGGGGTGCAAATGGCGAAGAAAAAGAATAAAAAAGGGAAGAGCAATAGGAGGGATGATAATGGGAATAAGAAAAGGATTAAAAGAAAAGGGAACGACAATAGAAGTAGATAGAGAGGGTTGGATTGCGGGAAAGGTCAGAACAGGTGGTGAGAACTGGAGTATTATAGGGGTGTATGCAAAGAAAGAGGGGATGGAGGAAACGTACAAGAGTTAGGAGATAGAATGGAAAAGAAAGAAGAAGGAAGGTATACGATAATTGGGGGAGATTTTAATGCGAGGACTGGGCAAGAAGGTGGGAGGATAGAGGAAGAGGAGGGAGGAGGATTGGGAGAAGGAAGAAGGTCGAAGGACAAGAAAGTGGACAGAGAGGGAGGCTGTTGGTAAATAGCTTAGAGGAGAGAGGATGGGAGATATTCAATGGAAATGTAAGAGGAGACGAGGAGGGGAGTTTACGTTCACGTGGGGAAGAGGTAGTAGGTGATGATTACTAAATAGGGGAAAGGAGAAGTAAGAGAGAGATAGTGAGCAATGGTAGGGGGGAGAGAGTAGACTCGGACCATCACCCATTGGAAGTAGTAGTAAGAAGGGTGGAAGAGGAGGAAGGCAGGACTAGGATGGGTGGAAGAAAAGAAGCAGGGGGTTGGTGGAACGAGGAAGGAACAAAGAGGTTTATAGAAAAAATAGGAGAGGTGGAGAATTAAAAAGAGTAGAGTTGAATAAGGAATGGGGAAAATGGAATAAGATAACAGAGTCAATAAAAGGGGTAGAGGAGGAGCTCGGAAATAAGAAAGGGAAGGTGGGATGGTGGGATGAGGAATGTCGAGAAGCGAAGAAAGAGGCAAGGAGAAAATTAAGGGACTGGAGGAAGAAAAGAGGAGAGGCCAGTGCGTATAAGGAAGGAGGAAAGAATTTAAGGAGATATGTAAGAGAAAGAAGGAAGAGGAGAACCAGAGATGGGAGAGAAAAGTGGAGGAGCAAGGAGGGAAGCGGAGGTATGGGAGATAGTGAATAGGGAGAGAAGGAAAAGGAGGGGAATAGAGGAAGGGATAGAGGAGGAAGAATGGAAAGAGCACTTTATGAAGTTATTAGGAGGAGTAGAGGGGAGGGTGAGGATGGGGAAGGAAGGAGAGAGGGAAGAAAGGAAGGAGAGGAGGAAGAGGAGATAAGTCTAGAGGAAATGAGGAGAGTTATAAAGAAGCTAAAGGACGGAAAGGCAATGGGAAAGGATGAGATTCCAGGAGAGGCATGGAAGCGAGGAGGGAAGGGGTTGGAGGTTTGGACATGGAAATTTATCAATAAGATATGGAAGGGGGGAGGATGGCCGGAAATTTGGAAGGAAGGTATAATTGCGCCAATCATAAAGAAAGGGGAAGGAAAGAAGGCAGAGGAATATAGAGGGGGTGACAATAATGCCCTCTTTGTATAAGGTGTACACGGCTATTCTGGCGGAGAGGATAAGGGAGGAGATAGAGGGAAAGAGAATGGTACCACACAACCAGACAGGTTTTAGAAGGGGAATGGGAACGATAGACAACATTTACGTGTTGAACTACATGGTGAACAGAAGGTTAGAGAAGAAAGGGGGAAAACTGATAGCATGTTTTGTGGACCTGAAGGCGGCGTTCGATTCGGTGGATAGAGGAATACTAATAAAGCTATGAGAGAAAGGGGAATAAGGGAAGGACTGGTGAGAAGGACGGAAGAGATGCTAAGAGAGACGAAGAGTAGGGTAAGAGGAGGAAACGAATTGGGAGAAGTATTCTGGACGGGGAGGGGAGTAAGGCAGGGATGCCCTTTGAGCCCGATTCTGTTCAATGTGTTGCTAGCAGACCTGGAGGAGGAAATGGATAGAGTTAAATGGGGAGGGATAATGCTAGGAGGCAAGAGGGTGTATACTCTGGCCTACGCGGATGATATCGTGCTAATTGCAGAGGATGAGGACCAAATGAGGAGTCTGATAGAAAGACTAGAGGGTTACCTGGGCAGGAAGAGATTGGAATTGAACGTGGGGAAAACAAAAATAATGAGGTTTAGGAAAGGAGGAGGGAGGGACAGTAAGAGAAAATGGAGATGGGAAGGAAAAGAGTTGGAAGAGGTGAGGGAATTTCGGTATTTGGGATACGTGTTTCAAAGAAATGGAGGGCAGGAAGCACAAATAAGGGAAAGGATAAAAAGGGCGGCCGCAGTGATGGGAAAAGTCTGGGGGATAGGGAAGAGGAGATTCGGGAAAGACTGGGGAAAAAGACTGTGGCTGTTCGATAGACTGGTGTGGACGGTGTTGAGTTATGGAGCGGAAATATGGGGATGGAGAGAAAGGGAAGGAATAGAAAGAATGGAAGAAAGATACATTAGATGGGTATTGGGAGCGGACGGGAGAACACCGTGGTATCTAGTGAGGGAGGAGTTGCAAAGGGAGAAATTAAGAGGGAGAGCAGGAATGAGGGCATGGAGATTTGAGAAAAAGTTAGAGGAAGGTGGAGGAAGTGAACTGGCGAGGTCTGCCTGGGAAGAGTTGAAGGAAGAGAGATGGAAGGGAAAGCAGGTTCAGATTGGGAAAGAGAGAGAGGAAAGTTCTTCGAAGACAGAGACGTGGGGTTAAAAAAGATGAAAAGAATAAGAGAAGATGGAGTCGAATGGTTTCTTAAAGTGTTTGAGGGGGATAGGGAGACGCAGAGAAAAGAGAGATGGGAGAGGATCGAGAAAGCAGAATACAATAAGTGGTATAAGTGGATAAAGGGAGAGGGTATCCCGGGATATTTGAAGAAGGGATGGGGAGAAAGTAGAATGGGGAAGGGTGGCTAGATTCAGATTAGGGAACGAGGTAGGAGAGAGCAGATATTGGGAAGCGGAGGAGAAAAAGAAGTGTAGGTTGTGTGGGAATAAGGAGGAAACGTGGGAGCATGTATGGGAAGAATGTAGAAGATGGAATTCAGGAAAGGGAAGCTGGCAGGAAGCGGTAGGATGGGTTTTGGACGAGGAAGGGAGGAGGAGAGGAATGGATGCTGGAATTAGAAGGGGAGAGAATGGGTGGAAAGGGGATTTGGAGGAGCTAAAGGAGGGTAGTGGGGAAGATGGAAGGGGAGATGGGGGAGAAGGATAAGTGGGAGGGGAAGAAGAGGAATGTAGAGAAAAGGAGAAGTGAGTAATTGGTCTGTTTTAGAGCTGGCAGGATGGAGCGTGAAGGGAGAATGATAGTGGAGGCAGTGGAAGGGATTTGTAGAGGAGAAGCTAAGGAAGATGCTGAGGGAAAAGAAGGAGGAAGACAGAAAAAAGGACGAGAGGATGGAGGAGCTGGAGGAGAAGGTAAGGAGGTTGGAGAGAAGATAGAAAGGCTGGAGCAAAGGGGAGGCAAAAGGAAGAGGGAGGATAGCGAGGAGAGTATGGCGGGAAAAAAGAAATGGTGGGCAGGTGAGGGTAAAAGGAACGAGGACGATTTCAGAAAGAGGAATATAATTATAAGAGTGGAGAAAGAGAAATGGGAAGGTAAGGAGACCAACTGGGAGAAAGTGAAGGAGCTTTTCGCAGAAGGGCTGAAGGTGAAGGTGAAGGTAAGAGAGGTGATAGTGGTGGGGCAGAGAGGGATTTGGCTAACAATTTTGGTAAAGTTAGGAGACGAGGAGGAGAAGAGGCGGGTTTTGGAGGCGAGGAGAAGGGCAGGGAACTCCATAGGAGTCAAGATACACGAGGATAAGTCGGTGGAAAGGAGGGTTAGGGAGAGAGAAGAAGGGAGAAGGGAGGTGCACAAGTGCACAGGGAGATCGGCGGAGGAAGAAATCGCGAGAGGGATGGAGGAGAAGCTTCTCTTGAGCCCAGAGGAGGAGAAGGAGGAGGGACGAGAGAGGAAGCAGGCCAAATAGGGAGGAGTAGACAGGAAGGATGGAGGTAGAAGGAAGGAAGGAAGATTTGACGGCAGAAGCGGAGGACGAAGAAGAGGGATGAAGAGGGGAGGGGAGGGGGGGTAATTATTTTTGTAAGGTCCGCATATGGCCAGGCACATGGGAAAGAGAATGTACGAGGTTTGGGTACGTTCCTCATAAAAACGCCTTGTAAACCCTACGGGGAAAGGCAATAAACAGCATACATACATACATACATACATAATAAATTCTTTTTTCTCCGTTATATAGGTTGAACGCATCATAAAGTGACTGTGCTACAAAGGTATGACGTCAATACTCATAAAAAATTCAATAAAAATAGAGAAAAAATTGAAGAAAAAATGAAACGCTTCGAAAGAACTTATATGTATATAAATAACATATCTACACATTTTTACAGCATTAAAACTTCTAGCGCTAGTATAAACATTGCAGTATGTGACTTACTGAAACACTTGGACATGTTCGTTTATATCAATCTTCACCTCCCACGGAGCGCACTAAGAACACGATGGCATATGCAATATAAATAAGCAACGGGTTTACGTTAACTGCACATTTACGGACTCCTGCTAGTATATATACCAAAATTGATATGCGTAAGAAAACCCCGTTTATTTTGATTTGTTAAGAGCGAAACAATCTTCCAGACACGATATTATTTCTGACATTGGTCAATATTCAAGTTATATATTTCTTATTACGCATGGCAAATACGACATTTACGCTGAGAGAACTAAGTTATTATTCTCTTCCTTTATTTTTAACGAATTGAACGATAATGAAGTTCTGGTGTCTGTAAAGTTGGCATATCATTTTCCAGCAGATCAAAAATAAAAAGCAGTTCTCGTCGCATGCAGTCGAGTTCTATAGTTCCTGATACTTTTTAATAATAGTTCTGGTGATTTTACCCAAAAAACAGTCGATCGAAAAAATGATTTGCTAACTTCCCGTAGCAGATCATTTTCTAGCAAATAAAAATAAAAAAGAGTTCTTGTCCCATGCAGTCCAGTTCTATAGTTCTTGATACTTTTTAATAATAGTTCTGTTGATTTTGCCAAAAAAATCCATTGAATAAATTATCTGCTAATTTTCCGAAATCTCGGAGTTCCGGTTTATTTAAAATATTTTTCGAATAGTTCTGAACATATTGAAGCATTTTCTAATGAGTTCCCGACATTAGCAATGTTGTACGATTATTTAAAAAATTAATACCGCCCAAAAACCGAGTACTTAGAGAGAATAATGTGATATATGCTGTATACGAAATGTCGCAGTTCCGGTTTATCTAAAATATTTCTCGAATAGTTCTGAACATACTAAAGCATTTTCTAAAGAGTTCCCGACCCTGGCAATGTCGTATGATTGTTTAAAAAATTAATACCGTTCGAAAACCGAGTATTTAGAGAGAATAATGTGATATGCTGTACGAAATGTCGCAGTTCCGGTTTATCTAATATAAAATATTTCTCAAATAGTTCTGAACACTAAAGCATTTTCTAAAGAATTCCCGACCCTGGCAATGTCATATAATTGTTTAAAAAATTAATACCGCTCGAAAACCGAGGATTTAGAGAAAATAGGTTGATATTCTGTACAAAATGTCGCAGTTCCGGTTTATCTAAAATATTTTTCGAATAGTTCTAAACATACTTAAGCATTTTCTAAAGAATTCCCGATCTTGGCAATGTCGTATGATTGTTTAAAAAATTAATACCGCTCAAAAACCGAGTACTTAGAGAGAATAGTGTGATATGCTGTATACGAAAATGTCGCAGTTCCGGTTTATCTAAAATATTTCTCGAATAGTTCTGAACATACTAAAGCATTTTATAAAGAGTTCCCGACCCTGGCAATGTCGTATAATTGTTTTTGCTACGGGAAGTTAACAGATCATTTTTTCAATCGACTGTTTTTTGGGTAAAATCACCAGAACTATTACTAAAAAGTATCAGGAACTATAGAACTTGACTGCATGCGACAAGAACTGATTTTTATTTTTGATCTGCTGGAAAATGATATACCAACTTCACAGACACGATGGCAGTTTTATTTTCAAGAAACTTTATAGAAAATTTTTCTTGGACGAGCGTTAAATTCGATGGATGTAAAATGTAAAATGTAACTACCACTATTAATCCGGAGCAAGTTAGACCAAGCAAACGAGCAGGAACAAATATGAATGAACAATTCGCTTCGATAAGTGCTCGTGCGTTCTCGTTTACTTGATATGGATCTAGCTTTACACATCGCAGTACGCATGGTAAAATGACGTTAAGTTAATGAATATATGCAATGAACGATGTATTAACATTCTCGCATTTGCTCGTCGAGAGGGTTTGCGACTGAAGGGCTTTAGCAATTTCGGAGCTAGAGCATTCGAAGCATCGCGTAATATCTGTTTGAAGAACGTATAAGAAGCGTTAAACGCGATATACTACCGTGTACTTTAACATATCGCATAACATAAAGAGCACTTTGTGCATACGACTCGTTGTTGACATTACGGAACGTTATGATGTTTTAAATTCTTGTACTTTTCTGAATGTAATCGCGTACAATTGGCATGCACTGTGTATGTGTGTGTGTGTGTGTGTGTGTGTGTGTGTGTAAGAAGAGTTAAAAAATAATTAAAAACTTTTGCGAATGTTTCACTGAGACGTAAAAGTGATTCAGCGGGTGAGAGAATTAAATCGTGATATTTAATTGCATATACTATTTATTAGTGAGCAAAAATTTCATTAAACTGATACAGCAACACTACGGCATGATTAAAAACGTTAATTTCCTCAGTGTATTTATGTAATAAACACGCAGTAGCAGTATATATAATCGCAATAACGATTGTGATAATCGAAGTAATTACGGTAATAGCATGAGACTCGAGGCCCCATTAATTATATATAACATAATCTCGCTGTAATATCCGTATATGGAATAAAAAACATTTTTTTTTTTTTTCATGTTTTATCTTCCACGAATATTCTTAAATGTTTTTATTGCGAGACAGCGGAAAAGCGAGAGAACCGAAGTGCAACGTGATAAACGCGCACATTTGGGGAGATCATGGCTATACTAAATCCAACAACAATTACCAGCTTTGTCGCGTGGCCGCAAGAAGCCCTTGTTATCCCGCCACGATAGAGCGGCTCAATATTTCAAACACGTTTTTCACCCCCGAACAACCTGTAAAACTTCAGTAATGATATATTGTTCGCGAAAGAATTATTGAATAATCCCGAATAACACAAAGAACCACAAACAAATACAAGCTAACTTGCAAAGTGCGGTATCTATAATATACTCGATTAAGTTTTTAGTTAATTTTCCCTGAAATTGAATTTCACCGATATTTGCTGCAATTTCTACATTTTCAATATTAAATTCATTGATAAAATGTTATATAGAAAATTAAATACAAATTAACTGAAAGATACTTCTTTGAAGCACCTCGTTTTCAGAATTTAAATATAATTAATAGAGTTCTGTTTTCCGAAAGAGTTTCAGTAATTTTTGATACATTTTTAAGAGTTGTGGAAATTAAATGTAAAAAAAATAAGGATCCGAAGAGAAGATGTTTAAGGTTTCCGTAAAAATTGATAGTACTTTCTCAGCAAAACAAGATTCTGTCAGTTGAAGATCTAATAAAGATTGAAAAAATTTTTGTTATTGTTTTACCAACTGTAAACTCATCAATACTGAATCTTTAAGAATCCGATATTATGCAGAAGAGAAACATAAAAATTTTCTTCTTTGTAAGTATTTAAAAAAATGTAACCATTAAGAAAATTTCCTAGACATCGGATCGCAGATTTAAAGACATGCTGCGCAGCGTCTTCAAGTGTCTTAGATTTTATATATTGCTGTTAAAGCAAATATAAGGAGAAGTACGAGAATCGAATTAACTTCCGGCGCGCGATGTTTTTCCTTCGACGCTCAGCAGCTCGTCGCTCTTATTTGACGACGTCTAAGGAATTTGAAGTAGCTCTCTATACATAGAAAGAATTATTATTCGAAGCACGATAAGGTCTCATAAGTCTTACATTACGCGCACACGACGGGGATTGTAAATCGCGCTGACAAGGCATAATGATTTCAACGTGATCGTATTAAAAATTCATAGTCATCCGGCTATGTCGTCTCGTCCATTACGAACGATCGATGAGGATTTAGGAAGCTTCAGCTCAATCTACTCCTTTCACGGTCGATCCATTCAGTCCAAACGACTCGCTTCATACGTGAGTGAAAAGACATCAGGAAGAGAAAGCCAAGTAGGGGAAAGCAAACAAATCGAGGAAATGTACCAAAAAAATGGGAGCCAGGTTCCCTTTTTTACATTTGATACGTATATAGAGGAATAACAGGAGGAAATTATAAAGAGATGGTATTGTCCATGCCGCTTGCGGATTTGAAAGCCTGAAGAATTTCGCCTTGACTGTCTCTGACTTTGCAAATGCACAAGATTTCTTTTACGCGCGTCGGAAAAAGGTAAATAAAGCTGTAGAGAGAACGGCTGGGACGAGAAAGTTGCACGGGGATAAATTCAAGGAAGTTAAAATAAGCACCGGCTAAAACGCCTTATCGTTTTGATTGACGACTCCGACGTCGACCGCGCTTCGTTATGACGCTTGATAAGTCCTCGAAGCAACGTCACTAATGATCCGAATGTATAAAGAGCGTTATGCACGAAATAAAACATCCCTTACGTGGAGAGAGAGCGAGAGAGAAAAAGAGAGAGAGAGAGAGAAGGGGAGAGGGAAAAAAAGTCCCCGCGTGCCCCGGCCATTATCGGTCACGTAGATCTCCATTGCGTGCTGCTCCTATATCCTAAGGCCACAGTCAACGGTGCCACACTCGGAGTGGACTTTAAATCAGATTACAGTGTGCACTTTCCCGCCAACAGAAGTGAAAACACGCACGCGCGCGCGTATACGATGTAATATGTGTACCGGGGGCGGAGGGAGCAAACAAGCTGCATCGAATCCGAAACGTACATTTCGCGTTCTAGGAAGAAACCCCGTGAAATTGCACGAACAGATATATATATATATATATACATACGCGCGGAATAATTAATATTTTGGAAAAGATTGATCTCGCGGTAAAAATATCACTGAAACGCGTTTCACGCGACCCTTTCATGTCCGCTCGGTTACGGCAATATCCGATGCATCTCTCCCATCTGCGTTTATATCGGCGATGCATAATAAGCCTAGAGACTTAATCAAGGTAAGTGCCCTTTATGGAATGTACATAATGTAGCGCTGTTTGTCAACGTAACACGTAGCTATTTACGGCACAAAACTGTTCTTGTTTTATCTTCCATTAATATAGTGAGGTCAATCTATTCCGTGTACAGATATTCTATCAAGAAAGAATAGACTCGTTGGTTTCAACAAATCATTTTCTTTTAATGTCTTAATTAATGTAATAATAACTTTGCGGCTATATCTATTATGTGATTATACGAAATTATATTTCGTATAATTATACGAAAAATATTTCTACAAAAAGAATCACGCTCTATTTCTTTCTCATTACATTTATCATACGATAAAATTAATTTAGTATTATTTTCGAACAACTTACGAGAATAATTTAGAAGTATGTTGATCTTAAATTTTTGCCTGTTTCTAATATCCTGGAAATTACGTGCCTAATCGACGCCATTCTTTAAAAGATAAAAATGTTCTCCTGGCTAGCGCAGCAAAAGCGTTGCTTTTTAAATTACGCTGAATTGTGCTAAACTTGTGCTGACTAGCACCGTTAAATAGTCTCGGTGGATCCTATAATAAAACTTCTCCAAAAACAATACGAAGAAGAATACTTTTCGTATATTTCTTGTTCATTTTGTTAGCTAGCTTTAATTTCACGCGTATTGCACCATATACATTAAAAGTATAAAGCTATATCAAAGATATAATATATGCATCGCATATATTAAATATTGCTTGAAATGAGTCGTGCGCGAACATATCGCAGAATTCGCTTAAAATTTCTATACAGATGTTACTTGCAAGTTAATAATGTATCATGCATTAATATAATTTGTTTGATATAGCAATAATATATGTACATGCATATAATAGTGAATAATATATGTGACATGTAACAATAATACAATTGTTTAATAATTTATTGGAAATAAATATCTAATATCAAGGCATATTGTAATACTAGTGTGTCTAATTATAAGTTTACCATTCTATATGCAATCAATAAAAATTCTATAGTTAACCCGCAATTTTGACACGTTTAAGGTGCACCAAAGAAGCTCGGCGTGTTAACTCGACCGACTTTAGCACACTCGACAGTCGAGGAAAAAGCGACGGTTTCCGGATTTCCACGAAAACGTTCCGCCCGACATTTCTATTTCTGCGCGTTGCATTTTCCAACAAAGAATGTCGCCGTCGCCGTCTTAGTCGGCATCAGTATAAACGTAAACCACCGTCGTTGCTACGATCCCGTCGGAGATAACGTCACAATGAGCGACAGAAACCTGCTGACTTCGAAGAAACGCTTCACCGCGCTGCGCCGGGCAATGCGAGGGGCAATGGCAATGCCTGCGTGCCGATGCACACACATCAGCTCCACACGGACCACACAATTCGGCAAAATTGCGTATACCGTGAGCGGGCATTCTTTAAGTCTCATGAATGACTTTTCAAAGCGCGCCATGAGTCAGGCTCTTCTCGGAAGGTCGATACTATTTTAATACGAGTGACGCGGAACTGGCGCCAGCCGCCATGTGAAGCAATGTGACTAATGATATCGCGCGGTCAGATTTGCAAGCGGGGTATCAAAGGATAAACAATGTTAACGCTGCGCGGACACATCAGTGTTTTTGGATCACTCATCCGGACACCTGGGACTTTTAAGCCCAAAAGGTTTTTGAAAGAGCGTTTCTGTGTTACAAAAAATCTATAAAAATTCATGTATCATCTTTAAGGTTTCAAAAAGTGTGATTTGTATACTTACATAGGCCGGAATTGTTGCAATTTTTTTTTTTTTTTTTTAAGAACGCTAAAGCCATTTCCATGGGAATCATAAATAAAGAATCGACAGTGCCTTAAAAGGCCCACGGTTTCCGCGCAGTGTTAAACATTAAAGACGCGTGCTAAAGTGAAAACGTGCTGCTTATATATTAACACTTGCATCGATGATCTCGTTGATTTTAACATTTTTCTTCGCATGAGAAATCTTATGCAGAACTTTTTAAAGCCAACATCTCATTTTAAAGCTTAGATTTTAATAATAACGTACGAAAGGGAGAAGTGACGAAAATAACTCTGTTATTTATACGTAACAAGTTTGTATTTTCTAACAATAGCTCCTGGCTTGTGTTATATAGACGGTAACCAACCTATTATCTAAAAGGGAGACCATGTTTCGCGCTAAAAGCGGGTCTAGTTATCTTTAACATGTATCTACGTTAAACTTGAATTTAAAGTTCATAAAATAGAAGTGGAAATATCTGCTCGCGCATAGTGATTATTGTTTCTTTATCTTCTCTCTTTTACTAAAATATATAAATATAATAAAAACTTACTTAACCTTTTTTTGTTCCCGAGAAAAAAAATCTCAACTTTGGACATAAATTATTGGTCTACTTCATGCCGCATCTATTTCTATTCTTTACTTTTTCTCGCCTTCCGTTACAGATATCTGTTCCTTTAGCGAAACATGATTTCCCTTCTTGTTACCCTTTTGTTCGATATTCCATTACGTTTCGAAACTGAAACTTCTAAAAATCGCCGTGACCGATGGCACGGTTACGTCATACCTAAATATTCTGAGTCCCTCAGTTATTTTCCACCTATAACACATTTTTTCGGAATGGCGACATAGGTGCGGTATCACTGGAAGGTCACGATGACACGTACGATTGCAGGACACGCATGGTTCTCGAGGTAGGGCAATGGTAAACTCGATACCTCGCATGATTCATATACGCGGTATGAGTAACTTTTATCAGAGAGCGTCTCCTAGCGCGTCGCTACGGTTGTCGGGAGAGTAGAGGAATGCGACGAGGGGGCTCAAAAGAGTTCAATGACGTAGCCGATTTATGGCTGAAACGAATAGCCGTGTATCGTGCCGATACCTCTGTACGTAATAACAAAACAGGTCGATACATACTCTATTATGTTTCAAATAACATAATATAAACGATAGTGTACGTTAAAACACAAATACGAATATCGTGATACTCGTGATAGTATACTGTAGCAGGCAAACAGTTACGGATAGATATGTTCGGCACACAATATTTTTCACCCTGACACAATGAGTATTTATTATTACAAACATGAAAAATACATCGAACAATCAATTCCGTTCCGCTTGTTAGCACTGCGTCTGCGAACGTCAGTATCTTCGATCGCGCGCAAAAATGTGAAAACAATTCCGTGAAGTATATTTAACTAACCTTGAAAAAAAAAATACAATGTAAATATCGAACCCCGAAAACGAATTGGTCGTGTGTTAATATAGCACGGCTTTATATCAACGATGAAATCGATAAATAAAAAAGCCTCATGCATTTCCGTTCAGGATACGATCGGCGCATATAAAAATATCAAACTGCGAATTTCAAATTTTCAGGCACCGAAATGACATACATCCGTTGGAACGTTTATTGAAACGGAAATGAGCGTTTCAGGTCCGTTCGTTCAGTGTCGCCCGAGGAATAAATCATTGTGCTGAGGTACAAAATCCATCAGGGCGCAGCAGCCATTGCTCGTTGAGTTATACATCTATTAATTTCCATTAAATACTCATTAATTTTTTTCCTGTCAATGTCAAGTTTCAGCTTGCTCTTTACATTTTAAAGCTGTTCACTCAAGTATTATCACGAGTCTATCACCTAATCAGCATTTCGAAATTAGTGTACACATTTAATCAGTGTCCTACTACTCGCTTCAACGACCTCCTCCCGCCAGTTATTTTTGACGTGCTTCGACAAACAAAAGGCTCTTTACCGAAGAAATTGACTTTCCTCCTCGCACTCGAAAATCTTCTAAATTGCGAGATGAGATCTCACATAATTAAATGCTCTACGAAATTGTCGACCCTTGCTCGCTACTCAGCGGCTCAATTGTCATTTTAATAGAACGGTTCGGTTGCCTCGACTTTCAATAAAGGGAAGGAAGGGCCCGTACAAATAACTGCGTTTATAATATTGCAAAGCGGATTTCATCCCCGGGAGAAAGTTTCACGAACTTAATAATAACGCACACTCGGAATCGACAAACGCGCACCAATTATGCCGGCAAACTGGCTCGCAGCAGCTCTTGTCATCTCCGGAAGCAATAACGACATTTATTTACAAAACGCGCGGTAAACTTCTCGCCAATTATACGTATTGATCGAAGTAACTGTATGTCTCTAATTTAAAAAAAAAAAAAAAGAAAAGACTAAAACAGTCTCCAACGCCACGTGAAAACTTGGCAGGAAAAATGACACTGTTCCGAATTAAAAATTTGTGTATCTTCGAAAAAGCAAACGCGCGATATAAGCAGATAGTAAAATAACGATGATCGAAACGGATTCTTACTCCGGTCTCCCGAAGTTTGATATCTTATTTCACGTCGGCTGCAATAGATTGATCGTTTCCGCAAAAGAATTGATATCTCACTTGGAAACTGTTGCTCTGAACAACAGTGACTTGCGGAAGATTGATATATGTAGAGTAAACATTGAAAGAGAGTGCGTTCCGAGAGACCCTTTTACGGAAGGCAAATTTATTTCACCGATCCCATCTTTTTATTAAGTATTAAGTTCTAATAACTTTTCAAAGCGTGTTATTTTTCGCACGTTCGTTTCAGGTGAAATAAAAGCGAAAAGCGCAGCTGAATCTTATTCTTATCCCGTGTTTTTTTTTCTTAAATTATATTCTATAATATAGATATAAAGTTCCGAAATTTTACGTTACCCGAAATAATCCCATTTGTCAATTTTAAGGTAATAATGAAATTATGTCGGCGAGCTTCCTCGAAACTTTAGGGAGACCTTAAAGCCGTCGGTAATACCGAATTTTTAAAAATACGCATATCTTTTTATTGGGTTTATGGATTTAAAAATCCTCCAAAATTAAATATGCACTAATGCTTTCCATTTTATGCCGAGAACGAGAATAATTTCAGAAATGCAGAGCTTTGTTACCTAATACTCTAATAAGCATATAATAAAACGCGTCAACTCGTGACAACATACATATGGTTCATATAACAAATCTACAATTTATACATTTGTTGTTACAAAATGAGAGCAACGTGGAGAGTGGATTACATATGAAGAAATAACATACCGTTCTCAGAATTAGGCTTAGACACCTAACAAAAGAAATATGTGTAAAAAACGATAACGATTGCATGGCGGAGTAAGTAGATATACGAGTTTAGCATCTCGCATTACATATTCAAACACTGAGAAAAAAAAGCTGTTGCTTCTTAAAGTGCTATCACGGGGTGCCAAAAACATAAGTTTATTCAATTGTATTATTATTATATAGACCCAATATCTGAATTATTAAACCAATAATTAAATTATTGTCTAATAATAATTATTGTCTAATAATAATACAATTGAATAAACTACTTATGTTTTTGACACCCCGCGATAGCACTTTAATTGAAGCAACAGTTTTTTTTTCTCAGTGAACGAAAGATATGAAAGTATCGAAAAAGTTTGTTACTATAATTATATCGCATAATTGTATCGCAAGTCACTAATTATATCGCGAAGCGATTTCATGGTTGGAGCTTGTAAACATATTCGAAAAAGTCCCAACGTTGGATTATGTTTAATTAGGGACGCATGCTAATGCCAATCGTATATGCTTATGTATACAGTAGACCCCCGTATAACACAATATATGAATCCGTGTTATACGAATCACACGGATTATACATATATGGATTATGTGTGCACATGGAATCACATATTTACAAAAGATGTAGTAAGGGTTTATTATGAAAAATGTAAATTAAAGAGAGTGTGGAACGGGCTAAGAAAAATGTAAACTTAGGCTGCGGTCCGATTCACGCTCACACGCGTTGTATAAAACATCATTCTCTCTTCGTTGCGCATCGAATATCAAACGAAGATAGAGCGATGCTTTCGGCATCGAAACCGCAGCCCTAATATTAAAGATGCAATGTAAATGGCAAAATATTTTTCACTTTAAAACAAACAAATATTAAAATTTTCCGTGTTATACGAATCCCTGTTACATGAGGTTTACTGTATTCGAATGCCCCCAAGACTATCAATTTATTTTATACTTTCAATGTGCTCCGTAAAATAATACGAAAACTATATCCCGAGTATCGTGGCGCTGCTATTGTTATTCAACGATGCAGTCGCGATATCGGTAATTTAGATTCACGAATGCAATTATTATTTCTGCGCGCAGACGGCCCCAAATTAACGCGTTTGATATTTGGACAATCGCATATCCTCATCCAACATTAAACGCATCTGAGTATTTGTCGTCATTACGTCATCATAAACACGCGTCGATGCCGTTCGCGCGTTCTATCGTCAAGTCGCAATGTTCCAGCATCAGCAAAATTGCATTTCGGTAATCTCGGATACCGTCTCGCTCGCTCATCGCTCCGTCTCGCATTCCATTCTTTCTGGAGCGATTCGAATCTTCAGGACAAAGAAATGTCAGAAAACCCGGACGGTTGCATTTATAATATTAGACGCGCGCGCGCGGGGAGGAGGAGGAGGACACGCGAGTCGGCGCGGCGGAGCGAGGAGGCGCGATCGCGACGCGACGGTACCGTCGTCGCCGTCGCCGTCGTCGTCGTCGCGCGCGCGGCCGAGAGCCGAGCGAGCAGCCGGGAGCTCGGGAACTCGGCTCGATCGCGCCGCGCCATCGGAAGAGTCGAAGACAACGGAGATCCCGTGAGATCGCGCACGAGGCCGCTCCGGACGGGATTCCATTCCGGGCCGAGACCGCGTTACCCGAGCGAAACGAGCGCGCGGCGCCGATCGCAGAGCGTGCGCCGCCTCGTGTGCCACGGACGCGAGCGTGGCTAGGTCGGCTGACGGCTCCGATCGGCACTCTCGTGCATCCGAGCGGGAGAGCGTACCTGCGCGCGCGCGCGCGCGCGCGCATTCACACACGCACGTCGTCGTGTGTGAAAGAACGGCTGCAAGATGAGCGGATAAGCTCTTTGTAGAAGCGGGAAGAAAAAGAAGATCGGCACTCTTACCCTCCGCGTCGCCGTCCGACGGCTAGCTCCGGTCGGCGGTCGTCGTGTATCCGTTTAATCGAAGCGACGCGACGGCAACTTCACGCCGTTGACTCCGGCCACCTTCCGTTCGACCCCTCCGCCGCGCCTCTCGTTTCGCGTTACTCTCGTTGCTCCCCTTGTCTCCCGCGCCGACCACAAAGGACGCCGCACGCACGGCCGCGCGACACACCGCCGACGATATACCACGAGAATACTCTACGGCCCTCGGCACCAACAAACCCCCCTCCCCCCGGCACTCCCGAACTCTCGGACTTGGAGCGAGCGCGCGTTTCCCGGCCCGCGTCGTTCGAAAACGTGGCGCGCGACGTCACATCATCCCGCGCACTGGAAAACCACACACACACACATAGGCCGCGGGCGCGTCGTTGACACTCGAGGACCCTCGGGGAAAGGTCGACACCGGACGGTTACGCGCGAGGATATGCGCGGCGCGAGGATCCTTGTGTATTAACGTATGATGCGCGCGCGCGTGCGAGTGAGTGAAGTAATGCGCGAAACAGGATACAGAGTACCGTCGCACGCCGGTGCACCGCGGTACGCAACGTACTCCGAGGAATGCGTTCCCACGAGGGCGATATTTCTTTCTTTCTCTCTCTCTCTCTCTCTCTCTCTCTCTCTCTCTCTCTCTCTCTCTCTCTCTCTCTCTCTCTCTCTCTCTCTCTCTCTCTCTCTCTCTCTCTCGAGCACTGATACACGGAGCCGAACGAATCCAACGACGGCAACGATCTATCTAGCTCGTGCGATCTCTCGTCGAAGCGAGGGAGAGAGAGGGGAGGAGGAAGGTGAGATCGACGCGACGCGCGACGCGACGCAGCAACGACGCAACCCGTGCGCGCTACTGACGGCGGCGGACTGAGCGTCGGGACGCGGCCGAGGTGCGCGCGAGCGAACGGCGCGCTCCTAGCGGCCAATGGCGACGCGAGCGACGTCGCGCCTGTGAACTTGTCGAGTCCTGCGACCGGTCCTCGCGCGCTCCGAATGCTCCGATCTCCGGACTCCCCGATTCTCATCGCGATATTCGGAGTAACGTACGTACGTACTACGATCGGCGAGCTCCAAGGGTGAGTAGATTTTTTTGATATCTCCGAGAACGCGAAGGATAACGGATTAAAGCAGTTGGACGGGACACTCGCCGAGTGTCGGGACGAGCGCGCGTTACAATCGAGAGTGATCCAAAGATCCATATCCGGCGTAATGGAACTCTTTCGCTGAATTCCGAATTGATTATTCCCCCTCCGGGAATGCCGGGGTAATCTATCTCGGTGAACGCGAATCGCTTAATGAAGCCGCATTTACGGATCTCTCTCTCTCTCCCTCTCTCTCTCTCTCTTTCTCTTTCTCTCGATTCCTATACGCAAAGTCGATTAATTCTGGAAATCTTCTTGACAATATTCCGTTGTTTACGACAGGAATTATCTCAACGCTGTTCTAACAAAAACACGCGCGTCAAAGAAGGAGCGAGTAAATTCCATCGATCAAAACTCGATATTGAGCGTAATATATACATTTAGATTCAATATTTTAATACGCATGTTGCGCTATTTGTCTGTAATATAATTTATGTTTATTTGGCAACGTATATTTACGTAAACCGGAGGCTCACGAACGCCTCGCGCCTCGCATAAAACAAAACTATTCATTAATAAACGTATGTGTATATCTTTAGTCGCGCAGAAATGTAATCAATTAGCGTGCCGGGAAAAACGGCCTACAGCCGGCCACGTTTTTAACGTTGAACAATGTTAAACGTTTATTATGAGACTTTACATATATATCACAATGCAGTTAAGTTCGTGTGTAAGCGTAATTCCATTGCAGTTGCGGATGTAATAGCGATTAATTAAACTTCGAGTCTCCTGGCAAACGAATAATACAATGCGCCGCACGGTTGCATTGCCGACGGTAAAATAACAAGTTAGATATTTTATCATTGCGTTGAATCTATCTCATTAAAAAGATGTAGTAAATAAAATAACCTCACTATCTCTGGATGTTGCGGTGGCAGGCAGGTAAATATAGCGACGCTACACAGCACCGTGTAAATACTTTATCGGCCTCTTTTCGAAATTTCGCCTTACGTGTCTTGCCTGGCGCTTTTCCCCACTGATATAAATTTCTTTGCTAAATGAAGTTTTAATGAGCAGTCGATTTGAGATATGTAAGAGTTGTTTAATTAAAGTAATAAATTCCACATTGGTTCAACAATCAAATCTCCATCAATTTGCAGAAAATACAATGTAACCAATTTAACGATGATATGAAAATTGAATAATATAGAGAGGCGAGTGGAGAGAGAACAATGCCCTAGCAATTGATTTTCACATTTTCAGTAATTGATATGTTGAGTGCACATCAATTACGGAAATTTTACATGTTTCCACTTTTTTTTCTTTCATTAAATTCTGATCGAGTTAGAGAATGGATTTCGGACGAATTTTTACAAGGGGTTCTCTTTTGTGAGTTTTATAATTCTTAATATGGGATTTTAAAACAAACTTAAAATTCTTTTTTTTTCCGTAATTTATATGTTAAGTCGTCGTATTATTCGTTAATGTATCACGGTGCGCAACAATGCCCTCTTTCCAATATAACAATGCTGCGACAATGTACAAATTTTATTCTGACGTAACTGAGAGTGGGCGAGATAAATACCATTTATTAGTACCAATTGAATAAATTATGTTTCATTCGACATCGCGCCCTCCGTTCGCTCGCATTCCCATGCACCGTTCATCCTCCTGCCCTTCTATCATCCTCTTTCAATCCTTTTCACTCATTTGCCTTCTCTCCGTTTTCGCTTTAAGCATGCAGTAATTTGTTGTAAGGGATGATAAACTATCAAAAGTGTGTTTCAATTTAAAGAAAAATAAAATTAATCGCACGTTTGCAGTGCATAAGGAAACGTATTGATATTATTTTGTGCAGGTGATAACAAATTGAATTAAATTTACATTCAATTATCTACAAAAATTAAGAAATTTTATTCAATTGTTAATTTTCTTATGATCGCTTAACTTTTATATTTTATTTTATCTTAAAAAATATTAAAAAAATAAATAATATCCATATGACACACACACACACACACACACACACACACACACACACACACACACACACACACACGTGCGCGCGCGTGAACACATTTATGTGAAAGCTAATTAGATATTATTTATACATCATACAATAAATGGACTCATGTCAAAACGAAATAATGTACAGCGACGGAATCAATAAATGTATTAAATTTCCGCCATGCACATTAATTTAATTATTATAAATCGCATTATTTTAAACATTGCGGATTAGGTATGTTTAACAATTTAGATGAATTGATACCGAGCTAAATATGAGATTTATAGAATTTGCTTTATCGGATATTTCGCGTTACGTGAAACATTTATTAAAGGTACGGTTTATTATGCCCAGTCTTATAAGAGGGATCGAAACGCATATCTCAAATGGATTCACCACCGCACAAAATTTGATATAGAAAGAAAGCTACAATATCTTATATTTTACCAAGAAGTTCTTCCATTTCAATATTAACATGATTAATATTACTATAGATGAAAAATCTAGATTATTAAGTTGGTGAATTTTTAAGTATTTTTTATATAAATCCTAACTTTTTATAATTTTATTGGAAGATTCCTCTGCTATAATATACCATATTTTTAATCTAACAATATTGTCAATTGTTATTTAAATACTTGTACAATTTTGACACTTACTGCTCACAACATTAAATTATCGAGGAACATCATAGGTATACATTGCGAGAAAAACCTCCTTCATCTGGTCTGCTTCTTTAATTGATTTTTTTTTAATAAAAAATACGTGATTGATGTATGCATGCGCTTAGTATATTTAATACTTGTTTCGATCAGTTCTGTAGTCGAGTAAACCGATATACGTCATTACAGTTTAATCGAACCAGCGAGATAGTTGGACGCTGCGACACAAAGAATATGCACGTATGCCACATATGCGAGTAAGTTAATAATAGATTTGTGATAGCAGAAATATGACAGAGGAGAGCCGTAAGCGAGCAAACGCACGTTGTATAATTCAGAATAGCTTTTACAAGACATACGTGTTACATCATCCACTATATTATATATGTGCAGAAAGCGAAAGAATTCAACGGAAATGAAATGAGCAAACTTAATTATTCTCTAAAAGACCATCTATTAATTGAAACTCGTAAAAATTAGATATTTGCCAGAAGAGACGTGAGATACTAAAAATAACACATTTCTTTTTAAAATTATTATTAAATTAATAACGCTTAAGAGAATTCATTACTGACAGATGAAATCGATACAAAACTGTGCCATTTGCGTCAGTCAATATTAATTAACCAATTACTGGCTCTTCGTTAAGGATGATTCAACGTAATGTGGTGGAGACGTGCGACAGATGGGAAAGTAAATAATGAGCTGTTCTGTAATGAAACTTTTGTAGCAAAAGAAGCTACGACAATTTTTCAAGCTTGTCTCATAGTTGTACTTCTGTGTGAAAAGTGGAAGCAGCACTCAAGATGAAGGCGTACGGAATTTTTTTTGGAGGTAGTTTTATTATTTTTAGAAAAAAATAATCACACTAAATCAAATGTTAGAGAAAATTAAATATGCCTATAGTTGATATAAATATAGTATCTATTAATATAATAGTAACACACATAATCCAATAATCTTTAATATATATATGTAACAATGTTATTGTATAATATAATACATTACATTGTAATATATCATATTATTTTTATTAACAAAATTAATAAAGTTGATAAAATATAACATATTTGCATCAAACATACTGACGACAGATGTAAGAAGATTCAATTCAAAATATTTTTCAAAGTTCTATAAAATTGATAATCCTATCTGTAGATCTCAATATGGTGGTTTCTTAAACTTGTATTATAGAGCTAATATTCCAGTTACTTCACACTGTTCGGAACTATCAAGAGAATGTAATTAAGCGGAGAATGTGGATTATGTCACGCGTATTAAACTCGAGGCACTCGAAATACCTACCGTGAGGATGCTTATAACGATGCGCATATCTTATTAAAATATTTACTCGATTTAAAAACGTGCTGTTATATTTTATCTATAATCGTAATATTTTTAATAGAACTTAACAAATAATTTAGAGAAATACTTTTTTTATCTCATCTTCTTTTGTATAAACATTAAACATGTATATAATTTCTTAAATTTAATAAAAATTGACTTATTAGATTAATAAAGTAACCTAAATTGTGTTGAGAAGAGTGCACAGCTATTTTTTTTATGACAGAGTATTAAATATAATATACATTGTAATATGAAAAAGCAGTGTTTTAAACCTTGTGCAAATGTAGCATTTTCCCAACGAGTTGTTCTAAATGCAACATAAACATCATGTTTAATGTGTAGTTTAATTAAATTGCTTTAATAAATATCATACTTCTTTTTCTTGACAAGATATATTTGTCGTGTTTGGTTAGACTTCTAAAAATTACGAGAGCGTTGACTTCATTTCTTTAACATGTAACGATATACGATAGATGGCAATACTTTCTAAGAATCTTTCTTAAATTGATATGAAAATATTCACCGGTAAAAATTTTTTTATATAAAAACATCTAAATATATATATAATTATAAAATATTATATAAAATATGTCCATATATATATATGTAGGTCCGGAAGTATGTTCCGGGACTTTTATTTTTGATATCGGTATATTCCGGGACATTTGGCAGTTTCCAGGACTGTCCTGGAAAAAATTGATGTCCTACGGCAATTTTCGGTACAGTTTTTTGAATCTGATTACATATATATGCGTTATATTCCAAGACTGTACATTTCAAAAAACGTAAACAGTCCCGGAACATACATACCCCTCTGGACCTACATATATATATGTCCATACTATGTTTTTTTCTTTTGTATAATCTCTGTTCATATGTACAAATAATAAGAAAAAAAACTAGAAAATAATTAAAAAGATAATTTTTGCATTGTTTATTTATTTGCCAGTATATAATAATTATAATCATATATATAAATGTAATAATATATATAAAATATAATTGTATATAATTATATATAAGCAAATTTTTTACATTTGCGATATTTTATATAATATTATATGATTATATATATATATTTAGATATGTTTTTATATATAAAAAAAATTTTACCGGGTATTCTCATCGCATCATTATTATAACAATAAAACTTAGAAATGTAGTAATGGATATATATATATATATATATATATATATATATATGAATAAATATTAAGCAAATAAAACAAGTGAATTTTATCTGATTTTACTTTTAATACATATACTAAATAGATACATTAATATAGATATAAAAAAATTATTTTTACTTATTTAGAATTATCTACTAATTTTTAAAATGTCTCATAGGCTTAACTTATTAAATAATAAACAAATATATTATTTAAATGGATAATTAACTAAAGACTTTCGACATTAAAATTAGCAGTAACAAGGAAAAAGTGGCCTTTGAGGACAAACAAGGTTAGCGTGAGTTGTATAACGTTATGTAACATTTAATTTAACAATTAAATTGATAAAGGCAAGTAAGAACCAGCGCCGATAATAAAGCAAAAATAATATATTATACAGTAAGGTATACTTGAAAATACAATTACGTTATAGAAACGTTAATTTAATTTAACCCTTAGCTGGCACTGTGGGGTATTAAACGCCTTACTTCAGCTCTAATTTAAGCCCCCCTATAGTACGAAAATGGTACTAAACAATGGAAGAGTTAAAAAAGAAGAGTTATGAATTTTTTAGTGAAAATAGTCATTTTTTTCGTTGTTTTTTTACGTTCTCCAATTTTTTTCGTACTTAATATTACATTTTATCAAAATAACCTATGACATTTGTTAAAATAACATTCGAAGACTATCTTGAAATTTTTTTTAAGTTAAAAAGATCAATAATTTTTTCGCAGCTAGCATTTTAGTGGTGGGGTGTCTGAAACGGCTTCAATGTGCCGCTATGCGATTCTGTGTGCCAGCTAAGGGTTAACAATTCAATACAAAGTAATAAATAATATGTTTCAATATTACTTTAAGCCATCTTCAACGATGGTGATAGATAAACTAATCTCACGTTAAAATAAAAATCTTCAATGAGGGTTTGGTGAGCATCTCAAGATTGAGTATATAAAGACAGTATAATTTTCACGAAGAAATACTAGTAAAATTTTACTATTTATGTTCAACATATTCGATCTTTATATTCTACTCCTTTACGAGATCATGAAAATAAATTTATCGCATTATATTAAGCACCTTAGGAACTAAGTTTGCGATGAGAATAAATTTTATTACGTCTTATTAATATAATCTATCTTTTGAATACAGTCCAAGTATATTTTTCTTACGCTTGCGCGTTTAATGTTTTTTTTTCTTTTCTATCCATTTATTTCATCTCGATAAATGTTCTCTTGATAAAATTTAATCTTTTAATTATAAAATCACTTACTTACCGCAATTACTTAATACTTTTAACGAGTTTATTTAATAACTTTACGCGAATATATAATCTTTGCTTCGTACACAGTAATGCTTGTTATTGAGATTTGACTTTCATTATTCCAGTCGCTTATTTTCATTATTCCGGCTGACTGTTCTGATTTTTCTTTTTTATCTTTTCGTATATTTTAATATTTGTACCGTTTCACAGTTCTGTTTCCAAGACTCTTTACCGATTACTTCGCTCAGCGCCGAGCGTTTGATTAGACGACATAGCCGAAAGGGATGATGTTTAATTTCTTCGCCTCTCTGCACAAATGCTCCTATAAGAAACATTAAGGATACACGAGCAGATTGTTAGTGAGGGTGCGCGCAAGCACGTACACACAGACACACACAGATCTGCACACATACACAAATAAATATATAAGCGTACGTGCGTGAGCGAACGAAGGGGCCGTTAGTGACAGTGGCTTTGTTAAAACCACCTCCTATAGCTTTCAGTTTTACAATACGCGCCACCCCCTTTTGTATACCTCCCGGTAAAACGATGCGCGCACGGTTACGTTAAAACGGAAAGAGGCCGCGCTTTTCAATAAGCGGACTGCCGCTACCGTCTCGCCGCGAGAGAACGGCACAATTAGTTATTACCGTGATCCACAAACCGGCGTTATTATCTTAAAAGGCGCTACTTCGTACAACGGGCGGAAGTTTTCCTCGGGGGAAAACGCTTCCGCGAAAAGTTGAAATATTAGCGGTTCTCGTAAATTTCGCTGCTTTCTTTATACGAAAAATTGCACATCAGTCATTAATAACGCAGCATAATGTGGCTGTGTTGTAAAGAACTTCGCATTATTTTTCATCAGAAAGATTGAATATAGTGTTGATTTTATTTACCGTTTATTGTTTGAAAAAGAAAAAAAAACAAGTCGCTCAACACAAGTCGTTTATTTCGATTTCTGGAAATAAACGTACCCTTTATGTGCGTATAAAAATAAATCGCTATAAAGTGCTAATTTGATTCAAGTCTTATTGGAAAATAAATACTTATTGAAACAAAAAGCGGAACTTAATAAATGTAACAGCTGTGCGAAAAGAGAAATGAAATCTCTGTTTTGTGAAGAAACAGCTTGAACATAGTTTCTATAATACAGAAGATATTGGCAGTCTGTTATTGATTTGAATCGAATGCGCATAAGGCAGAATTGCCTTGTAGAATCTGTCGGTAAACATCTGTATTTTTTATATGTCAATAGGCTCATAAAATTAAAAATCAGTCCTGTTGCGGCTCAATTGCTCTTTTTTCCTTGACTGATCTGTATTTTTCTTTATAATTGCGTTATGTATAAAAATAAATCTACATTCGTAATAATTTAAAATAGAGATCAAAGAATTCGATATATGGATATATATATATATATTTGGGACAGGATATTTCTTAAATAACACACGAGCATAGATTCCATGATAGAGTTTTACTTGCTTCTTATATTTAGTAGGTATATAATGATTACAATCTAAGACTCTGCGTATAAATAGTATCCGCACAGGATTCTCTTTCAATATGTTCGTACACAATTAGCGCCATGCTTTTAATGTACCTTTAGTGCCAGCTTTGAGAGCTCATATACATCGATCGATCTGATAGTGTCGGGTCTGCCGTCGCTATTATCGACGGTAATATCGTTAAAGTAACACACTGATCAACGGTAAACGTCCCCGTATCGGAAGGTATCTACATATTGCTACTGATTCCGAGCTCCGTAATTGCAGCTTGAATATGCACATTGAGAGGTTCGCTCGCGCTGACGTCGCTATGCTGATACCCATTCAGAAAGTAACACGTGCCCGATTCGCTTGCTGGCATTCCCTTCGGTAAATTGTCCTTGGTCCGCGGTTCCAATATGAATCCCGATTTTTGTATTAAGCACCTGTAAGCACATTTGCAGCACCGTGAACGATACGCGGCGTAAGCGTATACAAGAAGATATATTTGGTAAAAAAAAAACAAAAACGTACAGGTACGTAGTTGGACTGACGTTGACACGAAGTGGCTCGCTCGTAGATTCAAATCTATTCGCCAACGTGACGTTATGTCCAAAGAGACAGTATCTTGGCATCTTCTTCCCCACGACGCCTGCCAACACCATCCCGGTGTGAATGCCGATGCGCATCTGATAGAACAGTAAGCAGGACAATCTAGTGAGTTCTTCGATAACCGTTCTGCACGGCGTATATTGACGAACATAATAAAAGTTAGATGTGACAATCGCAAGAAAATATCAACAAGAAGAAGAAACGTAACTTGTTTTAAATGTTAATGCAACCGTGGATGGTTTGCGTTTTCTCGTATTTTCAAACCGGCCGCTTGTTGTCGTAGTTAAGAAATACTTTAAATGGAAAAAGTTTTAATAGCATTCAAGGCGAGAATAATAAACAACGGATTGTCTGCTCGAATGGATATGTATCTAATAATCAGAAATAGCTCTTAATTGAAAAACTTTGCGAGAAATATGGCATTTTCTGAGAAAGGCAAAGAGTTAAGGATTTGAGAATTGAAAGTTGAGAGATATTGTACTGATTATCATTTTAAATACAAAAAAAAAAGATTTATTCATATACAAATGAAAATTATATTTGGAAAAAATTTGGCGAATGTTGTAGAGAACATCATATTTGTAATATTTCTAGTATCACATATATGAAATACCAATGTGGATGAATAAAATACCATATTTACAAAATTTTACATTTTTTTTAATATTTTACATTCAAACACGAAACGCGATGCCATGAATAGCATTAAAAACAGTATTTCCATGCCACTGTTAATATTTATACTCCTATCTCGTAATGTGTTTTTCTCGCTTAGAGTAATGGAAGTAGAAACATTGTAATATACCAAAGTGCATAAAATAACAATAAAACTGCAAATATTTAACCATCGATATTGTGCTAAAAGAAAATTGCATTGCATGTAACCATTGCATGATCTTATCTGTAATCGTACGTAATCATCGATGTACCTTTATTGGCTTGCCTTCGTGAGTCAAGTGATGAGAGCACGTTTGTATCATCTTTAGGCCCATCCAAGCAATTTGTTGTGCATGTGTATTGGTATTTCGATGAAGGCCGCATGCAACGCAGTAGGCATCGCCGATTGTCTCTACCTGTGTTTATACAAGAAGAAAAGTAAAATCAATGCAGCCTCCATTCATGTTCGCATATAATAACTACTTTTATAGACCATGTTTGATGTAATTAGAATTCCTCGATAAATTAAGTTGATGCTTGTAAAACAACATGTTCTTTACTCTATTGGCACTAAATTATTTGCTATTGTCACAGATTAATCTGTGCTATTGTTAAAAAACGAAAATGCCGATAATGATAAGAAATTGTATGTTAAACTTAATTCTTGCGATGTCTCACAGATGGCAGCATTATACATTTCAGCAACCTAGCGGGAGTAGCGAGAGAAAACTGTAATTTTTTATTGATATTTCGAAGCGACATAAATATAGTATAATATATCATTTAGAAAACTTTTGTACGACAAATTAATAATTATTTTTCTAATACGTCAAAGAACATTTAAACGTGATTTATCTTTGAATTTTTATCAATTAAAAACTTCAGAAAGTGAAGACTATGGATAGCTTCACTTGATTAATATAATTTAATAAATTAGTAATTATCTAAATTATATACCAGTCTATATATAGTCCTTATGCAATTATTCCCGACTTATAACATACCTTATACACATCCAACTGACCACAGTAAAGGTCAAATTGCTCGTAGAGATTTTGAAGCATGTTGATGACCATCATCGGGGTTGTTGTAGCGCAGATAGATGTAAATCCGACTATGTCGCTAAACAGCATCGTGACATCTGGATACGTTTTTGCTTCGATTGTCTCTCCTAAACGATAGATATATGAAAATTTAGATAAAAATATTTAATCAAGAATTTCTCATAAAATATAATAGTATATTCAAGCCATAGTATATTCAAACGATCGAATAAAATTATAATTATATTTGCAATTATAGTTTATTGATTTATTATAGTTAATTCTTTATATTCATTCTTCCCATTTTCATAAGTTATTACATTAGATTTCACTTGAAAAGTAAAGAGAAAGAATGTTAAAAAAAAAAAAAAAGTATTGCTTATATAGCTATATCTTGTGATCGAACATAGATTGTTGTAATTTACCCAGCCACAGACGTTTCGCAATATCCACCGGAAATATAAGATGTAGAAGGCTGACATTCTTTTCTCTTTCCGCATTGACCGCCAGGTTAGCTTCTTCGATAGAACTCTTCAATTTATCCATCCGTCTCCTTAAGCCATCCTGAAAAAAGATTACACTACGGATATCAGAATACAATAATACAAAACGTCAATTCGTTGTTTTAATCATATTAAATGCAATGCAATCGCTGTATATTATTCTATCTTACAAAACCATTGATGACACAAAATATAAATGACTCAAATTTTTACGTTAAATAACACGGATTCTCGACTCGTGGCCACATAAAATCAGCCATGAATTTACTCACTTGTGCCCTGGCTTGCTCGCCAACGAGTATAACGTCCCTTGTAGCGTCATGAAGTGGGATATCGGAAATGAAGAGTCCTCGACCCGTTAAGCCCTCGAGACCGTTCAAGAACGGTGAGCTTACGAATAAAATCGAGTCTGATTCTGGACAGTGTACCATCTGACCCTTCATTTCCAGGCCCTGTAATAAAGAGTAGAGAGTTTTTCTTATAAATTCACCGTAGTCACCGTACCACGCGCGTGTGTTCGAACAATATTAGTAATCCACTTCGCGCGGCAAGAGTCACATGAAATCAAATGATTGCCTCGTCTAGTCTGCTTTTATTTGCATGTTTGTGTTTTACGCAGTACTCCGAGTTCGCGGGTAGTAAGTTAATCATCGTTATAGCAATATCATTTTATGAGCATACCTCCGCGGGATATTTATCGACGTCGTGCGGTCTCTGGAGGGTCAGGATAAACGGTGTATTCGCGCGCTTTAAGATCTCGTGAAAGGTCAGAGTGACGCCGTGAGGTCGTGTGAAGGCGAAATATGTCGATATCTCCCTGCCGAGTCGGTTCAAGTGGTGTCCGAAAATTTTCATGAAACCAACGCCGAGTTGAACGAGCTCCAGCTGACGGTCGACGACGAAGTGCCACGGGAACGCCTTGCAAAAGCACGCTACCCCCATACGAAGGTCCGTTGCTTCAGTTGAGAGTGGACGGAAACTTGGTGACACCACGTCGCAATCGTCGTCTACGCCCAGCTGTTCGATATAACGCTCCGGAGTAATCCGGTATCTGTAATATTCAAGGAAGCGGGTTGCAGGTGCTGTCCTTTTTGCTAGAAGAAATATTCAATAAGGGAGCACGTCCGGTCGCGCCTTTTTCCGTACACATCACGAAGCAATAAACGCGTTAGAAACGCTGTTTCAGCGATATCGTGGAGTGTTGCCGCGTATAAATATAGGAATTGAGCTTATACTTAACTCCTACATTTTTACATGCGGATGTGATTCGTAGGAGAGTCAACATTTCTTACGATGATATAACCAGGGGTAATTACTGGCCGTTCTTCGCGATATCCCATCGCGCGGATAAATGTAACCAAACCGATGAAACGTTTAATTAAACTCGGAAATGTAAGCGATGGTGCGGTGACAATGTTTTGCACGTCATTTACATGATCGCGCGTCGATCTCATCCTTTCAGAATTAACGTGCGACTCGGTAGTACCGCACCTATCATCAAATATTTGCCACCGAGGAGAATCAATATTTGTTCAAACGAAAGGTTTGTACTCTCACGTGCTCTGCGCCTTTGCCTATCTGCACGAATTACATTCTACTCGCGTGACATTATTTCAATATACACGCGATTTTGTGAACAAACATTAAATACGTAATGCAAAAGCGTACGAGCGATGTAATAACAGTCGATATAATAAATCTGCATTTCCTTTCTTTTTTTTTCGGGCTACCACATTTTTAATACGTGACCGGTGTAAATACATACGTCGCGTCGCGTGATTGAAACGAAATGGAAACTCTACATAAACACATGAATTATTTACATAAAAATAATGGATAATATATAAATAAATGCATATAAATTATTTGCACAAGGAATATTATTTGTTGTGTCGCAAAAGTTATTCGAAAAATGACGCTTATATATTGGAGTTTATGTCACAGCGTATTCGTGTTGATCATATCGACAATTCTGAAATTTCGCGCGTTTATCTATCTCTGCAGTCACCATTTACATTCGTTTATACAGGGATCTAATCGCAATTGAATTGAAAAATTTTAGGGAATATTGAAGAGGCCATAATCGTGTTGCACAGGTGATGTTGCGTCACCAATTTCCGCCGTATTTCTCCAAATCGTATTTCCAGAGCTTGTATATCGTTTTGATTTCATATTTTTTGTTTGCTGCTCTCTCTCTCCCTCTCCCCTTCTTGTTCTCTTTTTAACGTTTCACGAGTTGTCGTTGAATCAGAATTGTGTCGCTTGAAAGTAAAGTAACACGGACCTCTGTATTCGTTGCCGCGGAAAACTCATTCGCGCGTGATGTTTGATAACAATTTTTGTATTCTTCGCTAAACGCTGAGACAGCCTAGAAAATTTTCTTCGCTTTTTACGCTCCGATATAGCGTTTTTTACGCCTACCGCTTTCAAAATCGGGCTGAAAAGAAACGGAAATTAAAAATCTCTGCATGAGACTTGGGGCCGGTATCCTCGATAAAAACGACATGACATGCGAGAAAACAAAATCGAGCTTGTCGGCCGCGATAAAGTGGGGGCAAAAAACCTCGTAAAAAGATTTACCTAAAAAATTTTGTGTTGTAGGGATCCGGCAGTATATACACATCGGCTTGGTCCTTATAGAACTGCCTGGCTATGCCTTTCAGACTGCCCACCAGAAGATAGGCGATAGAAGGGTGGTCGGTGGTGAAGTGTAGCTCCAGCGCTTCCGGTGTGGCGATACACACAAACTCCGCCTCGGTATCCGATCCCGACTGATGCTGGACAACGTCGTTTACGCCGTCGAGTGTGGTCAGGAAAGCGGTCAGATCGTTCCCAAGGCAACGGAAAGCCCGTTCTAAGAGACACGAACCCACGCAAGCCGATCTGATCAGCTCCTGTCCGAGATGATCGAAAAACGCGTTCACGTCGACGTCTGCAAAAGTTCCGCAAACATGAATTCACCTCGAGGGAATTTCGTCGAGTCACTTTGGAACCGTTTATTTCTCTCTTTATTGCGATACTCAGAGAAGTGAGTTTCGCGCGCGCGCGCGCGCGCGTGAACAATATACGGTACGTCGGTCTTAAAGTAATATAACGCAAAAACCTCACACACGAAAAATAGATTTATTGCAGATACTCTAATTGTTAAAAAATGCTTTACGTTTATCTTAAGGACGCATCAGTAACGGCCGGGTATCTTCTTAAAAGTTTTTCTTCCGTTTTACAAAGGATTTATCTCTTTTAAACTTTTATGGAAAATATCCATTGAATGCTCAACATGAATGTCGAATACTGCAAATCGACGCATTGGAGAATTGCAAGTGAATCTCGCGGGATCGATAATACATGCTGCGTTTCATAACTCTGTTAAGCCTGGCATGTTCGGGTCCCTTGCAAATCCGGAAATAGATGCGGTGAGCAAGGGCTGCTTTAAACGATCTCGTATTATTTCACATCAAATGTCGGTACGAAAACGCGCAATAATCATAATAGCGGTTGTATGGTCGTGCGATGCTACGTGATACTCCCCGGTTAATTATTTCGGATTATATCGCATCCCGCGCGCTCCCATGATATTCCGTCATATTATTATATATGCGACCCCAGAATCGATGGAGCGAATCGATGAAGTTTACGTGGTATTATCATCGACATTTTTTTTTTAATCGACGGGCTTTTGGCGAACAAGCATCGACCTAATAATGTTCGCAAAGTTTTACGGTAATCGCGTGTGCCGTTAGCTCGATAAATATATGATAAATCACGCGATGAAATATTGCAAATGTTTGTTCGCGATCAACGATATAGGATAATATGTTGTCTGGAAATGGAAATGTTATCTGTGATTTATGTGGATATTTACGCTGCGATTAACCCGGAAGCGCGGACAAAGAAATTTTCGGTTAGAACTTTCTGGGTCACGGTGATACGCGAGCGAAATAGGAGCGACGCCGACGGTCTGTCTGCGTTGTTCCCCCGTATAAATGCGTCGGATGCTTTCTTTTATACATATTTTCGTGATATCATAAATTCTCAGGCGGTAAACGATTTTACTGTTCGACATCGCGAGCTGTCGGGCGTACAGTAGGGCCGTATAGACTCTTCGTAAGTCAATCTTGCAAATGGCTTAAATGTCCTGTATATCTTTGGTGACAGCCGAGGTCTTAGAGTTTCTCTCGCGAGATTGCATTACGTTGGTACGGGAAGTATCTTCTATGCTCTGGTAACCACAGCAACAACCACTTCCTGTCGTGTATACGAAATGCGAAGTGATCGCGCTGGCAGAGGCGCGAGGCGTAAGGACGAAAAGGGGTTCTGGGTCACGACGGAGGGAAATAATGTGTGGCTTATGCCGACGATTTGTCTCTCTACTAGTCCTTATGAACAAAAATACATGTTTTCCGCTTGCTTGATAAACGACCGTGCGTATTTGTGGTATTTGTCAACGCCGGGCGATAAGCACGCGCGGTTTATATACGCGCATCGCTCATCGCCGCTAATAGACTGCGCAGGCACGGGGAGAATTTAATGGTTCGATGATTTTCTAGTGGCGCAAATATTGCGAGGTAAATAGAGAAAATTGTTAACTCATTATTGCAATCTCGTTTATTAATCACGTGCCATGTCAAACGTTTCCAAAGCTATTCTTATTTATGCTCACATGTGCAATTTACCGAATCGCATTAATTGCATTAAAATATACGCGCGGCTCTGCGCTTTTATCAGTGAACTTCGATATTCAAGGGTCGGCGTAATTGTTAACGCGGGGGGAAAGAGATTCCACCAGGATGGCAATTTCTTCACGGTGCACGCCTTTACGGTGTACGGCTAGGAAAAAAAAAGAGAGACCGCAGGGCGATTTTGTTTGAACTTGAAAGTACCGCGCTACGCGCTACCCTTGTCTTTTTTTTTTCAGGATTACATGCTTGGATACGGAGATCACTTCGACCGAGAATACGTATATGCTGCTACCGTCGTCAAAGGAGCGTCTTGACGCAGGGGATATAAGTTGGCGATATATTTAACGGGAAACCATCATGGCGCGTTACATGTTTTATGGCGGGTAAACAGGCGTTTTCATATAATCGCTCTCACAGCGTGCTCGCAGCATAGTGCAAGCGCGTTCTCTCTAATGCGGTTACATAACATCGCGCGTCGGGTTTATTGCGTTAGGGTACACCGTATTTCTAAGTTACGGGTGCTAAATTCCGTCCGCGATGCGTTCCACGTACCAGACTATTAGTCACAAAGGGCGCATTACTTGAACGACGACCGTTGTCTTCGGCAAACGGACGCGACTGCGGGACTGGGGACTGGGGACCCCATTCATAAGTTCCGATGAGGAAGTCAGATCCGAATACATTACATGCGCGCATCGATTGTCCGTGCATGATGATTAATGGGACGTTTCTGAAGCGTACTCCACTGTAACTACAGTACTCGACTACGGCCGAAAGTAAATTGGGTTAATATGCGCTCGAAGATGAAGGATCGTGGAAAATCATCTGACAACAACGCCGCTGTCAAACAGAATTATCCTTGAGTCTCCTGAATAATCGAGCTCTATGTCTGCCCATTATTGAATTTAAAATGTACGCGGCCATATATAGTGTGTTAACTCTTTCGGATACAATAAAATTATTAATTCGAAACTTCTCAAATAATAATTTCGAGTAGCTGAAATCCTGCGCTTCTACATATGTTGCGAATGAAAAGAGCATGTTTAGCATAGTACACATGAAATATTAATTCATTAATGCATTAAGAACAGAAAACAACTGTACATGAAGCGTGTGTATAATATTTAAAGAGGGTATTAATCTTTCAATTAAAATTTCTATAATATGCTTATACATTTTTATTATATTTTGTATAACGCGGCGTACATATTTCTTTTATCTTGAATATACTAAAATAAAATTCTATGTACGTAAAATCCGCGAAAACACTTGAAAAGTCTGTTATACCGCTGGTTATGATTGCCAGCAACAGACGAGTGTTCCAAGTGACAGCTGTAACAACTTTCTGAAGAGACTTTAACAATCTTACTTCTTTCCAAAGAGTATGGCTTGCTTATTTCAATTAGCATTTTGAAATATACCGCGTGGGCTACGCGCTCGTCGACGTTTCAAATTGATCGCAAAGAAACTCAACAAGTTTGCAAAGTTTCCAAAGTTTTCAAAGACACCGTGCACTTCTTGCACATGCATATTACACGAAATTAATAATTACCGTTAATGAGCGTGTTTGTAATTTATTAGAAGCGCAGGATGAGGATGTACTATCTAGGAATAATTAATGATACGAAGATTTCCAATTATAATCTGTATACATACTGCGTCATTAGCAAAATAAAAACATAAACTATATAGCGTGTAAGATCATAAAATCTTTAATGCAACTTGTAAAGATGAAAGGGATGAAGTTAATTTAATTGCGGAATATAAATGTGAGACCCGTACGATTGCATTGTAATACAATGTATACAATAACATTGAGGTACATAATGCCATTGTTCGAAGTCGGTACTGACAATAGTACTCAATGGAACGAGCTTTTATAACACGGAAATTCAGGGGCGAGTTGTAAGGCGGAATAATTTTTCGTTTCTTTTTGCCACGGCTTTTCTATATATAATCGATGAAATATTCAGTCGCGCTCCATGCGTCTCTCGTTCCACTTCTCGGAAAACTCGGCAGTCTCGGCAGAGTTCGCCAGCCTACGGGTGGTCCATTTATAATATAAGATTATCCTTATATACGCGACTCTGAAGAGACAAAACAAATTTGGGGCGAACTCACACATTTCTCCTATCTTGACGGGTAGGGAAAAAGCATTTCGCTCTGTCGTTGCGTGTAAGGTTGAATCAATAAGGTGCTGCTTGAGCGTGCATAGGATAGGACTCGCCGTGTAACGATGGCGGATCGGTATATACCATCGCGGGCATGATTTTCCGAGGCCAGGCTCATCTAGTTCATTAATCTTTCGGAGTATACGTATTATCTATCCGGAGGTTCCTTCATTAACGCCAGGAAACCTGCACACACACAGCTTATTTATGTAGTCTATATCTGCCTCGCAACAGCGCGTCCTTGTTAAAATCGCATCGAATCGTGTGATTGAAATATTGATAAAGGTATATCAGAGCACTTAATAGTTTCTAATCTCTGATAGCAAATAAACAAGTTTATGAAGTGCGATCAAGCTATTTCAAAACGAATATAGAAGAAAAAGATATCGTAAAATTTTTGCTCGTTATAACATAACACATTATTTGTGTGCCAACAAGCGTAATTTAGACAATTATTTTTTTTTTATTTATTTTCCTCACTGTACATATTTAAAAGTGTGTACATTTGATGTATGTACAACTTAAAAGGGATTGACATCGGCGTTACTTTTCAAAAATAATATTAGCGTTAGTTTTTTTTACACAAATTATCCTCGCGGTTGCATTTCAAGCTGAAATCAAAAATGCATGTGACAGACGGAATTAAAACGCAGGACAAAATTAAAATATTATCATACGACGCCAGATTGCACGTCGCTATGCAGTTGCTAGGGAAAGTAGAACGCGTAACCAAGGGTCCGGGGACGAACAAATTTAGTAAAGCTTAAATAATTTGAATGTGAAGAAGAACGACTGCCTCTCGCCCCGAGCTTTATTTGTAACGACAGCAACGTTCACGGTAAGGTGGTCCTTTCGTGAGAACAAGTATTAGATAAGTACCTAACGTTGATATATGTTAAATATACAGTAATAAGGGACATGTGTACGAAAAATCAAGTGAGGTTACCGACACTTTACAAGAAATAAGTCATTCTAAATGTGCGTTCGCGGAGCGTGCCATTGTCATTCTATCCTTGTTTACATCTAATGAACGAGAAAGATAAAATGATGCAAATCGCCACGGCCGAGGTTTTCAACGAATAATACATGTACTTAGCGATCAGATGAATACATTATTCATGTCTTAAAATATTCCTTGAAGTTTCCGGATTTCGTACATACCTTGAAAATAAGGGCTTGCCGAATGTTTTGCTTTGATATATGAGGTTAAATAAGTAGTGGATCCACGCGCATATTGCTTTACTCGTACTGTCATGCCTGACCTAACCTAAATCGAGTCCAACCGCACTACTATTGTGATATTTTTTTAATTAGTAAATAATTAAATACGATTAAATCGTGCGTGTAAAATCATGTTATATTATTATAATTATTGGGATGTTGTGTAATGTTTGTCACTATGTTTGTTTTCAATTACCTCATGACGGACTGTTACTTGACTAGCTGGGTCCGCGAAAGGACCACCTTAACTTCCATTGCAAGTGTGCATGAAAAATGACTACATCTTTTTTTAGTATTATATTATTTCACATTTGCAATTTTTTTGCATTAATATTGTAGGTAACTTTGTTAATTCTCGTAACTCCCGAATTTGTTTCTCTCCTATTGGAGAGGATCCATTAATTCTTTCGACAGAAATAAAAGCGCAGGTCGAGAAAAAAATATTCTTTACCAATTGCTTAATTAATGGATCGCATTGTTAATGTCTTGGTTACTCTGGATTTCATTTGAGTCGCGGTAAATATCGATCGGATTTTTCGCGCTAGTTTTTCTCTATTCATTCAATTAAAAACTCGGTCAAGCCTGTATTAACGGATTCTCGCGTTATCAACTGCGCAAAACCGAAGCAGACAATGGTACTTAAGATATAATTGCAAAAAATTCAAAAAAAGTAACACAAAATCGCATAATAAGTAATGTTTGGGGGAAAACACGATAACTGGTGCCCCTTGATTTGACTGTGGTTTCTGGTAGTATTTTTTACGCTGAACAAAAAATTATATAGGTCTTATAGGGCTAACTGCTTTAGTTTTCGAGATATGCAGTATTAAAGCTCAAAATAAATATAACTTGGTAAATGTCTAGATTAAGGGCGACCTCACCGATTTCAATGATCTTGATAAATGTTGTCAAGGTCATGACCCCAAGTGACCTTCAGAAGGTTTTAGCCGTCGCTCGTTATTTGTTAAAAAGTTATTAACAAAAAAAAGTTTTGAAAATATAGCAGCTATTTTGAGTATTGGAATAGTCCAGTCATTTTAAGTTTTCTGTGCAAAAAAATTAATAATCACTATTTTTTTTTAATTGCTTTATTTCGTTGTTTTAAATAACATATTAAAAATCGAGAACGATACCGGGTGTGCTAAAAAAGTTATTCAAGGTCAAAGGTCACAAACATCAGTTTTTTGCGAAAATCTCGTTTTGTATGGCTCAGAGGTCAATTAAGGAGGTTACAAAAAAGAAAGATCATGAAATTCTCTATGGTTCTATTCATTTTTCACGTACGATGAACCGTTTGCAAAATACATAGTAACGAATGTGTACGTCGAGCGTTGTATCTAATTCCGCACCACCTTTGAGGTAAGATACAAGGCGCGTTTTTTTACATGGTGTCTCCAGTAGGCCTAATCCATGTCAAATGTAAAAAAATTACGTTTTTTAATTTTTTTTAATTTTTTTTTTCATTTAATCTTAATCTTTATCATTTAAAAAAATTTTTTTATCATCTTCTTCATGAATGTCATGTATTTCATCAATAGGTTCTTCTAGTTCTACATCTTCGTTATCTTTATCATCTTCACTCGTGTTTGTTAATAAAAGATCAGTAGGATCAATCTCATCATACTCAGTGGAATCATTATCGGACGTATTAGCAGCAGAAGCTTCAGGCATGGCATTAAGACATGATTGTCCATGACAGTTGCCGCATACAATGGAGCAAGATAATCCGATTTTCCTGCATCCGCAGTTTGCACCGCATCCTTTTGTACAATGGCAAAAAATAGTATTAAGAATACTGTTCGGCGCAGGTGGTAACAACGTTGTAACGGGCTCCAAAATATTGTTATTTAAGATCCAGCCCCACTGTGTTGTGGATCTATATCTTTTCCCAGCCATGTTTGGACCTGGTAATATACACGGTACAGGTGTTGTTAAGCTGCTGCAGTTGTAGGTGGAAGCGATTGTAATTTTACAGCAGTATTGAACGTAGTCGATTTCGCAAAACTCAAGTACCGATAGTTATCAAGAGATGTTTTCGACTTAGGAGCTCCATACATCGCCAAAATTATCCGTACTCCGTTCTCAAATATAAGTTGTTGAGAGCAATTTTCTTGTTGAAAAACTTCTGCAGTTTGATATAAATCAGGACAATTTTCAAAGATTTTTATTGTTTTAAGTTTTCTTTTATTAAATAAAGCAGAAGTGGTATCACATCCGGTTATTGCATGTAGCAATAAAATATGTTGCTTACAATGAGGATATTTGTCAAAGCTTGAAGAATTATAAAATTGCGTCTTGACCTTTCCCTTGCTTGGTTTCATGAAAAATAATTGTTGCTGTGAATGACTATGCCCTATGAGAAGAACCAAAAGATCAATGTCCTCGCCTACTTATACGACAGTGGTGTTAACGATTGATTCTTCCATTGCTGTTTCAATAATTATAACACATCTGCATCATCACGAGCTTGTTTTGTTGCGATGTTGACATTTTTTAATGTGTCCATGAGCATTGAAATCAATTTTTTTTTATTAGAGCGGTTTGATAGAAACTTTTCTTGAGAAATTGGCACTTGCATACGTTCATCGAAAAGAACTTCGAGAGATCCAGAAATTGCGGCGGTTCTTCGTGACTGTTCCATTGCCTTGACGTTCTTATTATTGTCGTTATACCCATCAAACACAACAATCACGTTAGCTCCGAAATGTTGTTGTATATAAGTAACATATCTGTTAATAACACAGAGAAATGTATCACGTTGCTGCCATATAACTCGGTGAAGGAAAAATCCGCCATCAATGACAAATGTAAAGGTGTCAGAAAATATCTCAACATCCACAGGTTGAAGGCATTGATACAGTACAGATTTTTTTGTTTTACGCATACCGGAATTATCAAAGAGTGAGGTAGGATATGGACTTAATTCATAATGTAAATAGTCACTAAGATGTTCATTGAGTTTTTTATTTACACTGATTCTCTGGAAGAGTAATAATGGATCTATGGCAACTTTGCAATCATGGACTTTCACAGAACTATTCACAAATAAAAGTGAAAGAACCTTGTTAGATCGTTTCAATTTAATATATTATCGAATTTTTGTTCAATTATATTATTCAATGATTGGAGACCAATATTACGTGCATTATGACAGTTTATTTCATCATTACCGATAATTCCAGTTGCCAAGGACATTATTTGCTTCATAGCCAGAAACGGATTGTGATGTTTGAACCACTCAATTAATTTTAGCACGTCTTCGTTATCTCTTTTAATACGCGAATCTCTGTTATCGACATGTTGTTCACCACTATCCAAAGAAATATCAGCGAATTTTTCCAGTAGAGCCGCTTGAGTATCGCGAAAACATATTATTGTCATTTTATTTGGCTTTACAGTAATAATAATAACAATGCGAGCCAGCTGCCACCTTCACCCATTTATTTATAGCATACGTCACGTTTACTATAAAAAATGAGGGCATATGGGCGTTACGGAACGTGGCCAAGGTTACTGTACTTCTCATTGGCAACACAGGGGACTCATATTTTACACCTCCAGTAAGTTGGCTCCCAGCATACTTTTATTTTCTCAATTTTTCTCTATGCGAATCATTTGTTGGTCATTAATGTAATTATTATTAGCAAAATAAATTTTAGTGTAAAGTTAGCTTTATGCGCCTTGTATCTTACCTCAAAGATGGTGTGGAAATGGATACAACGCTCGACGTACACATTCGTCACTTTGTATTTCGCAAACGGTTCATCGTATGTGAAAAATGAATAGAACCATTTTTGTAGAGAATTTCATGATCTTTCTTTTTTGTAACTACCTTAATTGACCTCCGAGCCATACAAAACGAGATTTTCGCAAAAAACTAATTTTCGTGACCTTTGATCTTGAATAACTTTTTTAGCACACCCGGTATCGTTCTCAATTTTTAATATGTTATTTAAAACAACGAAATAAAGCGATTAAAAAAAAATAGTGGTTACTAATTTTTTTGCACAGAAGCCATATTTTCGTCTAAAATGACTGGACTAGGGGGCACAAATAACTAATATATATGTTGAAATAGTTTACTACGTAGGTTAGTGACGCGCTTTAAAAGTATTTAAAGCACGCCACGAACCCATGTGGCACCTCGTTTCGCATAGAAAGTATATTAGTTATTTATGCCTTCCAATACTCAAAATAGCTGCTATATTTTAAAAACTTTTTTTTGTTAATAATTTTTTAACAAATAACGAGCGACGGCTAAAACCTTCTGAAGATCACTCGGGGTCATGACCTTGACAACATATATCAAGGTCATTGAAATTGGTGAGGTCGCCCTTAATCTCTGACATTTATACCAAGTTATATTTATTTTGAGCTTTAATACTGCATATCTCGAAAACTAAAGCAGTTAGCCCTATAAGACCTATATAATTTTTTGTTCAGCGTAAAAAATACTACCAGAAACCACAGTCAAATCAAGGGGCACCAGTTATCGTGTTTGTGCCAATGTTCGGCGCTGGACAGAGAATAATCCCAAATTAGCTTCCACTTATTTGAATAGAACGATTAAAAATCGGTTAATATTCGGGACTAAAGGAAACTTTATAAAATTTCATATTTTTCTCTTCTATTACAGTTATTCTGTCAATCGTAGAATAAGAATAATCGCGTTCTGCAGTCTCATCTTATTATAACTTATAGAATAAAACTTATTTGTGCACTTTTAAATATTACATAAAAACATCCTGACCACGTAAAAGATTATGTGTGTCTTCCAATTCTTTTAATTTTTTTCAATTCGAATTTTTTCCGATTCTGACAAAATTGCATATTCTTGGAACTAGCGTCTCGAGCTTTTTCTCAAGCAAACAACGTGTCGACGTGATAAGTTTTCATAATTTGGTTGCGATAGATTTATGATGATCGTCTCAACGTTTAAAGTCAGATCTAAACTAAGCACAAGCGAGCGCGAGCAAACACGAATGGACAAGTTGTTTCAATAATGAGTGCGAACGATGCCTTACGGCAGCAAGTTGTTTGTTCTTCAAACTTCGTAACGTTCTGTTACGAAGTAACTGGTAAATAACAGTTTACCGAATCGTGAAAACGAATCAATGCAGTTTGATTTTAAAATTTACTCAACATTATAGGGTCAAATAATCTTCTCTGTTTGTATAACGAGTTTGAAACAAATATCTAATTTTCTTATTTAATTATTATTTAATTATAAAAATTATGTTATCTTACCACAATCGTAATTTAGTGTCTCGTAAATGTCTTCTAGTAAATTATAGTTTTCCTCTTTCCCAACATTATTGAGAAGTTTTTCTCTGAAAAATAAAGCAATATATATTTTATTATTAAAAAAACCGTATATATATTTAATCATAAAATTTAAATGAGAACTTGCAAGACTGTTACTTTGTGGGTTGTTAGTAATTAAAATTTGATTTATACATTCTTTACAAATATAGAATTTTTATAAAAATTTACATTAATGAGTACATTTTACAAATTTTACTATATTAAATTGAATTACGTTATGGTTACATGGCATACAGATTTTTTTAATTTATTGTTAGTATGGATTTTTTTAATAATCTCGTATAAAATATAATGTCTCTCAAAAGGTGTATTGTATCATATTTATACTTTTTAAAAAATAAAACGTTAAAGCATAGCTGTATTCATTAGTACATCTAAAAAGTTTGTGAGTTTAATGAATTAAATGACTGACAATTAAAAAGTTTATTTACAATATTAAAAATTGTTTTATGACAACGTTCCACTCAATTTCTTTTATTTTTTTCCGCAGAAAGGTATCTGCATAACACATATAATAGAGAACATTTTTAATGAATATACTTACAAAGACGATGTTGTCGACGTTGGAAGAGGTACTTCATGTTTATTTAATAGAGCTTCTAGCGCCGCTTCCACCACTTCATTCTACAATGAAAATTAGAATTTCAAAAATAATTATGGAAGAACAAAGTCAATTGTTGTATTAATTCTAATAAATTTATTTTTCATTCCACAGTCATTTTGCGTTATCCAATTAAATTAACAAAAATTAATGAAAAAGCTGAAATGATTGAAATATTTATAACGTAGATCGTTAACAAATAGTAACATTCCACAAATTGTGAAAATAATATACAAAATTTTGTTTAAAAAGATGTGATAAAAGCCAATATTAAGTTCTCTCAAATGTTATAAACTCAATCATAAAACTACATACAACATATTACAATTTAAAAACATTTAACGCATGCCGCAAAAAAGTTTACTCGTGCACATACATAATTCAGTGCTGTGTATTAACACCGAACTTTTATCGAATAACATTGTCGGTGGAGGCTGTACGTAATTTTCTTTTTTCAACGCATTTGAAAGATGGATATTTTCATGCACGCAAATCGTGTATCAATGTGGTCAGACTAAATTATACGAAGTCCGATTTAACGACGTGTGCGTGTAATTCGGCAATCGTGCAGTAATAATCCGATAGTTATTATGCGGTGTCTAGATTTTCGTCGTAAATTACGACCTGCATTTTACAACGAGAATTATGGCACCATTTGGAACGCTCATATGGGCAATTCTTCTCAAGAGAATAGCGCGCTTGGGGCACTCATATGGGACATTACTTCAGCCACGTGACCTTCATTGCATAACGTTGTTAGGAGCAGAATTGCGATTAATATCACGTCAAATGGCAATTAATAGTGGCTAACTATATGTACATATCCTAACTATTACCCCTGGGAAATTTGCCTATGCGAAATAGGGAAATTATAATACCATGGCTTTTCCACAAGGCTGTTTCAACACTTAACAAATGCGCAAAGTAATGTTGAATACTATGTATACGAGAAACTTTAATACTACATAATGCGATACTTTATTATGTAACATAACGCATAATAAATTACAAAAAAGGTGAGATACGATGAATTATTCTCTTTGAGATGTGTGCTTTTTATTATTATAATTATTGTTAAACGAATTATATCTTTAGCTGGGTTAATAAAAAACTTAGAGAAAATATCAATAGATTGATTAATTGCTGAAACTTCTTGCGTCTTAAGAAAACTGAGAGAAATTCACGTATATTTCTCTGTATAAATGATACCATGCACGAAACTTGATGTTAGCAGAAGAGAAAAAGAAAGTCTCTTTGATTTAGATATTCCATTTCAACGGAATTCACTCGATACATAACAATTTGTCAAAATAATATCCGACAAATGACATTATCCACTAACATTGACAGATGATATCCATTTGTATTGGCGCATCACGAGAAACAACATCTAAAGTAATCATCAATAACTCGCACGAGTATAATCAATTACATTCCACAATTTTGCTAGATTTACCGATATATTTAACAATTCGCAAAACAAAATTTTTAAAATATGCGCAACAATATGAAATTTTTAAATTAGATGGAGCGACATTATCGATGCAAATTACTTATAATCCAAGATTATCATAACATCAAAAGTTTTAATATAATCTATTAGAGCATATAATTAATTAAATCCTCAATGTTGGTTAGTTTAGCGAAACATGAATTATATGTACCAGCGTTCATTAATAATTGATTACGGTCTATGTTGGGAATTAAATCAGGGATGATCTTGCGGAAAATCAGGATAACAAGCTAATCTTCTTTGCGTATTAACATTTCTTGTCATGTGCGTACGTGGGAATCATAATAATGCGAATTAAATGTATACTCACAAAGAACAGGAGATTAGGATAATTATGCTTTAGATGCTATGTTAACATACAGCGAGCTACGTATTGTGACGCCGCCGATTCCAGGCGCATTGTTTCACAGCCGCGTTAAATTTACCGCATCTTAATTTTCAACTCGTCTGATAATATAATACAAACGAACTGCTATAATGAAATTATATACACAAAAAGAAGGAAAATGGGAAAAGCGGTTTAATTAGGTACCTCGCGTATAAGTAGTTAAATTACTTTCTAACTTTCCAGAGACAGTTGCGCTCTTAATGGAAAATATAAAATTTAATGACTTACCCTGTACAATTAATATGTCAAAGGGCAAAGCGAAAGAATATACAATGAATATTTTAATTCAATTATGAATTGATTAGCTTATTTATATTAAGGAGTATAAAATAGCGTTTTCAAAAATGTTTTTTTGTCTAAAAGTACGGGAGCTATAAAAACATTTCACAAATATATTTTTTACGCAAGACGAAAGAAGAAAGTGTGATAGAAATTTGGCAAATGCATATTGTTGTTCAACCAACGCAACGCCTAGATAGTCATACCGATTGGAGCCAAAATCGATAGAAGGTCGCTCTGGAATGGCAGTGGAAGGTCATTCAAACTACTTGTGGGAGGACAGTCGAAACAGACATGCGAAATGACATGTTTGTCAGTTTATGCAGTCGCAGGAAGTATTACTCGTACGTCAGTTTTCGTTAAAAATGACTGTGAATAAGTTTCGATATTTTCTATTTGAGACTCAGTTGCATCAACTATTTTTACTATTGCGGCAACTGAGAACGATTAACATTTTATGCATCTATGTTCTCGCGTAAACAAGATTTTATTGCGATACATGATTATTTTACATTTTATTACAATATTATCAGAAAAAGAAGAGAAGTAAAATAATAAACAGCTTTAGTAATGACATCTCTAAATAACTGTCTTGTAATAGCATATAGTATAGCGCTTAGATAAGAAAGCTGCGCTATTAATTGCGAGATGTCGTCAGCTAATATTTTTATAGCCTGGGACGTCGGCCATCTATTATTTCACGCCGACTTCGGGAAATCAAAGTAAGTGCGCCGCGAGAGATACTTTAAGTGATTTAATACGTAGAGATCCCATTTTATTTTTGCATTTCAAATACTTCACAACGCGATGGCTGTCGCAACGAGAGGCATTCGCGCGCGACGTCTGCCCCGCTATCGCTACAGCCAATATTACTATTTTATCGGGCACTTTCGCACGGCAGGAATATTCATAAAGCTTCGTCGCCTGTAAGAGAAAGGAAATAAATGATGGGAAGCAAATTACTGACGCAGCAATGGAGATATACGTAAAAGTGCGTACGTACCCGCGCGACGAAACAATATTAAATCTTGTGCTCGAATTAATATGCGATTTATTTCTCATAAATGTTTGCCTAATGTTTTTGCCACGGGAAATATGTTATAAATCGCCATATTCATCGTTTCGTAAAGGTATAAAATTACGTTTCACGCATCTATTCACTTTTGACAGGGCGTATAAATTACAATGTCATATACACATATGTTTCGTCGCAACCAATACACACGCATACTTCGCGAACCTCCAATAAAACTTCTGTATACATAATTTTCATGCTAAAATTTTTTTTTGCGTTTAGAAGTTGTACGAATACTACGCATTAAGCAACTTCTTGCAAAACTCCACAACTTTTTGCAATCACGCTGATGTTGAGTCATGGTGCCTGCACATACTGATACAGGCATATACGGCTGCGCCTTCGTCACGATGCGTATCGACGCAATTTCGCAAGTAGGAGGAAAACTTGATTTCCGTCAATTTAACTAAGTAACGAAGTTTCTGTCGCGTCCGTCCAATTCAACGAGTGAAATGGAGCCCCGTGTGTCGAACGGGTCGCCTGTCGCCATAAAGCTTGTTTCTATATACCGATGTGTCATTCACGGTAACAATGATTAGTCACGAGCGTCCTCCCCTGGAATTCATGATGCAAATGCAACGCGTTTTTACAATTTCCATTTGTTCTTGTGCGTATTTACGCGGCGGAATTGCACGGATTAAAGTAGAGTATACCAACCGGATGGAACAATTCACCATATTGTGTCCGACTGTAATCTGCGAAATGTTAAACCATGTAATAGGTACCGTCTGTCGAATAGCATAGTTTAATTACTTTTGGCGGCGCACTGAATGTTCGTGCTACTGCAGATTGCTCGAGTAACCCAGTTGTACCCTTTCGCTATAATCAAACTCATTTATATATTATTATTATTATTATACGGAAATACATGCGATCTTTATTTTACATCTTAACGTCCACCGGTCGTAACAACATCCCTAATTATTTAAAGAAATGTTAACATAGTCATATCTCGTTATATAAATATAATATTCCTCTTTCTCTTTTCCGTTCTCGAAATAAACATTGTAGCGGGATACCTTGTTACATTTGTTATATCATTAAACATTTCTCTTTACAAACGATAGTTCCTCGTTGTACGTAACCTTAGCTTCTCATAAAGACTTTGAGTTTGTACTACAAAGCGCAAAGGGACGCTGTACTCGAAAAAATAGAATGACGAGAAAAAAGATTAATCTCGTGTACGTCCTTAACGTAGAACGTACCTACGTTTCTTGAATAGCCGACAGCTTGGTAAGAACATGTGCTACGTGGTTAAGTAAGATACACCGAATGTCCTTCCGTTTTGTGGAAATAATTGTGTCTTGCGAAGCGCGCGCGCGCGCTCGCATTTTTAAACTCGACCGACGCGCGATACTTTTAGCGGCAATTTTTATCAAGAAAAGAATTCTTGAATATACTGCTAAACTAGCACACTCGAGAGACGAAAGAGATACCGCAGACAATAGTAAAGACACATTTGTGAAATAATAAACAAAATTTTATTTTCCGTAATGTTCGAAAAAATTCTGCACTATTGCGTTAAAGGGATATAATCTCTATAGATACAGGGCAGTAAACAAAATTACGATTTTTTATTAATGTTTACGAGGTACCGCGCATCTTTACATTTGCGGGAGATACGATGCCAAACTTATCGAGCATTATTTTGCTGGTTTATCTCTGACTTCTGGCCAACTTTGAGAGATGTTACAAGATTACGGTATTTCTCTGTTGCTTCTTGGCGCGTGTTTTCTTCATGTCAAGCAAGATATCATATGCAATTCTCCAGAGTCATGAAACCGTAATAGCTGACTACTTTCGTATGTGCATGTGTATGTCGAATTGAAATAGAGACAATTTATATGAACTTCTGAGTTTAATGAAACACTTTCTGTGTAAGAATAATCACAATAAGATAAACACAAAAGATACCAGACATAAAGGGGCTGTATTGTAGGAATGAATAGCAGTCTTTGAATGGAGTGTTTTGTTTGCAAAAGGATAGATCCTATTCTTCCGAAATGTCTAATCATTTGTACGTGTTAGCATTGTTATATACATACGATATATTAATACCGTATCTACACTGCTGGAAAATTTGTGTTAAATATAACATAAATCACATTTCCCAAATGGTCCACTCAAATTTTTGTGTTAATTTAACATAATATGGATGTTTTAAATGGTAACACCGATATTATGTTAAAATAATTCGACAGAAAGAAAATGTAATTCTGAATTGTAATTTGAGGTTAATTTATGTGTACAATTAACATAACTTTCATGTTAAAGTTAAGATTTTAAGATAAAATTAACACTCTTTTTCTGTAAATTTTAACACATTTAATAAATACGTTCAAATTGTTTTACTTTAATATATTTTTTAAATTATTTTAATAATTTTACATTATAAATTTGTTAAGCTCAATTAACATAGCAAGCATATGTTAAATCTACACATGTATGTGTTGATTATTTTACACAAAAATTTTAACAAGGACCTTTTTTAACAAAACTACAAAAATTTTCCAATAATGTATAATATATTAATGTACCAACATTAAGTGTTCTATGAACTACTTTCCGTTCCATCAAGCGCTTACAAATAGAACTGCAGCAAATTTTATAAAAACAATGCAATAGATATGACTGTTTGCCCGTTTGGATTTTCAGGACGAGATACACGCACATATTGCAACGTCGATTTGATAAAAGTTGAATCTCTCTCTGGCGTAGTTTCAGTATTTATGTTCCGATAAAGGTAAATATGAATCCAGCATATAAATTAACTCAAATCCATCAATCTCGCGTACAATAATGTTTACGTTCGCGCCTTTTAGCGGAGAAAATACAAACATATTTATATTTTAGATTGGGCATTAGGTACGAAACTAGAATAAAGTACAGATTCAGTTAAGCCTTAATTCGGCTTAAGAAAGATGTTTATGCGGGTAAAAAAAATTCTTATTAAATTTCCCACGAGAACATCTTTCTGTAACATAATTTTCAAGGCGTCACCGGAAATTTTATTCGACCTCACGTTTCCGTTTACATCCATTCGAAACTATTCAAGAGAGAAAGAGATATACGGAAGAGTATATCTATACGACCATTTATCGATCTGGCATATTTCTCGCCGTAATGGCCCCGAAAGCACCCCCAGCTAAGTCCCTCGAAGAACTGCGCTTCTCAGAGAAAATCATTCGTCCGCATACGAGGAGCGTTGTGCAACGTCGGATCATCTATCACGGGGTGGCCCGTCGTAAAAACGTACGGAGGGTAACACGCGTGTTATGCAAATCTATCAAATCGATCGCGGTATTTCCATAACATTGCGATAGCGTGGCAGACGGTGGCGTGGTATATACGACGGAACTACATTTACGACCCTTACGATTCACCCGACGATGTTGGAAGTGCCGTTAGAAACGACGGATGTATCGATCGCCCGTGAAGAGCGGTATTTTGCATTGCAACGAACGCACGATTAAGTTCGGGTAAGCTACAGATGCGAAACGTTGTTGCCATACGAGCTATTCGATTTAATCGCGATGGGAAAATCATACAAAAATATGTACATTTAATATACTACCAATTATACTACCAAATAGACAGTTATAATTCTTCATAATCGGATCGCGTTGCGGTCTGTAATTAATAATAATAATAATACCGCTTTGCAACGTGATTATCTCTGTACCATCCCAGAGTAATCTTCCGATCGAAGCTTAAGCCACTGATTGAAAAATTGTACGTTAATCTTCATTTAAGTAATATCCGATAATTCCGACTAAATGCGCCTCAAGCTTGCACGTGTAATTAAAATTTTCCCAGCGCTTTATCTCGATCCTCCTCTACCGTGCACGTAAATTTCAGCTCGGTGCATGCGACAGGTAGTAGTACGCGTATAGACTTTCGAGACTGTGCTTAAAGTTCAAAAGTGTCATGATGTAGCGCGGCGCGTCGGTTATCGTAGCGCGACTGCATTTATGGCCCCGTAAATTTATACGCAATATTTGCGTCGGTCGTCGGATACGCGGTAGCCATTCGCGCGGGGGAAGAAGGCTGGGGGGACGGGAGAAAGCTTGAAATATTAATATCACGCATCGGTTACGAGCGATATGATTCGACGCAGAAATATTGTGTTAAAAATATTCCGCGCATCTGGCATCCGGGTGAAATTTAATAAAACGCGGGACATCGAATCTGAATACATCTATATTTCGCCCGTCATTTCCTCCGATACGACGTTTATTAAATCGTAATTAATGTCCGAATCGTCGATACTACGTTATTATTTTAGTAAATTTCCCGGCGCGTGAGGTAAAACGCTCGTTAAATCCACGCCCCGGTATCAGCTCCCGATCTCTCGCGATTAACGCAAGCCGCATGATACATCAAATACCTAGTGCTTCTAAACACCGAACGGACGATCGAGGTACGCCATTATTGGGTCAAGCACGATAAGTAAGTTATACGTGCTACTGAAGTTTCTCGCGGGCTGCGAACGGGCGTTTCTCACGACACAGAGCCCCAGCCAGCGTTTAAGAAGCCGCCGTTAGAAATGGCTCGTTTAATACCGCCGCTCGCTCCGGCATTAGGCGGGATAATCTACTTAATGCTCGTTTACGAGCAGCTCCTTTAGAGCGCACAAAGGAATTTCTCGACATTCCACTGTAAAAATTTCAATTGCTCTGACAAGTGAGAAATAGTGGTTGCACCGTACTTCTCCGGCGTAACTATATACTTCGTCTTTTCTCTCCTCGTCGACTTCTCTTCGTTGGACGGCACCGCATTTGCGTTCGTCTTGCGCCCTTCTACGACGTTGAAAAAAAAAATAATAATAATTGGCAGAGCGTGATGATCGAAACAATACCTTGATACCGCGCTTGTTAGATTAATTGCATTTGGAATTTGCAATCCGCCTTTTCCACCGCCATACGCTGCGTTGCGCGCAGGTATTGTACTCGTAAAATCCAATTCCGATTTTACAGCACCTTTTCTTTCTATCTACATGCACATATACGCGTGCGCATACGTACACACGTATACGGTAGATATATCCAGCCGATATATCCGATCTGCTTTTATACGCTGTGTTAATTCTCCTGGTATCGATATATAATGGTTCATATATAGAAGGTATATACGGATTTTATTTTTTAATGCTCGCGTCATGTCGAGCTGGTGAGAAGCTATCATAAAATATCGGTTCGTCGATAAAGAAAAGTGCGCGATGACATCCATTTATACCAGAAATATCTTGGGGCGTCCTTGGCGAGATCTCTCTTTTCATTTGGAAAGATTAAAACGGAAGCTGATAGAAAGACGTCGCGCACTGCCAGGCTGCGTTTTGCTGGGTTAATAGCACCTAACCCTTACTTCGGATCTACAGCGTTCACCTGCACCCTTTAGAGTGCCGTGTTCTCCACGGCACATTAGCGATTCGTAACATTCGCCCTTCGCGGTCATTTATTCATCCGCTTTCGGGAAACTGTTTGCCGCACATCAAGCACTGTTTGCGACGAACGAAGGAATATTCGGCTATGTATACACGTTGCAAAGCAATCTCGTGTTCTCCATCCTTCCAGACTAATTGCTCTTGACCCTTTTAGCTTGAAGCTGCGCGCCGAATACTCGTTTCTACGTCATCTCGAAGTACGTGCTCGCCATTTTTTTTTTTAAATCCGAATACAATTCCAAAGACTTATATAGTACTTACGGGCGCGAACAAAAAACGTTAGATTCTCGAAGGTTTTCCCTCAAGTTAACGAAATTATAACATTTTTATGCAAACGTACACCTGATGGCCGCGCTACCTATATATATTTTGTATTAGTGTTAAAAGTTTCAACAGTCTCATTTAGAATTCTGTATGGTTCATTGATTTTCATGGCACCGGCAGAATATCACAAGCGTTGAAATTGAAACTCTGGCCGTAACTGCATTACATGCGAATTGGCAATCGGATTCTAAAATTGCGGTTGTAATTTTCAAATAGCCATATATTTAATGGAATTCCAGTTTACGCTGTTACGTCGAATTCGAAAGCGAGGTATTTAATAGAACGACTATAGAATTTCCACGGACACGCGGAGAGACGTGCCGCCGTTCGCTGCATTGAAGACGAAAGTTTCAGTCTCATTGGAAATTTTCTGTTGCACTTGTCAATTAGAATATTAGAGTAGACGTAATATATACCATCACGTGAATTAAACGGAACTCACGCTTCGCAGTCCATTGTCTCGCTTGAACTTTCACGAAAGTTCAACCGCAATAATGAAACCTTCGATTTGTTCCTTCGAGTCTTAGTCTCACAATCAGTAATATTTATCCAGAGCGGCTTTAATCCAATATGAGCCGTTAACCGCAGAGTTTCATTTATTCTAGATCCCGCAAAAAATCTCCAATTATATTTATTTGCTATCAATCGAAGAAAGAGGAAGAAGACAAAAAGACATTTCCACACAAGACGTTTATTGCGTTTATTTTAGCTCTCTTGACACTTTATCTATTTAGGTGAGTAAAGTAATTAATTATTATGTCGCAGTTTACAAATCGATGGCCAGTAGGAATCTGGGGCGCGACTGTTTATGCAATTAATCAAATTCTATGGTACAAATAGTTATACTTGTACTTGATTGCGATTTTCAACGCCGGTTTTGACCTTTAACGAATTAAACTGAAGTTTACTTCGTCTTTTTATAGTTTTATGCGGAGTATTATATATAGGCACTTGTGATAAGATGACTCCTTAAAAAATTCCATATTTTATTAGTCAATGTTATGTGGTTTGATTTCAAAATGTGGTCTGTGATGACTGTGATGAAATATTAAGAGAGCTGATGGAAAGTATTTAATCTTTGAGAATATTTTTTTATGTTCAGTCATTTTTGTTAATTGCCGCTTAGTTTAGTCTATATATGACCCTTCGCAATCTGTGCATTTTATTGTATACGTGGTTTTTCGAATTACGATGTATTGAATTTTTATATACTTTGATATATTTGTCCAATTTGTCGAAAACTCTATATCTATTTGTCAAATTGGTACCTTTAAATGTCGTTTTTGTGTTTAAAATTATTATAATTATTTTTAGTTATTATAATAATTGATTATTTTGCGTCTGTTTAACAGGAGAATTTTGAGAAAAACAAAAAATCTGTTTTTTTTACGAAAGGAGACGGTTTCTATCGCACAAAATTATAATATAATACAACGTAGTCAACAAGTATCGTTTCGAACGCGTTCAATTTTATCCGTTAATATGAACTTCGCGTCACGTTCCGTTTCCGTGCCTATTCTTGCGAGGAACTATTCATTTCTACTTCACTCGTTGTATATCGAATGCTGATAGTGACCTGTGTACATGGCTTAACACCTCTTGGATTTGCACACGCCGTTATCATCCTATAAGTGCCACGTTCTCGTCTTCCTTAATCTGCCATCAAACGTCATTAACTGAAATACCAATGACATTTGCCAACTACAGGTACGATCATGCGATGGGAATCGATCCAACGTGATTGGATAGCGATGGAAAATTCGTCGAATTGCCGCATTTCAATAATCGGGGCTGATATTATCTCGACGATGAAACCAGTACGACCTAACCCAGCGGGGCGTATATACTCTTTAAAATGTATCAGAAACTAATCTTATCTTTTCGTAAAGAGATTATTTACGAAGTAACATCGATTTGTGTTTCGTGTTAAGAAGCTATTATTTATGTTTATCACGAATGGCTTAACGAAATTACTGCAGCTACATCAGTGATAAACATCAATAATATGTTTCATATCTCCTTCAAGTTGCTTACTGCGTAATAATTCATCACGTATGTTTTAAAGCTGCGAGGAGAGCATTATGAAAGCATTATATGAAAGAAGTACACATTAGCGGAAGAGACAAGACTTTCGTGCCAAGTTTAATGCAAAAGGCTTTAGGAAGAAGCTCTATTCCTCTGCAAGACAAGGTTCGAAAACATTGGCCGTTCGCGTGAGTCGCTAACGCGGTTTGCTTTCGCGCGGAGAAGGAACTTGGAAACTCCTGCTTTCTCTCTAACGGCAGCGGCAGGAAACTTTTCGTTGGGATTTATTACATATTTCTGACCTAGTTCTCAATGAAAAACTGTCCCGATTCCCATAGTGATTCTCCGTAACCGCGCGCGCGTTTATCGTATGGAAAGTTTGATAGCGGTTTCTTTACAAGAAGAAGAGGATGTGGGAGTATTCTAAGAGTTCGTGCAGTATTTTAATTAACTATTAACAAAAATGCGCATTATTATCAGTGTACATGTCCCGTAATAGGGCAGCGAAAGTAATTTTGCTGATCTATTAGGAAGGGTGGAGGATCAAAGTACTCGTAAAACGTTGTTGACTCTCATAATAATTTATCTCGCGTTCTTTAGGGCGCCGACATTTGGGTCGATGTGATAAATATAAATTCGACTATCCGACGCTCTGGTACTGCACGTCAAAACGACCTCAATTCGGCGTCTCGTTTATCACGATCGGTTGTGCATATGGTTGTCTTTGAAAACGGAACTCGGTCACAATCCAAATCCGCGGTTATACCGGCTTTAAAGGCGGGAGAACGGTGAAGGAGGAAATTCGCAAACAGGGAGGAGTGTACACAAACGGCAAAGTGGAATAAAACCTTGGACGAGCTTGAACCAATTGCGTGTCACCGCCTGCACTAATCCGACTTTGAACTCATCGAGAGAAAAGCCGTATAAGAGCCAGCTGATCCTTTGCGCGCTAAAACTATTTCTTACGCGGTCTCTAGGCTCTCTAGGTCCTTCCGCTTTCATCTAAAAGCTTGGGGGACGATGCATGCAACATCTATTTGTATAAGTTTTGCTACGACGTCAACAAGATATTAAAGAGGTACATGCTGAACAGTGGTGAACGCAACGCTGCGACGAGAGATCAGAGGTGTGGAGTGTGTAATGCGACGGTATAGCGAAAGCTGAAGGAATAAAGTTGTCGTTTATTTAATACCGAAGGGTTAGTCAAGAGGATCACCGCGGCTCTTAGGTGCTTCAAGTTAAGTGTCTGTGTGTCCTCAAGGTCGTCACCATCTTCTCCTAAAAGCGACGACGTTATCTGAACCGACGTTTGTTTGAAGCGTGAGAATGGACATGCCATCTTGCAAATTCGTTGCTCTATATTGTAGTCCAAGGGGGATGGATCACCCACAAATTGTCAACGTGAGACGTGAACACGCGGTATTAATTAATCAGGGACATGCCCCGCGCGTCTCGTTGCGTTTATCGGCGATCAGCTGGTGCTGCCTGAACCTCCGTGTCCGTGTACCCTCTCACAGCACTTGCCAGCGAATTTTTCATATATAAACGTGACGTTCTTTTATAAGTCTGTTTGCAGCCCTATAATGTCATATCGTCGGTGTTATAAGCGGCACGCGAACACGTGAAACCAATCCGAAAATTCGCGACTAACACCGCCTTCGTCGTTGTCTTCACGATCGTTGCCGCGTTGGCGTCGCTGGTACCGATGTCAATGCCGAGCGTCGCGGGGCCCGTCATCCTCGATCGCCAGTTATCGTTTATCGCACGTTGTGAGAGGGAAGCCTCTCTCGTCACCGCAACGCGCTCACTGGACTGCTCACGTTTATCCGGCGTCGTCTACGGCCGCCGTCGGGCCGGACGCGGTGCACGCGGTTGCATATTAACTCGCGTCGCCCTTTAAAACTCGCTCCCTCAAAATCGCATTTTTAGAACATTTTCTCTTCACCGTGGCTTTTGCAAAATCGTTTTCGCTACGTGGCCCTCCGTCGTTTCTTATTTTCTACTCCGCGATCTCGCTCCCTTGGGATGCCAATAGTACACCCCAATCGCGCGAGATTGACAACCGTAATTCGCGCGCGGATTCACTCTGTCGGGGATGCGGCAGATCGTCGACGGGTACACGGATACATAGCGAACGACGTAACGGCTACGTACGTTGCCGTGCCAGAGCGCGTAGCGCCATACTGCTCGCGGATTGACCGAGGCGCAACGAGCAACGCTCCGAGGCGGCGGTGAGGAGAGGAGAGCGACGAGGAAGGCACCCGAGCGAGGGTGAGTCCGACGGCATAAGGGGGATGCGCGGAGGGTGGAGGCGCCACGATGGAGGGCAACGGAGACGCCTGCGCGTGTTTTCCATCCTCCCTATATCAAACTACCGCGCTTTCTGTCCTTCCCGCATCGCAGGTCGTAGAGGAGAAAACCTACCTGCCTGCCTGCCTGCCTGTCTGCCTGCACCCTGCCTGCCTGCCTTGCTCGCTTTGCTTGTTTGCCTACCTGGTCGGCCTGCCTTGTAATTACCTGCCTGGCTGGCTTTTCCATACGTTTCCCTGAAATTTTCAAGAAATTTAACATGTCTCGTTATTTATTATTAACTTGTCTAATTTAGGTGCAGCAATAGCGGCAGCAACAGTTGTAGCTGACAGATGAAAACTTTCTATGTAAGAGCATGTATCCTTATTTATGTATTCTAGTAATTTAATGAACATCAGACGCATTTATAATAAAATTAATAGAACATGTATTGCATGAGCGGGATGCAAATCGTAATCTTCAAAATTATTAAAATTGCTGAGAAAAGAGGTAACAAATTTATAAACAAATTTAGCGACGATCCAATTGAATAAAATAGTGAGAAGAAAATTTGTCATATGAAGAATTATCGCTGCCATTAGTAGATATATATTTTTTCAATTTTATAGAATTTAATACTTAAATTATCTTATTCACTCTCTTTCTCTCTTTCTTAGAATTTTATTATAATTCTCATTTTCTCATAATCAAGATCGTGATGCCATTATTCTGCAACTCTTGAGGTAGTCTGTTAAGTTGATATTATGTATTCATGTCAGGCAACGTTTACTGCGGAAGTACCGGTGACGTTATCGTAATTATTGCACGTTCACAATAGATAATTATTGTACATCTAGACAAAATTACAATAGCAAAATAAATTCTCTACGATCGGTAAACAAGTTTTTTAAGAATTTTATTTTCATTTTCTTAATGCAATATCTACAATAATAAAATACTTGCACACACACACACACACAAAAGCGTAGAATAAAAATTAATTCATCGCAAAGATTTATACGGTATCTAAATAACAGACACACGATCTGGGGATAAGAAAGTGATACAGTACGAAATTAAACCGCCTAACATCTTCCAAGTTAATGGCACATCTTTCCTCCGGGAGTAGTACGAGGTATTTGTAGTAGATCCTATTACTTTTATATACTTTTGTACTACTGTTCTTCCGCGCTGCTTTTATATTACTGTGAACCAAGCTCTTCTCGAAATGCTTCAGTAAGTACTTCCGAATTTAAACTGACAACATCGATAATATATCACTATTAACATAATTGCTTAAACGCCATATTAATGTGATTTGATAACATCGATAACCAATAATTATCAATGTAATTTTATTTATTTTATCCTCTCTGAAATGTCCTCTCAATTATATAGTTCATGATAAACCCTTAAAACGGGGGCTGCATGAGATTATCGACGAGACAAGCGGAGAGCGAAGGACAGTGGAACGGATGAGTTTGGTAACAAAATTTGTCCTGCACTTTTCTGCCTCGTGTCTATCCTACAAGCGATAGAATAGGGTATTAATCTCGATGTTCGACAATTTAGAGCGATCGATGTGTACCATTATCGCGAGGAACATTGCTTCGTGCCGCAGTTGAATGTCAGTGGTCTATCTAAGAGGAAGTCGGTTGGTACGGTCATTGCTCAAGATATTCCCGACGGAAACACGCCATAAAGTACGATCACTATAGAGAGACATATAGAGATCTGTGTAAATATTGACAGAAAGAGAGAAAACCAAAGACGCACGAATGTTCACGGTGTCGACTAAATATAATTTATTAAAAAAAAAAAAAAAAAAAAAATACGCAGCATCTCTTGCGATAAAATGTTTTTCTGTAATATATAAGCATCGATACGTTGAGCGTTGTTGAGAAAATAATCACCCGATTGTGATAAAATGGGGGCAATAAGGATATAAATATCACTCAGGAGCGGCGCATATCGAACATTGCAGAATTAGCACGTTTAATCAACGATTCGTGCTCCGTTCAGATTTCTTGAATTATTCACAGGAAAATAAAACCACAACTCTTTTCCGTCCGTTGTTGTCTTTTCTGTCCGTCTTTCATCATTTAATGAATTAAATCGTGCATGGCAATAATGTTACGCGTCATTAGGAAAGTCATAAGCATTTTTTGTGTTTGCGGCGTTTACTCATTTTAATTTATATTTTCGGGATTATGTATCGCTACAATAACGAGATACATTTATGTGTGTTTCCATTCATAACCTTTGAAATGGTATTGTTATCAAACTGTGCATTAAAAAAATATAAAATACATATATAACGTAAAATGTTCTTCTTCGCATTATCGCAGTCAGTTTGTTATAATATAAGCATTTATATATAATATGCAGCTGCAGTAACAATGCGTATGTCGCGGAGATTATAAATTTAATTAATTAAACGAGTGCGAAAATATTATGCAAGTTTGTAAACATGCATACGTGATATTAATGCATAGACCGTGTATGGCCGTATGTACATATAATGCATTCCATTAACTGCCACAGACAACTGATCCGCGCATGATGGTCAAAGGAACGTTGTAACACTCCGCTATTCGAAATCGAATTACATCATAACCATTAGCGAGTGAAACTGCATTTTTGGCAGCGCATCGAAACGCCGCGAATGCGAAAATACGATTTGTGGAATGTGTTTTCCATTTACCCGGATTATCTCCATTCGCTAGATGAAAGAAATTTAACTATAGTCTCACGGTTTCCCTTTTTCAGCGTAGATTTTTTTTCCCCATTCTTTTTTTCTCTTACCTTCTCCCTTCCCCACCGTCCCTTTCTCTCTTTTTCTCTCTGCCTAGTAAATTTATTCATCGTAAAGACTACATTTTTACTTGCTGAGTTTGCGCTTACGATATCGCACCGATCTCATATTCCCTTCTGGCATATAATTTTAGAATAATTTACATGTATCTCGCGCATATACACGAGAGATCTTCATTCATTTAAAACTAAAACCTGTCCTTTTTCGAAAACAATCTGTAACATTTAGGAGATAAGGTGATATTTACATAATTCCACTTCTTTAAGTGTAAAATATAACTTATATATGATTCTCTTAATGCGTGATAATGTAAACTTGAAAAAATTTGCAATTTATTTACAAAATAGATTATATATTTTTTCGTTCAATGCTGTTATTTCATTAACAATTTACGTAGCAGTAAGGGTTTAATTTTTTATTAAAACTCACGAATATACCTGTGTATTATTCAAACATAATGCGATCATGATTCGTTGAAATTTTGCACCTTCTTTGGATCATAGTGAGTTAAAGTTTATTTTGAGACACATCAGTTGAAATTCATCGTATAGCCGAGTTAGTAATACTTATTCAAGCTTACCGATCATTTCGTATTTTTTCTTTTAGAGAGAAAGAAGATTTATCCTATTTTGTTTGAAAACTTATAGCGTATTCTCTTCTTTTAATTATATGGTTTATTGCCTCGATATACGTATAAAAAGTTTCAGACAATAATAGGGATCAAGTGCTCGATTGTATGTTAAATATTTTTACATACATATACATACACGTATTATACATATATGTATGTATAGTTCTTGACAGTTCCTGGCGAGATCCCAAAGCTTTGGATCATAATACAATTAAGTCTTTATAACGCTGCAGCTCTCATGACCGGAATGCATATTAGAGAAGATAAATAAGAGGAATTAACGAGCAGATTAGTAAACAAATTAATTAATGTTTGCTGGTAACATTCGCTCTGTTTAAAGAAAAAGGGAGTGTAAGTGAGTTAGTGGCAAAAGCTCACATAAGCGCAGACATTACCCTAAGGAGAGACTTATAAAACTTGGTGATCAATAACTGTCTGGTGATCAATAACTTACACGAGCGGTGATGGTGAGATTATCAAGACGCATCGTTACTGCGATGGAGGTGCGACTTTTTATTAGCAGCTTGGATTCATACTTGTTACATCAAGATTTTTCTTAGTAAAAGAAAGAAAAACAGAAATATTTTTGGAAATATAATGTAAAATTGCAGAATAAAAAATAATTAATTAATTTAATATAAAATTGCTGAATAATGAAACACTGGATTATATATTACAGTTTATGTGTAGAAAAATGCGAGTTATTTGTTGAAAAACTAGCCGGCGTTAATATCAATCACCAGCTATATAGCCATGATACAAATTGCTATGACCTCGCTGACAAGTGAGTTCGTGGGAGAAATACTCCGTGTAATAGGATAAAGAGATAAAGAATTTTACTTTATATACCTCAAGGGGTTAACCAAACCCTAACCTCCAATTCATTCACTACTTTACCGTTTCCTGTTTTGGACCAACGGTTTAACGTCTCTTCCGAAAGACGGAACCCAGTTTTCTCCGCATCTTGCACGGAGGGGCGCGGTTTTTCGCCAAAAAACTTTTCCATGTTACATGGCTCTAGTGGACTCGAACCTGGTTCCTCAGATTACGAGTCTGGCGCTCTACCACTAGACCATACCGCCGCCCTGCTCCGTGTAATAGTTTCCCGTATACTTTCTACCTTTTCAGAATTTCATGGAGCAGCTTTCCGGAAAATAGCCGGAGTATTCTTGTCGCGTTGGAACTGATGGTTACTGCTGCATATCGAAGAAAAAGGTCTGATACGCGGTGGCCCCGGCCAAGATTCCGTGCAAATGCGAATGATACTTTCGCGAAAGCGTAAATCGATTATCCCTACTATCCCTACCGCTTATCTGCAATTCTTGTGCACCGCAATTGCAATAATTACGGTAGGATAAACATTACGCCGTTTAAAAAATTTAATAAGTATACTGTATTCTACAAAATTGTCCATTCTTATCATCTTCCTTTTTTATTACTGAATTTCCATACGACTGGAGGGGACTTAGATATTGATGATACTCATATTCATATCTTTATTAGAGTATAAGTCTCCATATTTCACACGTTGAAGCTGCTACAAAACTCCTTGGTTGTACGCATTCTCGGAGATTTTATAGCTCGATAGGAACGAAACAAAGCGATTCTCGCTCCCTTTTATTTCTTCTTTTCCAGCTTACTCCACGCGCGTGCATCTGATAGCTTTCCTCAAGGCATGATATACTATTTTCTAGAATTGTTTTCGCACACACGCACACACATACACATGCTTATTCCTAGCAACATGAATCAACGTGTAAAACACATATCTTTTATGTCCTTTCTTTAGATTATAGTAGCGCAGAACTTATATATTGCACTCATAAATAAAATCCTGTCACATATATTCTATCGGATTATTTAAATGTAAAAACTTTACTTTCATTACTATACGTTAGAAGTTGCGAAAAAAATCATACATTTCCATGTGCGCAATATTTTCTTTGTAAATTTACGTTTACCGTTTTCCAAATGTCGATCTGTTTACCAAAATTTTGCAAGAGCGCGCAAGAGCGTGTATATTCTCTTCGCGTCACTTCCAGGCAGGAAATATTTCTTCGTACCGATATTCGAATTGAACGGGACGCATTGATTAAACGCACACAGATGCAATGGCAAATATCTAGACGTAGGGAGCTTTACCTTTCGATGGTTTTTATTTATCTTTGTCAGGTGCTGTAACTAGACGAAGCTTACATGTCGTATGAATACACGTGGTATATAAATATACAAATTTTTCTTGAAATTCTAGTTTTGCACGATAGAAACGAGGTCACTTTATCGAAAATGTCAAGATCGTCTTCAATCGATGTACCTAATATACCGTTGACTTGCGCGCGCCGCGCGCGAGTTATCCCACTTTAATTGGAGTGATGTTAATGGGTACGGTACGTTTCGTACGGCAGTCCGTGAATCGTGCGATTCACAAGCGCAAAAATCGCGTAAGTCGGCATTAATCTTCGCCCTCCGGCAAGATCATGGAAAAGAGGGAAATTGATGGTTTGCGCGGGGATGCCCTGCGAAGCATCGCCGCGCTCTCTTCGCCCGAAGTGCCGTTTCATTATAAAAATCGACAAGGGACAGGGTGGAATCTGCTGGAGGTCGACGATATAAAATCGATAATGCAGGTCATCGGGAGGCATCCGGTGACGTCAGTCAGCTTCTGTGTTATGGGCACCATTAGCACGAGCTCCGGCTTTGGTACACGCATTTCTCGATCACCCTCGGCAGAGAGGAAGGCCCCGGTCATCGATATTCGACACGTGACGGTATTTTTAATTAAGTCCGGAGTGCTATTTATCATCGCCGAGGTCGACCGAAGGATCTATACGTGAAAGTCATTGATTAACTGCTTTCGGATATGAGAGAGCGGCTGAAAGTGATAACGATAGATTAATCGACTGTCGTATATATGAAATTGTCCAAAAGTTTTCGAATTAAGATACTTTTCGAATCAACGCTGCCGTCGCACTCCTGCAAAGTTGTATACACGTAATTGCACTGAATTTTATTTTTATAAAAAATCCTTCCAAACAAGAAAATAATGTTCTAACATAATTCTACAGATAATAGATGTTTATCATGAGCAACACATATACAGATAAATTATTGAAATTATATTTACAGAATTATATTTTTCATGTAATAAGTGATTGAGCATTTCGCCGCAGAGATGCTCGTTAACAAAATACCGTTCTGGAAATATTGTTCTCATTTCATCGTTTTGTTGTTAATTTCTCAGTAGGCTTAATTATTCTCCGAAAAGATCTCGGAAGTAGCAAAGTTTATTTCAAAGGGCTATCGAGTCACGAGACGAGGGATAATGAAACCGTGTGTTCCAGGAATCGTGTTTATTTATATAACATGCACTTATATGAGGGCGGCAGATAAATTTACGAGGCGCCTGAATGAGTAGTTGGTGGCAAAATATCAGGTGTTACCTTCACCGTCACGAGAGCCTATTTCAACGCGATTTATACCGCAGACGTGGGCGGTTCGATAATTATTCAAGCTGCTTGAGTATTATTTCCTTATTCTGTTGACATACTAATAAATTGTAAGTAAATACTTGATCATTTAAAATCACTTGAACTTTAACGATCATGGTCACCGTCCTTGTTATTTTTTAGTGCTATATTGTGATTTAAAGTGGGACTGAAAGTTTCTAATAAAAGAGCGAGTATTGAAAAGGCATTTGAGATACACATTTTTTCTCATCTTGTTCGACAGAATCATTTATCAACGTCGGTCCTGTTGTAGAAATATCGTTTGATATGTCAAGATTACTATTTTTAGAAACTAAAGAAATATAAAATTAATAAATTAATTTTTTTACAAGTAATAAATATTAATATATAATTGTACCTCTCATATGCAAGTTTTCTAAATTCCTTTATAAGAACAAATATTACAAGTTAGAAATTAATATATAGGATAATCTCATGCCTGGATGAGACTTTATTGCATAGCTCACGACATTCTTTACATATTTCCAAAATGACGCTCTTAGTTTTAAGCTTTATATATAATAACCGGTTCCGAATCAATTCTTCGGCACCTACAGATTCCCCCATCACCCGTGAATCACTCCGAACCATTTAATCCTGATGGTCGATAGCCATGCGTTTCATTTGACGGTCGATGCGATTGGCTCCCTCGGACGCGACGCAATTCATGAAATTGGAAGCCGTGCATCTCCATCCACTTATAGATCGCGCATTGCTCTTACATTTTTTAAACCGGACGTCATTGATAATTTCAACGTGGACTTAATAAATGCGGTGGTGTCGGATTAAGTGTTTCGTTTTTTTTTTTTAACTTCTGTGCACACTTGGCTCTTTTATCGATTGCATTTTATCGCCACGTTATTCATCGGCGAAAATTTTTACTCTTACTTCTTCGGGCTCGTGCATCACACATCGTCTACGCGCCAAAATGATATACGATTGGCAGCGGATCAATAAGAACGAAGACGAACGAATTTTTCAGAAATACGATGTTTTCATCGTATTTCTGGAAAATTGAGTACTAAGAAGAGAGAGAAGTGGAACCATTTTCGTTTTACACAATGGGAACGAGGTCGCTGCAACTCCCTTAGGAATGCCACGTACGCCGTAGCGATAAAAGCATTCCGCCAAGTGCGACGATAGATACGGAAATAGATATAACATTGCCTATTTCTTCTGCCAGCGGCGATAATAAAATGACAATCGCCATTTCGGGTAATTCAGTTCTCCGTAGTAGTGTGCCATTTATATATTTGTATAAGATTTTCATCCGACAAAACTCGAGATTTTTTTCTATCAATAGACAGCCGATCCCACACTATATTGATTCACACTTCGCGACCGGTCAATGCATATATATTGACATTGACATTCATATTTGCACAGAAAAATAACATTATTAATAGGTATTATGCCTTCTAAGATTAATTTGTCTTTTTGTCTAGCTCTTCTTTTCTTTCTATTTTCGAGAAGCACCGTGCAATATTGCAGTGACTAAGCGTTTTTAAATTGTCACTTCTTCCATACGTGTTTTATATAGCATTACTCAGCATAGCGCTGAATGAAATGGGGTCACTTTGAATAGTTAACGCCGAAGACACCACTCTCTCGTACAATTCCTACGGAAAATTTCAGTCTCAAGGATTTGCCCGGCTGGAACTTTATAACATCGAGTTCGTTCAATTCTTAAAGTACTTTTACGAGAAAGACTTTTTTCAATTTTCTCTATTGCAGCGCACACTTAAATTTTCACCATTTCAAACTTGAAGATTTTCTCATCAACATTTACCAAAGTTAAAGAACATAACACGATACAAATTGTTATTAGCGATAAAGTTGTATAATAACAATGACAATTCAAAAGGTTTTCGCAAAAAAATCTATACCTCTGTTTAAAGAAGAAAAAATATATGTATATTAGCTTGTTTAATATTTAACTTTGCTGACATATACACCAATACCTTCGTTATAATTATTGTAATTTAACTGTTTTGCTGAGATAACAAAGCTACTGTCTCACTCGTTATCTTATAACTAACTTAACGATGTGCATTGCAATTTATTGCCTCCGGTAAACGTTTTGCAACGAACTTTTTTACGTTATTAATAATGTAAATTAATGACATCAAAGTGGAATTACACGCGATCCGCATGTCTGATTTAAAGCAGATTTAATTGACGAGACGTAATTTATATCGCCGTAATTATATTCATTGGCCGCGTTAAATAGATTTTCCAAAGATAAAATATTGTACAAATATCAACGCAACGTATTTGTGTTGAAACGGTATAGACAAGAGTAAAGTGTCATAATTCTATCATTGAAATTATTCGCGTGCAGTGTTTGCACGATGGAATAAATTTTAGTATGTTATTACGTTATTAATTGTTATTTAAACCAAACGTCGTCAATCTATATTTTAAAGTCGGTTGCTCGTAATCGCCCCGTACGTATATAATATAGTTAAATTAAATAAAAAATTAAGCGCGTTATTTGCATTCATCTTATTGAAACGCTATCAGGAAAACGTCGTCACGAGGCGCATAAATTTCGCATCGATCTCTTCAGTGCTAGAAAAAGAAATTGCCTTGAAGAAATCGCTCGTTACTTGGAGAGGGAGAGGACGCGTAAGAACACCCTATGCTGCAGTTTGAAACTTCCTAAACGACATTGCCCGACATTCATGGCACCGGGAGGTTGCATTTCATTACATATTATCAACTCGCTCGTGCAAAAAGCGTCTCTGCGCTCATATATTTTCTCGTCGAGTCGGCCGAAAAATTTATAGATCGCAGAAATAAATAATCGTCCCTAACGGCCGCGTGGAAGAAATTACGGTACGCGAGCGACTATAACAAGTCGAGCTGACAGAAGTCGTTCCCGTTCGCTAAATCTCACGAAGGTCTTATAAGTATTCATTCGTGAAGTTATATAGCGCCGCCGACACCGCTCCGCCGTGGCAAAGCGGATTGGGAGAGCCGAAGGGTGGTAGTGTGCACCTCGCTCGAGGGCGGCTCGTGCAAGAGGAGCGCAGCAACTAGGTGGTGTTCTAGGTGGCGCAACCGCGACGAGCGAAAAATCGATACCCCATCGTTTGCCGGCGAACGAAACGGGCCGTCTTCCAGTACGCGGCTCGTGTGCACGAGATAAACACGGCCATCACGGATCGGCAATCGGAATGGAGTGACGCGTGAGAAGTGAGGTCAGCCGCCCCCCCCCCCCTGATTGTCACCGGTCCGGTCATCAGGAGCAGCATCAGCATGGTACGTCCGTGCGGAACGCTTGATGACTCGACGAACGGGCGCGCGCGACGTCGACGGGTGCTGATAATCGTGTTACTGATTGCATTCGAATTGCGAACGGCGATGACCCGCGAGGGTTCCGATCACACGTTGGAGATATACCCCCCCCCCCCGCGGAGTCTCTGTCAGCACCTGTGCGACGTCGAAGACAAATGCATACGAAATTTAGCCCCCTGGTGAATTACGATTATATGTCATTCATGTCTCCTTGTATGCGCAGTACGGTTTCGTGAATTACGCCCTCGAGCTCCTGGTCTTGAAGAGCTTCGGCAACGAGACGTGGGAGACGATAAAGTAGGTAAAAAATAGATTGCCTGTTTCTGTTGTCTTTCATGTCTTTTTTTCTCGCACGGTTTTCTATATACACCTGCACGAACCCTCCCTACGGCGTTTTGCTCCCTATACCGTCCGTCCGACGGGCAATCAAGTATTGACATAGGTCAGTTACAGGGAGGATAGTTTGTACATTGAGTGGAATAAATTTTATTTTGAGCTCTATACCGATATCTATATTCTAAACGATGCCAATATTACATGTCATGTTACATTCACATCAAAGTGTTGTTGTATTCATTCAAAGTTTCTATGCCACGTGGGAGTTTTCGTTCACTATCTTATATATTGAGAATTATAGAGATATTATATTTCTCTTGGACTTTCCCATTCATGTTACATATTATTTCTGACTTATGCTTAAAGGTTTTAAAACAAACAATTTTTAAATAATTTTTGACTCCTATAAGATATTTTATTTTCCAGAATTAAAAGATTACAAGTTCTCAACTTTTTCATGAACATAAATTTGAAAATGCAAATTACCTTTTTCATTAATTATCGCTCTATTTTAATATAATAGTCCATAAACTTGCTGTATTGATTGCATTCTAAATGTGCGTGATAAAAATATTCTAGTATATATATGTATTCGCATATATCTCAAAATACAAATTATTTTATGAGCAATATAGGAATCGTTTAAAATTACCTATGAGGGAGTCAATTTGTCCGCCCTAAATGAAGTTTGTAATATTACCGGCCAAATTGGGTTGCAAAATGTTACGTAATATCAGGGGTATCATTTGGTTTTATAGCAACATCATAACACAATTAGAAAGTAACGTATAGCACTTGACACATGCTTTTAGAACATAAGCTTCAATAATGTTACTTAAAAGAAAATTGAACTATATATAATTGAGACATAAACTTTAATACGTTTAAAATTAATCAGAAGATGAATATAAAAATTATTATCTATTTTTATAACTAATATTAAAATCCGAATGACTAATATTATTTCAATTATTATTCTTATTATGTAGTTACATATATATGTATTTATTTATTGTAGTTATTGTCATTATTTTCTTATAAGTATACTCCTTTCTGAAGAACTTTTCTGGGAGATAGTCTAAGTTGTTCCGTGATATGAATATTGGTAAAGCTGTTGCAGAAGCTCTCAAAAGACGCTGAGGTACCTAAGCTTCAAGTGTGACACCTGCATGATATCCATATCAAAGAACTAAACTGCTCTGAACACTTGACACGTAAATTGAATGACAGCAAGACCGCGTAAAGTATTTAACAAATTATCGAGCTTTCAAAATTTTTGTAAAGCGATAAAACACATTTGGAATTTAAAGCTGTTATGAAACAATTATTCAATTTCTAAGCTAAAATCGAATTTTTGGAAAATGAAGAATTTGGAAATGCCATAAATAACGGTTGAATTTTATAAATGTCAATTGAAGATTATTTTATAATTATTGTAGAATTATTTTTTTCTTATCATCAAATTTTTACAATTGCATTGATGATTTAGAAAAGATGCAGCGGTTAATATGGAAGGACAGTTTCTGGTGCGACAAATTTACGAAGACGAGATTACGTATAATCTGATATCCGCTGCTGTCAATAAGCTTAGTACGTATGCTTGCGAGAAAATGCGAGATAAGTCCGTCGTGCGGACTTATTTGGTAAATAACAGAAAATTTTATTAGACATCTTGTGCTTTAGAACTACCTGCCAACGAAATACTCGAATTATTTGGTCGAACGTTCTTCGAGTTCTGCCAAGATTCCGGTTACGACAAGATTCTTCAAGTTCTCGGAGCAACACCTAGAGATTTTTTGCAGGTAAATCTTGAAGGTTGCCCACATCAATTACCAGATTTCTCTTATATGAACAGTTTATTAGTGCGCTTGGTCATACTGGTTTACCGACACAAAAAGTAGAATGTGTATCTTATATTCAACTCGATCCCGTTTACGCTTTAGAATTGCATTAAGGACAGTTTTAATACTCGTTAAATTGTACGTTTTCCGCGCCTAGTACGTATATCGTTAATTTATCGCTAAACCGTTTGCTAAACCAGTCACAGATAGAACATGCAGAATACACACACACACACACACACACACACACACACACACACACACACACACACACACACACACACACACACACACACACACACACACACACACACACACACACACACACACACACACACACACACACACACACACACACACACACACACACACACACACATACCTACACACACACACACACACACACACACACACACACACACACACACACACACACACACACACACACACACACACACACACACACACACACACACACACACACACACACACACACACACACACACACACACACACACATGGGTAAATATATATGAATAAATTAGAAAGCCTTATCGTTAGAATTACGTTTATATAATTTTGTATATGTGTTCTAGAAAAAAGAATAAATATATAGAATTAAATTAATAATTATTATTGATAAATTAGGATAAATTATTAGTAACATTATAAAAAATAAACATATAGATATTACGATTATTTTTTGACACTGAGTAAAATTTTGATTTATATCGCTGAACAGCGATGCGCTGAATTTTATTAACGTATATTCAATTTATCTCAAATATTCATCCCGTGTAACAGAGAGAACAGCGCGATTAAATATAGCATGGTTTTTCTACTTCCTGCAGAAATTTATTCACATTATTTCGTTTACACGTTTGCAGTACAATACTGAGAATTATCATGTCGCATAAAAGTGCTCAAACTTTAATATCAGCTGTTGCACATTTACATTTTATATTACCCACACTTTAATTTTTTGTTCATTTTAATACGTTAACTGTATAATATTTATTGCCTTGTATTTAATAAAAACGGAAATCTATTCAAATATTACTTACACGGATTATATTATTGTTGCAGCATCGCGAGAATATTTTTATCGGAGATATATACATTTTAAATTCATATTCGATATTGGAAACAAAATACATGTGCGCGCGCACATATCGGTTATAGACGTATTATACGTCGGTGTCACGTTGCAGAATTTGGACGCGCTTCACGATCATTTGGGTACGTTATATCCGGGCATGAGGGCACCGTCATTTAGATGTACCGAGAGACCCGAGGATGGAGCGCTTATTTTACATTATTATTCAGATCGACCTGGTTTGGAATACATCGTTATTGGAATTGTTAAGGTATTCTATTTACTGCTGGTAAAAATGCGATTCGTTATGCAAGACTCGAGAGATCGAAATCTCGCGGAACGAAATTTAATTATTCTTGAATATTATTTTATTTCTGAAAATATATTCAACGCTGAACGCTGTAAAAACTCTCGGCTCCGTAAAGTTTCACGAGAAAGAGCGCAGCGATGATTTTATTTAACGGGAATGTCTTAACGAATTGGATGGAAGTAATGGGAGACATTCCGAATTTATTTTTGAAATAGACCGTCGCAAAAAAACTGCACGGCACGGACGTTGACATGCAAATAGTGAAGACCAAAAGCGAATGCGATCATGTGCAATTCCTCATAACTGACACATCAGGGCCAGGAGTCGTATCAAACCCTATGATCGCTGAACTGGAAACGTTGTCTGTCGGTGAGTGGTTTATCACTGTTCGTTTCCAATAAAAAACATCGGCATGAAGAAATCATTTGACAGTAAAATCACAAATCACGAAATATTACGTGTCAAAAAAACTGTGAAGATATATCTTAATATGATAAAAAAGAAATAATAGATATATTTAACGAATTGCCGTAGAGCCGAAGGTCAGCCCAACGACGTTCTGTCGAGTTTTTCCGTTCCACCTGATGTTCAATCGGGACCTTACAATCGTTCAAACCGGATGTACCATAACACGCGTTATACCGGAGGTTTCCAGCGGTCATTGCAAACTAAGCGACATTCTCTTAACTGTGAGTTGACGAGCATCAAACTACAATGTGTTCGTTAGAATCTATAACATTTTTCGCCTCTTGTTCGCTTCGTCGCAAATTCATGATTTTGTACTTGCGGACGTATTTTGTATGTACGTGACACATATTTTTTTTCATTTTGCATCTTGTAGACTAATTAATCATTAATCGTAGATCTATTTAAAGACGTGCTCCTGACTGTTACAGCTTAAAAATTTATGATATTTACGGATTATGAATAAGAGAAAATTTGTTCGATAATATCGCTTCAGCATTTCAGCGCTGCGCGAAGTATTGTCTGTGCCCGATATCGATTACTATATAATTTTCAATAAACCTGCCTAATTGTTCCTTGTCAAAGGAATTGCATTAGTGCGCATAACGCATTGCGCCTGCCGTTACATGCATGCCCATAAGCATGTGAATGTATATCAAAATGCAGCTTATTGTGATGGACACAGAGCGTGTTGACCGAGCTAACCATTTAACATAATTTGCGTTATTGTTTATGCGTACGAAAGGTAACGTTGTCAATTAGCTTACCATTATAATCCCGCAATTAAAAAAATCGTAGGCACATTGAGTGGTGCCATTACTGCGAATATTGCGTCACGTAATTTTGTTTAAAACAACCGCAGTATCCAATAGATTTTGATATATATATTATGTAAATCAATTTAATAAATTATTACATGCAATTGGGTTAATTAACTGTCATTTCGGATCTTTATAGGTCAGACCGCATCTGGAATTAACATTTGAGAATATATTGTCTCATATTAATACAGTATATGTATTGAGAACGAAAAAGGGAGTTATGCGGGTTGCCGCTGCCGAGGAATATTCATACTTACGTTTAAAGGTCAGTAATTTATAAAAATGAATCAAGAATGAGATGGAATCAATAGAGAACTCCTCACAGTTTTTAATTTTTAATAACTATTCCAGGGTCAAATGTTGTATATACGTGAGACCGATGTGGTTATCTTTCTATGTTATCCAAGTGTTATGAACCTGGACGATTTAACTAGGTAAGATTTACGTAAGATTCTTTTATTATTATTATAATCATCATTATATAATCTATTTATCGCTCTTTTATCGCGCAATAAATAAGGTAACTATATAACACAGGAAGATAAGGATAGAAAAGTATATAGTTTATTAGCATAAACTTCTCTGCGCAACCTCGTTGTAGCAATATAAGACTTAAACTTCTTCTTTTCCCGCTTTTGCGGAATGCGTCTCGATAATCTCGTTTCCCTCGGTCAACTTTGGAATCTTTCGTTCGTCCGTGTTAAGCATAATTGGTAAAAGTTTTGTGTTGACATTACTAAAAGTTTTATACGTGACGTACCACTTGATACGGCGAGAGGAGTGGTTTTTCGCTACCGCGCGTGACGAACATCTCCGCCGCCGATATCGCATTATATCGCCCCCGTGTTATTCTTTCGGTTCCAGGCGGGGTCTGTACTTGAGCGACGTCCCTCTTCACGACGCCACTCGAGATCTGGTCCTGATGTCGGAACAATTTGAGGCGGATTACAAACTGACGCGCAACTTGGAATTGCTCACCGATAAGCTGCAGCAGACGTATCGCGAACTCGACGGGGAGAAGCAGAAGACCGATAGGTAGGGGATTTCCGCCCGCGGCGTTTCCTCGTTATCCAGCGAATCCTTGCCGCCGGGCTTGTTCGTCGTTTATCGGTTAGATAACACGATTATACGCGAGATCTGCGACTTCTTTTCCGCGCCGCGGAGCGCGCTTCGGGAATACCTTCCGATGAGAAATTAACGGAAATGGATTTATAACGGGACGCGATACCGCGCGAGACGGGAGGGACTCGACTTCCGCTTGCGTTCGGAGGCGAGCAGAAATCCATTCCTGAGATTTCCCGCAATTGAGACTCCCTCGTCGAAACTATCCAAATTCAATTTCTCCCGTCGGCGCCGACTTGCGGAAATTTCCCCGAGAACTGTTCGCGAATGTTAATCCGATTAGGCAAAACTAGCGTGCGCGACGGGAAGGAAGTTGCGCGACGCGCGACGTTGAATAAAAGATCATTTGTATTCACTGTAGGTTGCTTTACTCGGTGCTTCCTATTTCGGTGGCGAACGAGCTCAGGCATTCACGACCAGTACCGGCGAAAAAGTATGATTGCGTTACTCTTCTGTTCTCCGGGATAGTCGGTTTCGGGGCTTATTGCGCCGCTCACACAGATTCTAACGGCGCTATGAAGATCGTTAACATGCTCAACGAGCTGTACACGGCTTTCGACGTGTTGACTGACCCGAAAAAGAATCCTAACGCTTATAAGGTAAGGTAAACATCTGCGATAAATTTCATTTTTGCTATTAAGTATGTAGCTTGAAAACAGACTGCTAGATACAATATAAAATAAATTATCGTACATAATTTTTTATACATAAAAAAGACATTTATGAATCTTTATAATAAAACCCTTTAAAAAGAGGAAATAAATACGCGGTATATACATATCGATAACACCTCTCTCGGATATATCTCAGGTTTCCATCATTAATACTGCTTTTCGATCTAGGTGGAGACCGTGGGTGATAAATATATGGCGGTGAGTGGATTGCCGGAACCCTGTCGTTGTCATGCACGATGCATCGCTCGTCTAGCGTTGGACATGATGGATCTCGCGGCGGATGAAGTGCAGATCGATGGGGAACCCGTGGTACGTACAAGCTGTCCGCACTCAGCTGGCTGTACTTTGTTACATGACCATGGAGCGAAACGCTTTGATCTGAGAAGAGTTGACAGTATAAATCAATTTATGATTGGACGTTAAACGTTGCGCATCACGCTCTAACGGCTACATCGAAAGAATCGCCGTTAAAGGAGTTATCGAGACAGTCCATCCGTCGACTTTTGTAGAAATTTGAAATTTTCTTCGTACCTTTATATAGTTAGATGTATGTATGTATATATATATATATATATATATATATATATATATTTTGTGTGCGCGAACCGTCTACAATTTCTCGAGGGACAGACTCGAGGGTCTCACTACTATTTTTGTACCTTTTTGCAAAGAGAACTAACTTCTTTCTTGTCGAGTGCCATGGAATTCTCACGTTACTTAAATATTTAACAACGGATCACAGTTGGAATTTACTCCGTGCAATTCGCGATTCAATTTTCAAGAGAAAAAGGATTGGTGCAATTTTAATGAATTTAAACTTCAGTGCTGCAGACACGTGATATAGATAAAAAAAGACAATCATTGCAAGATATTTTACGCTTGTATTAAAAGTGTCCAATCTTTTTTATGATTTAAATAATTAATACTTTTTGATAACAAAACGTGTTTATAGAAAATACTATACGTGTCACGGGAAAAAGAGAAAAACATATATTCCTTTTTTATACCTCTTAAAAGTAATACTATGTTGATTAATTATTATCTTACAGAAAATTACAATTGGTATACACAGTGGAGAAGTTGTTACCGGTGTAATCGGCCATCGTATGCCTCGTTACTGTTTATTCGGAAATACTGTGAATCTTACGAGTCGAACGGAGACCACCGGCCAACCAGGAAAAATCAATGTTTCGGAAGACGCTTACAGGTAACTTACTTAAAATATTGCTAATATTTAAATATGTGTATATACAAATTATTTTATACGATAAAATATATTCAAAATTCGGTTTCTTATTTTTATAATTATGTTTTATACAAATGTTTCTACCGTACTCTCTCTTTCATTCGGTTCTTCTCAAATTGAAGAAAGTTGTTAATGGATCGCAACTTTGGTTTCCCGAACGTGTACATATTACGTTGTCTCACGACATACTTTCCGTTATTCTTGAATGTTTCTGATACTCGCACACTCACGAGTGTACTCGTGTCCCTGACAAAGTATCTCTCTAATTCCCAAGATTCATTAACACAGTGCTATTATAAGGCACCGTCACCCGACCTTTTGACCTGACTTTTTCTTAAACTTTAGACCTTAGACCTACTTGAATGTCTCGCGCGATTTCGCTCTCGTACATCAAAAATTCCGCTTAAAGTCCGACATACATTTACATATAGGATTCACATCTATCAAAGTCTCCGTCATATAGTTTCGCTTCACTTTCTCTCTATATATTTCGCCGAACTTCAATATCGAAGATTCGAACTTATACGGTGACTTTAAAAGACTTCGCCGCGCGCATTTGCTGAATTCTGCAGCCGAATCCGGTAGAAAGCGCATTTTATCGAATCACCAGTGAATTTCTAAAACATACCTACGTATGAATGTATGATAAAATACTTCTGAAATTCACTGCCGGAACAAAAATAAACGGTCGATGCCGATCGTTTTATGACCGCCGCGAGCGAGAGTTTCCATCAATCCTGCAGCAGATCCAGATAACTTCTCAGAGACTCTGGAATCTGCAGTTTCTTGATTCCATGAGGTAGCGCCCAATTGCTATGGAGGGCCTCGCGGATTCGGCAACGGCACAGATGCCGGAGTTCCGCCGGACGAATTCCGCTACGTTCCGGAGGTACTAGATTTTGATTCGTTAGATTGGGATATTGCTCGTACAAAGGTACGCTGAAGATCCCGCTGTGAGCGGCGATGTGATCGGGAGTTCTGACACAGGCGGAGGTGACGGTTCGCAGTAGCAGTTTCAGACATGTCAGCAAGTGTTCCGGGTAAACCACTTCCTCCTCGCCGGGATGTGCCTCGAACTCGCTGAGTTTCGTTAGAATGATCTCCATCGGCGACGGGGCCAGGTTGTCGGACTCGACCGACGCGCCGTAGCGCAACATAATCAACAAGATGTCCGGCGCGCCGTGTTGGATCGCGACCCTCAGAGGCAGAACCTGTCCGTACGACTCCATGGGCACGTCGATGAAACGTCTCTTTATCGGCGAGGACTCGCAACGGTACTCGAGCCGGCCGCTAATCGCGTGATCCAAGAAGTACACCAGTGCCCGGATGTTTTCCTCGCGATCGTCGAAGTCGCACTTCCAGCCGGACAGAAAATGCGTTACGCGCGTACCGAAAATCGCCCCGACCAACAATCGCTCGAACGTCTTCTCGCAGTAGAATATGTCGTTTAGCAGTCGGCTGACGATCACGTTGTTGTCGATATTCCAGTCGTAGCAGAGCTTCGCCGCTACGTACAGAACGTTGTGGAATTTGCCGAGCAGGCAGATCGACCCGTTCTCCATCATCGTGATATTGTGATAACGCAGAGCCGAAAAGACGATCCTCTCGCACACATCCTGTTTGTCGAGATTTTCCGCTGGAAGCACCAAGCATCGGGCGTGAATCATAGTCCCCATCGGTTGTAAAACGGGCGAGTGAAAAAAGTCATGGAATTTCTCCGCGTAGAACGCGGGCGCGAGACGGAGATGCAAATTAATTCTGGAATTCGTGGTGATGCGTTTGTGGCGCGTGGTATTTTTCACCGTTACTGCAACGGGGCATTGGCGAAACAACAAAGACAAATAGAAAGGATTAGGCACGGTTTAATGTAACGGTAAGATCATAATGGGCGGCGATATCTTTCAGGCGTGTTTCAGGCATTCTCGTAGCGCCGCGAGGACAGATGAGAATTTAACGGATTAAAACTATGCGCGTCGTTAATATCGTCGAAGAGCGTATCGTCTATAGGGAAATTTAGGAATTTTCTGTCGGAGATACACGGATAATATAAAATAACGTTGTCATACTAATGGTTATCGATTCCCGACGGCGCGGCGGCGGTCCATTTGTCACTTTACGCTAGTCACGCGTAAATATGGGCATAATATATGTGAACGCGGATATCATAAATCTCGTTACCTTCTGCACAACTGTTTATTACATCCGTAAAATAATTGACCAACTCGCGACGTTTGTATCGCGAGGCTAAGCAACTGCGTTCCATTTCCGAGAATAGCCTGTCGAAATAACAATCTATCAATACCTCCATGGTTTGCGAGTGACTTTAATTAAAAGGCAACGCAATGTCTAGAGAATTCGACGGTGCACGTAATTTCAATGACGGGTAAATATCGCGTAACGGTCGTCGCAAACGTTCACATTTTAATGATTATCAGCAGAAGAAACAAGCCAGCGCACGACAGGCCTAATTCGATTAGACGTAAAACACGCATTTTGTAGGCTTCTTCGCGATCCACCCTTCCTGAGACAAGCTATACAACCATGTTAGAAAAGGCTGCTGCAGGCTTCTCATACTTTATATATGTACAAGAGAAGGGAGTCAAGATTTATTTAAATATAACAAATATTTCGTGAAAAACGCAAGGAGTGATGACATATACTTCTTGCATATTACTTTTTTCTTTTAAAGATGGCTATTATATTAGCGTCAAGATTTTTACAAATGCGCTTATACAATTTGTTGCAGGTATCTCTGTATGCCCGAAAATCAAGACCCGCAGTTTCTTTTGGAGTACAGAGGTCCTGTTTCCATGAAGGGAAAATCCGAGCCTATGAACGTGTGGTTCCTGTCCAGAGAAAGGGAGCTGACATCGTAAATTATTATTGGCAATGAATTTTACAGTTTTGCAGCAATAATTTCGAGAAATCAGTTTGAGGATTAGGCTAAATGTACCACGAAGTAATGAAATTCGTATATACATTCAAGAAAAGGTAGCTAACAATGAACGTTTTAGCAATGAATGTATTTTGTTCAAGACACTTTTATGACCGTGTACCATATGTTTAATTATATGTAAAAAAGTTTATAAAGAGTTCATTGTGTATCGGAACATCGATGTTCCCCACGATCGTTTTCAAGCAAAGTGTAAAATCGAGCGTCGACACTTCGTCTTCGAGCTCGACCGGCTGTTCCGCAATCATGAGTGTACAAGGCAATCAAATATATAATCGTTATTTATTTGGCGACATTACGGCGGTAAAATTTCCTTTCCCGTTTCGCGCGACCCACGTCACCCGACGGGTCATCGATAACCGCTTCCAGCGAGGAGGTCACAGACGCGAAATGTCCTGCCCTCTTAGTTAGGAAAAAAAATGAACAAGAATAACCAGATGGATAGCCCACGCTATACTCGCAGGTAGAAGGTATAACGGAACTTGTTCTAGTCCCATTTAAGCCTTATATACACGTCGCAAGGTCGATCTAATTGATTATACAATACATTCTATTTAGTCTTAGAGGCGTTAGCGATGCGTATTTCTTTATTATGCAACACTTTATATAAAATTTAAAAAATGGAGTATTAAAATATTTTTGTAAATGATTCCATTTATATTCCTACAAAATTACTTAGTTTCTAGTAATTATGATCATAACTATTGCGTTCGATCTTGAAATTGTTGCTTTTATTAGCATTTGATCACAAGCGTGATAATAAAAATGATTTTTTAAAACTAATACATACAGCTGTATCTTAATATTAACCAATAAATGAATAATTATAACTAGACATTGGATATTTTATATGCAGATTAAGGTGGAAAGGAGCAATTAATAACTAAGATTACGTTAATTATAATGTCCAACATATATTTATACCTAACATATGTTGCAGTATAAAGATGGTTGGATATTATAAATAACATAATCTTAGTTATTAATTGCTTCTTTCCACTAATCTGCATGCATATTAAAAATCCGATGTCTAATCATTGCACAATGTGATCAATTTTAGTGCGTGACGAGCATGATCTAATGAGTAGGCAGAATGCACCGTTATTATCACCAAATGATATGACGTTCTGAGGTGTCCTTAATTTGCGTGCGATTTTCTTAACTTTCTTTAGCTACCTCCGTGTCATGGAAATAATTTTCTCTAACTTCTCAAAGCATCTATTGAAACTTGCCTGCGTTATATATAAATTTATGTATAAATCTATACAGATATAAAAAATTTTGCGTATCACACTCCGAGAAGAATACTGTCACAACTCAAAAATTCTCAATTTTCAAAAGAGAGAGAAACAATTCAATTTTTTGAAGACTGCTCTGATTTACTTGTTAATTCACTTATGACATTATTCATCCATCGTAACTTAATCGGTTTATAAAAGAATAACGACACTTCCACTCCCGAATTTTGCACATAGACTTGTAACACTATTATAGCATATGTGGAACACCTTAGACATACTTTTTATGGGTTTAATTCAAAATCGAAATTTTTTTTGAATTGTGATAGTATTCCTTTCGGGGTGCGATATGTACAACGATAATTCTTAGAAGATAAAATATTAGACCTACAAGACGCATTTATGCTAAATGATAAGGAAATGAGAGGACTATATTGGCTACAGTTCAAATAGTCGGCAACATTAAATGTTATTGTAAAATCAACCAAGCTTTCAATATTTTTTTTTATTCACGACATTTACCATCAGTGTCTACGCACAATGAATATTGCAACATTGTTAATATCGATTATCCGTGAAGAGATGTTTGATAGATATTTAAGCGTGGACGGGGCGGGCGACCGCACTTTCCATTCACACGGTCATTCACTACAGGGTACAGGCGTGCGCGGGTTACGGCGAAAACGGTCCGGCGAAGACGTCGGGAGAGGAGAGGAAGCGCATTCTGCAACATCGGCGGGTGACGGCGCGCGGCGGTGAAATTTCGGCAGGTGCACACCGACGATCGTGCGCGCACGCACACCTACGCGCTACGCGCCGCGAAACGGCTTGTTTCCACGTGAAAGGCGGTGAACGGTAAAGAGTCAGGTATTTAAATAAGGAACCGGATGGTCGATCCGGCGGGTGGCTCGGTAGAGGACGCCACGACCACCACTTAGACCTTAGACCAGGCACTCCAGGCAGGTACCTGTCTGGCGACTACGGGCCGACTCGACGAGAACCCGTTCTCGACGTTCTCGTCCTTCCACGGTTCTCGCCTTTCTCTCCCCCTCCCCTTCCTTACCGGCTCCGCACACCTTCGTAGACGGTTTTCCCACTCCCCGGCTTTCGCCGTGCCCATGATCCTGGTGCCCGGGGCCCGACTTCAGTCCCCACCCGGACCGCGAAACTGCATGAGTGAGTGTCAGCGGCACTCAGTACAGTTACTGACGTTCCGTGTTGTGAACGATCGTCCGTCGTTGATCGTTGTCGCTCGTCATCGGCTTTAACGTTTTGAGTCAAGTGCAATCGAGTTTTACTATGCGCCGCTCTTGATACACATATGCGGTCCTGTAAGTGGTGCTAATATCTTCTTCTCCACGGTCCCGGTCGCGATCCGGTCTCCCTCTCCTCTTCATCTCACGGACGATTTTCTCTTTCTCTTTTTGCATGTGCCAGTCCCGTACGTTCCATCGGTCTCTCTCTCTCTCCCTCTTTCACGCGCGCGGCAGGTAGTCCGGCGATCTCGCATGGCCACAGGTGTGCGCAAGGTGTGCTAACGTTTTCTCGACGAACGGAGCCGCGGGGCCTCATGTTGCTCGGCCGATCGACCTGATTCGAGCGGCGCGCGGCGCAATTCGTCAGGCTCTCCCGTACTCGATCGTCCTTGCGCGCGATTGGACCTAGAACGCGATCGACGAGTCACATTCGATTGATGGAATTTGGGCAATTTTGCGGAGCGATCGGTGATTGCCCGTGCACGGAGTTACGCGCAGTCATAGTTGTGAATCTCAGCAATTCAGCATACAAATTAATTATTTTTTTTTTGCGTAGTAATTGCAGTGCAGTTGCAGTGCAACGTGATTTACCGCGATCGAACAAAAACAGTTTTAATTTCGCCGAAAGCCTGAAAATCGTGGAAACCTCACCGACACGTAATAGTACCGATCAAAATTTGCTAAATTAATTCTATATGATTTAATTGCGCCATGTGAAGTCTGCGATTCGAAGAGAGTCGGTTAAAGGTATATATTAATTTTTCTAGTTAACTGTTTAAATTGGCAATATCGAAGAAATAATATTAGTTCAATGCTTCAATTTCAATGTATACCCTATGAGCGCACGAGTGAGCGAACGTGCTCGCGAACATGTCGATGAAAAGCGGTCCGTTCCAACGGCACTCGACTTTGATCGAGTGTTATATTGTACCGAATTGCCAGTTGTTTCAGGACGAACGGTCTACGTTGCGTTTGATGGTGAATTAATATCACTGTAACTCACGATAGATGCACCGTTTAAAACGCACGCGGCCATTTCGGGAAGCAGGTCCTATCCGCGCGATTGAAGTTCTTATTTAACGACTATTGGATCAATAACGTGTAAATTTATCGTACCCTCGAGAACAGTATAAGCGTTATCATTAATACGATTCGATCTCGTAATGAGAAGGAGGCCGCGAAAGAAAAGAGAAAGAGAAACCCGTGAGGAGAGGGGCTTCAACTTAATCTTTGACTTTCCAAATTCCACCGTCAAGGTGAAGCCTATCGAGTGAGCCACCGATGACTTTGTATGCACGTATGGATGAGACCGTCACGATGACCGTGCCGCCGCCGCTACCTGCGAAGACACAGGTTCGGGATGCGAGCCAGGCCGCACGGCAGACTGTGTCAATCCGGACCGTTTCCCCTTCCGTCACGCCGCCTCTCGCCGCCGGGCCCGGAGCAACGGTATTTGTCGGAGTTAGCGCTCCTACCGCCGATTCCGTGACAACCTGCGGGAGAAGAATCCCGGAAGTGCAATCGGCGAACGGCGGCTGCGAGGAGCGGAGCAACGTCGTCGAGTCGCGGCAGCAACAACGGTGGCAGCAATCATCGCAGCATCCCGCGCATCATCAGCAGGCCGCGCACATAGTCAAGATCAAGATCAATCCGGATGGCGGCGACAAGAACAGTAGGGTGATATCGACGGTACGGTTGACCCTGGACGAGAACGACCGGAATCGCGAGATCGAAAACAGTACCGCGCGCGAACGTTCGGACGGTGCGGTGGTGGTGAGTGCGACAAACTTGGTGAACGAGCGACGCTGCGCGAGTGCCGGTGTCGGTGAGGGCTGTGTGAGGATCAGTGTCTTCAGCGGCGATCCGCCGACCGAGTCCGACAATCAGGAGCGCAACAACAACAACAACAACAACAACAACAATAATAACAGCAACGACAGCGACGAGCGTGGCCAGGAGGACAACGACATCAGGAGCGACAACAGAGACATGGTGCATCGCGGTACCGCGGAAACCCTGAACTCGTCCACCCTCGGTGGCGGCCGTTCGAGCGCCTGTTTCTACTACAACTCTTATCATCAGAGCCCGTTGAGCAGCATGGTGATGTCAAGCGGACAATGCTCGCCCAGCGACACTTTGGACAGCGGCACTTGCAGCGATCTCGACGGAACGCCGCCGCCACTGCCAAAGAAGAAGAACTCCAGCACGGTGATACTGTCCAACAGCACGCACAACCGGACTGGTAGCCTGACCAGCAGCGGCGCCGAAGTCGACAGCGACGACAATGAGAGCAACATCAGCTGCGACTCCTTGAACGGTGCCGAGGTGAACGGCGACGCGAGCGAATATCGAATGCACGAAACGTCGAAGGACGTCGAGGAAACGGTAGGCGTAGTTGAGAAATTAGGTCGAATCGCGCTAACGGCGAACGGCGTTGATGAAGCGATCGAGGAGCCGAGCGGCGTCCATCATCAGGTCTCGATAACGGAACTCGGTTGCGCGCCACGCTCGCCGGTGTCGTCGGCCAGCGTCTCGCCGTCGCCATCCGGAACGTCGTCCCTGTCGAAAGCCTCCTCGACGCCGCGGGTGAGGAGTCCCGATCCCGCGATCGAGCAGAACGGCCAGTCGCCGGTAATTAAAGCGTGCACATACGAGGAGAGGAAACAACGGGAACAGGAGAGGATAGAGCAGGAGGTGGTCAATGCCGCTCGGAATCGGTCGACCGGTCACAAATACCTGTACGAGGACGACAGGTACTACAATTTCCACGTGAACGAGCTGCGCGATAATAATAAGAACTCGAACGGCGAACACGGGGTGGCCGAGAACGACGAGTGTTTCGCCGGTTACAAAATCCACGAGAAGGAAGCCATACGAAGTGCCAAAGGGACCGTGCGCGGTGTGAAGAACAGAGTACGAGCGGGCATCGCAACATTCCTGCAGTCGCCTACCTCCAAGGTTTGAATCGGGACAGAATAATTTTGCTTTCGATACTCTCGAGATTTAATTTTACAGAGCGCGAATCAGTTAGCGGCTTAATTTTAGATTCGTAAGTTCTCACATATGCACGGAACATGGTAAAAAAAAAACGGAACGTGACCTATTTTAGGAATATCCATTCAACAAAAAGCTAAATTAATAATTTAACTTCAAAGAGTGGAAAATAGTTTACTGCGTATTTGCGAGTTTTCACGCATATACGAAGCGACAAAAGAAGAAAACACGATTTATTTCCGGGTATACTCCAGTAAAGAGCTAAATCATTTAAATCTAAAGAGCATATTCAATTTACAGAGTAATATCCGTTTTCAAACGTATACATGTATAAATGTATAGAGATTAAAGGAACAGTGCGTAAATTTCCAATGAAGGCTGTCGATGGGAATTATAATTTAGAAAATGTTATACTGTATTAATAATGTGCGTGTCAGTGAATATACATGCACGTTAGACCTAATCCGTATAAGAAGGTAACTAACAAATAATAATGTTTTATTTATGGGCTGTGTAACATTCCTCTCCGCGTTTGCGGTACCACGCACTTAAAATATCGACCAATCGACACGGCAGTAGAGCTGAGCCCCGTAAACGATGGGTCGACTTGTTATGCAAATCAGGCGCTGGCAAGTACTTGAGGTGCGTATTGACGAGTCGGAATCGGTATCGAGCTGCGAGACGGGCGCGCAAGCCCCGCGTCGGGTTGAGCGCTTAAATCCGTGTGCATCAAACTGATAGATGCACTTGATTCGCATGGTCTATACAGGTCGGCGCGAAGCGTTAGATTTACAGTTATATAGCCGTAACGTCCTCCATCGTTCGCCACTTTGAATCAGATGGCATGAATTGGTAACTATATCGCGCGTTCGAATTCGCACATTCCACGCATCGCGCGTCTTGTAGGACGTAGTAAACCGCGTCTTCGTAAAGAAGCAAGTAATCCTTGATAATGATCGATTACGAGACGTATGATTGATATATTGACGTATAGTTATTGACATTTAAAAAAATTGTTGTCCTATAACTGTATATAGATAAATATGTCTTATTCCGCCTGTAAATGAGGTAGAATCGGCAACATTTGCATAATGAATGTTTGTAAAGCTGTTGTTGAAGCGAGACTTGTTGTTGAAGCGGGAAAAGAATAAAGAAAAATTAAGTGAATTTATTTTCGTCTTTTTCGCACGGCAGTGCGCGTTGAGATTTTATGGCCAATCTGAAGTCACCCTAGGAACTCTCCTCCTAGCTTTCATACCTCTGTCATAAAATAAATAAAGGCGACGTCAATAGACAGGTTCCTCGACGGGGCTCGCCAGGCAGCACAGAAGATCGTGCAGTGAATGATAATCTCCCCGCAATGTCCTTTGACAAATATTTACTATCGTCTTGTTTCTGAACACGTTTATTCGTCGGCGATAATCGGCTTATACCGATATATGTGGCGTGTGTATGAGCTTATTTGCTGTCTACCGGTTAGGTATTCGATGTATTTCACATTAAATTCCTCTCAGTTCCTATATAACGAGAGATCTCTATTAAGATCTCGCGACATAATATATATATATACTTACATTAGTGCATCTTTATCGCGAAGTTTCCGGTGTTGCTATGCGAGCGTCGTGCGTACGCGATGCTCGTACCATCGATGCGGAACGGATCGACGTAACGGTAGATTCGATAAAACGATATTACGCGGCAACGTACCGAGAAACGCGACGTATACGCAACGTACTGAGAAACCTCGGCCGCGAAACACAAGCCCGTGTTACGTCCCCCATGTATGTACGTCTTGCCTTTTCCTAGTCTTGCCTGTATTCCTCTTTGTTATCGCGCACCCGCGCTATGCCATCCAGCCCCGCTCTCGCTCGTGTGTGCGCGGCCGCGCGGCCTATTTCGCGAAATTACAGAGACCGAGGGTACCTCGGGCTTGCACGCAAATGCGCTGGCAACGGCTGAGAAGTAATCCCGCACTTCCTCGCGGCTGAATCTCATCCGCCTTTGAGACTTCCACGCCTCGATTGCACTTTTCACGTGCAGTCTACCGCGAACGTGCGATTATCTCTCCGTTCTCCATGAAATTCGACCCTCGCGACGCAAATGATGATATTTTAATGAGCTGCGTTCTATATCGCACGTCGTGATAACTACTAGCCAGATAACTCCGGGCACTCTGCCAGAAAAATCCGTCTAGCAATGTTAAATCAATTTTCTGGAAATATCTTATGTCAAACGCTATCTTTTAATGTATCCAATAAAAAATATTTTCACTTATTTCTACACAGAAAAAAAGAAGTGTTAAATTAATTATTTACTTATATTTTTGTATATAAGCAAGAATCTATAATCTTTTGAAATGAGATATAAATTGCGAAGATATTAAACGCGAAGAAAACTTGTTTGAATGGAGGTACTTATATAGTTTAATCAAGAAAAAAAAATTGAAATAAAAAGTTGAAATTCTTATAAGAAAATTATAAATTCTTGCTTATATATACAAGAATATAAGTCTTGATTTAACGCTTCTTTTTTTCTGTGTAGTTTATTGCAAATGTATAAATTGTTCATATAAATTGATATTTAAAACCAACAATGAATGAATGAAAAATTCAATTTTGTGAATAAGGAAAATATAGCCAGTCGCGGTGGTGATTGGTACGCTTTATAGAGCGTAGCGCATTCTCTGAAATTAGTGACCGAAAGTAACACTTGCACTTTCGGAATGTTCGCTTCAAGCTCGGATAACGATTTGATTGATCGCTATGGAAAGCCGCTGTATATGCCAATAGATTTTTTTTATGTGATCGATATATCAACCGCGGCGGCAGTCAGGTAACCGCAATTTACGACATCGAAATGTTATGCGTGATTTCGCAGACCGCGCCACTGACCAGTGTAAGAAACTTGATTTCACATAAAAAAAAGAAGAAATTAAGTAGGTGTACCAAGACTTCGGCCTGAAATCATAAACATCGCTCCGGGTAAACCACCGTGCAGAGCGTGCCCTACATTCGTCGTTGCTCGCTTCTCGCTTCCTCATTGCACACGAAGGCACGCAGATTCTTCACGATACTCGGTACATCTTGCCTGGTATAGTATCACATAAAGACATCCTAACATTTTTTTATTTTCTGCTACTATTGATTTTGATAGAGACATCTTAATTGATATAACAGAAACAATTTGATATATGTACACAGAAGAAAAAAGAAGTGTCAAATTAACACTAATATACTTGTATATACGTAAGAATATATATAATCTTCTTATAAGAATTTCAACTTTTTATTTCAAGTTTTTTTTTTGATTGAACTATATAAAACACTTCGTTTAACTATATAAATAACTTTATTAAAACAACTTTTCTTCGTTTAATGCAATATAATCTCATTTCAAGATTATATATTTTTGCGTATATACAAGTATATCAGTGTTGATTTGACACTTCTTTTTTTCTGTATGTGTAGAGCTTTAAATACAATTGTTGACGTTTTTAATACAGTTTTATTAGAAGATTACTAATTAATTATTAATTTGATTGTTTTTATAAATATCTTTGACAAATGTGTTGTATTATATATTTTGTTATATTAGATTATTATTCAAATACTATTATATTATTCAAAGTTAATGTATTTTTACGCAATTTGATTATTCTCTTTCATACAAGAAATATTTTTCCAAAAATATATATTTTTTATATACACATGATATCAACTATTATTTTTACAAAAATGCAACATAAATTTCATTTATGGCAAGCATGTTTATAGCAGATATTCGCTCTGCGACAATTTTCTTCCATTGTTTAACGCTTTCTCTGTATAATAGAATTCTTGCGGTTGCGGGACAAACAGTCGGAATTGCAAATGTCGGAAAATATCATGCAAAATTACTTCCGAGTCTGAGAATTTCGTCGTTGTTTACATCATAGGGTGGCGATCTTGAAATCTTGCGAATTTCGATTACACTTTCACGATAAATGCTGTGACTCTCGATTATTATTAGGCTATTTAGCTAGTTTCAAAAGGAAACAATGTGCAATAAAAAATGACAGCTCTACTTCCGTATAATTAACAGTTCAAAGCAGTTTCTAGTACAGTAAAATGTCTGACATAACCCGGCCGTATCTAAAACTGCTACAGCCATTTCTTAATTGGAACGAAATATACGTAATACTTGTCTCGTCATGTTGGCTAAAATTCGTGAGACGATTTTAATCAGAATTCCTCAATAAATCGAAGAAATGCGCTTCATTTAAATAATTTTAAGTAAACAAATAAAAATAATTGCATATATATTTTCGTAAAAAAATCCATATATTTGCACATATAATTTATTTCACTTTTAATCCCAAAACAACTTTAAATATATCTTGCTCTCATATCAAGCGATATATAGGTTTTACTCTGCCGCGGTATTATATTTATTATCTATAATTAATACCTAGAGCATGAAGAAAATAATCTTTTGCCAAGTCGATATCATAATTGCATATAGAAATGTACACACCTTGCGCATTAATTGCATGTCATTTTAACGAATGATTATATATTATGGAACAGTATATAATTAAAACGTTATACATTTAACGGCCAGATAATTTGTTTAGTGAGTAGATATATGTATACGCTTCGCTTAAAACTCCGTATTATGGAGAGTAGCTGGTTTTACTGCCGGCGTGTTTAATTAAAGAATCTTCATAAAACCTTAACTGAGATGTTATTAAGTTAAATTAAGTTAAATCTGGGAATGTTATTTTCGCGCGGAATTCAATGGAGCTTATGATGGCAATTAAATTGGCAATTTAGGCATTAGACCGGGTACAAAAGAAGGAAGTTTATAAATTTTGATAAAACGTAATTGTGTATATTCAAATCGGCTAACGTATCTCATATTTATTAGCTAACTTTAACAAGAAACAAAACTTTCTTCTTCTAGAAGAAAACTAGTCATTATCTTTCTCTTACTCGCTTACATATTTTATCAGTGCGTAACTAGTTACATAATTATACCAGTTTTGTCACACGTAATAACGTATAAAAGCATCTTGGACGCATTCAACCGATAATATAGCTTGCCGGAATTTCTCGGAAAATACAATATATACTTTCTCATGAAAGTGGAACACAGTAATAAATTAACAGTAATTCGTAAAATGAAAGAATGCATTGCGAATTGTTCTCGAAATTATTATTTCGTTTTTATAACATAGTCAACGTTTCCGTCAAACTCCGATGTTACACATCGCCACGTTCGAAATCTCGACGTATATATCTTGCTCTCCGATCAAACCTATATAGCTTCGTTGCTTCGTGCTTTATGCGCACGGTATCGACGCACGTGTCTACGCATGCTGTTCGCAAGTTAAGCAGCATTACTCTTGTTTAGCATTACTATAAATTTTCATGAAGCTGATTCACACGTGTATGCACGCAACCCAGTTCGCGGTATCTTAGCGACCGACCTGTGTATGAAGGTGAAATGATCGATGATAAACGCGCGGCACAAGTACGACCTACTTCGTCATCTGCCTCCGCGGGCCAACTTTCTTTCTTTCTCATTACGAAAATTATTCCCGCGAAATCATGATCATATTGATTGGGCTTTATCTGTCTCCCGATAACCGCACGGGGCTTCATCGTCGGGGCTGCTTCTCCCATTACGCGAATTGATTTTTGCCGCGCAATATACGTCGATCAAATATATAATTGATACGCTTCGCGAAATTAAATTAATCGAAATGTTCGGGTCGCATCCCGCTAAACGATAACATTTTCGAAAATCGCGCGTCTGCACAATCTTTCTTTATGTAAATATACTTTCGCATTTCTATCATCCGGAAAGTTCTCCAACGACCTACGTAAAATGACTTATGTAAGTACACCTGAATTACTAATATATCTCGCATTAGCCTTGCTAATGAAGCGATGCCGACGACACCGGGACGGCTTCAAGACGCACGACCTACTTCATCTACCGATTTCCGCTTTTACGCGAGGCTGCCTGCTATTCCGCGTATTCAAGAGAGAGATGGATTTGCCGGTATAGCAGATGGCGGGAGGTCGGCTTCATGAATTTCCCGGCTGAAGAAAACGCGCTAAGCATGTCCACGAGACAAATCGGGTAGGAAAAGAGAAAGCGGGTCAAAGAGGCCACCGCGGCGACAACGGCAACAGCAATGAGTAGTTTCAGCCTTCTCTTGGATTCATTTAAGCATCTTCTCTTGTATGTTTTTTCGCAGTTTTTTCATTATCCATGTTGTCCCGTATTCCATTTACGCTCCTGCTGCCCCGCTCGCCTCCCACGTATGTTTGAACTTTTTACAAAAGCTCTTTCCTCGACTAGTACGTTTATCGAAAAATTCGAAACCGTGCGGCGTGAGCGTGTCCTTTACTTAGCATCTTGTTTTTTAATTAACTAATAATAAAATTTACGCTATTGTCATGAAATTTTATGTGAACAAGATAATGCGGATATTGAATTTACGAGTGCAGGGTTATTATATAAGCAAATACTTGCAACGTATACGTATATATACAAATAATCTCGTGATAGTTTCATATTTTGAATTAACTTGTAACATAATATCTGTTAAGCGCAATAATAATTTTGAGGTAGCATATCATGTAAAAAAGTTATTGATGATATAATTAGCTATAATAGGAAGTATTTCATGTTTATATGTATATATCAATAATTTATTCCACGGATTGAGAGTTTATAAAAATAAATAGGATTTACACAATATACGTAACTAGCATTTGCCGGGCTTCGCCCCGGCCCCGGTATTTGGTGTATTTGGATATCTTTCTAGATTAATTTTTTTTTTTTTTTATATATAGTTATTATGCTATTTGGGGCGGAGACGAATCCAACAAACCATAGATCATTAAAATCTGTCCAGCCGTTCTTGAGATTATAAATGGTGTAACTAACCCGACTTTGTTTTATATATATAGATATAATTATTAATATAGCTGCGTTTTTTTCTTTTTCATATAATATGTGATCTCTATCTCTGAGATTAAATAAAAAAAGAGGCACACACAAAACTCACTCACATCAGTGAGTCGGAACAATAACCACAACCATAATCGTAATCAAGTCCAGTTCAAAACGACGTCTTTTTTTCTCGCAATCTTTAAAGATAACAACAATTTCTACCTAAGAGTAATCTAGAGCAGTCCTCTATTCTCATCAACCATATGACTCGAACTACTTTAGATGATTTGCCTCGCGTGTTTTCGTCCAGCGAAGAACAGTAACAATACAGTAAAATGTTCTTCATCAACGTTACTCGAACGTTCACGAACGTTACTCGATGCCTTATAATTTGTAGCCAATGCACCGTTATCAAATGATGAAAAAGCACAGGTGTGCATTTACATATAGCGTGCTCGGACGCGTGACACGAGCAGTAACCCAAAATTTGGAGAATCTCCGTTTGATCGAAACCGGTTTTACCAAATCTTTCACGGAAACTATAATATTCCAAAAATTGTAACGGGAATCGCATGCCACTCGCATTCGGTACACTCTAGATGGACGTAAACATGTCATTTTCGCAATTTATGTCACCTTGACCCAATATACATTGATATTGCGAAGTTACACATTATTTTCCTCTTGCCAGGAGATGGCATGTGAGAAATAATGCACGGTATGTTAAACCGTAAAAAAAAAACGTGCCCCGTTTCTCTGGCTTAGAAAATTTCTAATCCTTCATTTTAACCTTTGCATGAAATTTACGAGCCCGGAACCGCAATCCATTTTCCATATATTTCCAAGGAATAATTCCCGAACCGCGAATGTATACACGGATTCCGCATTTAATTAATTAAGTCACGCGCGCGTGTATAAATCCATCCATGTGTAATTACTGCCTGAATATATATTCAGGTGCAATATAAATAGCTATAGTCTTTTGTCAAGGAAGCACTCCGGAAAACAGCTATTTCTGTGTGTGGGCTGCCTCGCAATTCAATGTCCCAGTGTCAGAAAAGATCTGCGGGAATGCTGTTTTGGATTATCACTTAAATGCTTTCCGCAACATCGGCGCTATACCGCGGCGGCGACTCACGATGAGAATGTCGACACGGTAATATGACGCTCCTTTCTAGTCATGAGATCGTTGACATTTCTGCGGCGGACGCGCGGTTGCAATCATGCATAAATAATTGGCCGTACTTATGAAAGTGCACTTTCTTCTTCGGATTCACACCTCGTTCCGATGGACGTGCGGCACCCACACCAACGCTTGCAAAACGATTATCGCCTCTCGATATACAATCGTAATGCAATTCTATTATCGAAGATGAAAATCGTAAAAAGCTGACTTCTCATCACAATGACGCGCTTTGTTTGATAACGCATAATTAAGCTATGTATCTTAAAATAGATGCACGTACTAACTGAAGAATCTCGTTTCCATAGTGAGTAATTGAAAAACAGGAAAAACGGGGAGAAGGTTCTTTATACGTAGATATATAGTTAAATATATTACACAGAAAAAAAAGAAGTGTTAAATCAAGACTTACCTGCTTGTATATATAAGCAAGAATCTATAACCTTCTTATAAGAATTTCAACTTTTTTTTCTTTATTAAACTATATAAATACCTTCATTCAAACAAATTTTCTTCGTTTAACGCAATTTATATCTCATTTCAAGATTATAAATTCTTGCTTATATATAAGAATGTAAGTCTTAACACTTCTTTTTTTCTGTGTAATTTGACGGTACATTTGTTTTTAACCGTGTCTCGAGAAATCTTAGTTTCTTCATGAATAATTGAAGAACGGTTTTTAAGATTAATATATTATTTGATTGCATATTATTGTATTATTAATTTAATTCTTTATATAAAAATTATTACGCACGATTGTTTAAAAATTACAATATTTTTCAGAAAACTCGTTCTATAATTGTTTGAGTAGAATTTGCTTGTTAAGAGAAACATGCGTATAGATTAAACTACAAGTTAATTAATAAGATTTCCATAATAAAATTATGTAAGAAGTGCGCGAATAGGAAATTGATTCGGAAATTAATACGGAGATTACAAGTATTTCTACATTGAACAAGTAACAGGCCAGTGAAAGCTTTCAGTTTCAATTTTAATTAAGGAAATCAAATTTCAACTCGACTTGTCGTGTTCCAATTTGCATTCGCGAATGTCAATTAAAAGATCAAAAGGAATTATATAGCTAACTCTGTTCTATATTTCGATGTGACTTAAAACATAAAATGTAATAGATTACGTGGCTCGGAAGTGAGGGGAATCAAATATAAGAAACTTTTCATCATACTTGTAAAACAGCTGTTAACTTTATTCTCTGCAGAATATGACATTTCGTTTGAAAGTAACAAATTTAACATAAATTAAAGAGAAGGTATAAATACTGTGCGAAAAAAAATACAAACGAGAAAGAATTTAAAAGAAAAGGATTTTTTTCAGTAAGATGGAAAAAGCATGGCAGATTCTCACAGTGTACACTATTTTGTATAGGTATATTTAAACGAGCTGAAGCGCTTGTTTCGAATAAAATTCTTCGTCACGTGCGATTGTCTACGGCGTGTCTACTTTCCGTTTGTATAATTGCTCGATTTTTAATTTCAAATGACGAGACGAGAAACGCGAGCGGCGAGTGTGATACCTATATACCAGCTGATATCGGCGTAATGCTTCGCACGATTAACATTTTCGGGATAATCCGCTAATTTTATCGAGCCTCTCGCAACTCACGACTCTGTGGGCCAGTTCGCGACCACAATTACTTGATTTATTGATTGACCGAAACATGTGACGGTATTATACTCTCGCACAAAACCGCACGTAACCTCGCGTATGATATCGCGATTGACATTTCGTTACATATGAGGTATGAGGTAGAGGTCAAGCCTGCGAGGAGCGTAGAAATGGCCAATTGCCTGTCGATATCGCGCATGTGATCCGCGGTGCGGCAGGAGCGGCATTTCTGATCGGATGTGTTCTTGAGCGAGAGATCCATCGATCGCACGTCCCGCGGGCTTCGGCGGGAAATGCACGTGAAATCACATCACGCTCGCGTAGACTTTAATGAGAGAGGAACTTGGCGGAATGCATTCATCGGATGGCGGCGCATTTGCATCGATTATCCCGACAAAGGTCAGATCTCGCCTGACATCACCGCGCGCGATGCAGCACGCGCGGCGACGCAGATACAGAATCGCCGCGCGCGCGCGCACACACACACACACGCACGCACACACACACACACACACACGCACACACACACACACACACACACACACACACACACACACACACACACACACACACACACACACACACACACACACACACACACACGTGCGACGAAGGAGGCCGTTCTTTCTTCGGTGCTTGTGTCATGCGAAGCGGGGAGGACGGGGCTAAAATCGCGTTGACGTAATAATACCTAAGTACCGAACGCGAAAAACGATAAAAATTTCTTTCTTTATCCGGCGCGGAGTCATGCACGTGCGCCGTTACATACATTCTGCCGCGATCGGAGCCGCGTAACTTTTATTATCCGTGCCATCCGCTCGCGAGGCTCGCTATTACGTAATCAAAGTGGAAGGAAAAAGTACGAGACACCCAAGATAGAACGCGGCCTAAAGTCGTACGTTTCAAGCGTGACACACCATATTATGTGCGCGTTAAGCACACGCGTGAAAGTGTTTGTCTTTCGCCGACAGGATCATATTACCTCAGATACCCGGCGACGATACGCTTAGGCGGTGCAGGTGCGCACGAGCGCTTTCTCCTTTTTACACATTTGCCTCGAACGTGTGGTCAATACTCGAACGTTGCGTTATTACTGATCGCGATGTCTCCGCGAGCATGCCGATCGTCTTGTGCAATCGCGCGACCGCACGTGAGAACTTGAGGAGATCGCACCGCGTCTCCGTTGCCTATCGCGATGAAGCGCACACTCTACATACTCGTTTTGTATCCCTTTCCGTTATATCCCTTTCTCTTCGACTCCGATTCCGAGAGCTCGAATCTCATTCTCGTACGAGTGCGCCGTGAAAGTCGTATCGCGCACTTTTAGAGATTATTATTATAGAAATAGCTGAGTATACATGCAACGGACTTCCATTAAGCGATTACGCCTCCCACTCTAGAAATTGAATCGGTACTAAACCGGCTAATGATTGCGCCGCAATCGTTAGCCGCTCACTGTCTTCATTATGTCACTGGTGCTGAGCCGCATCGCGATATGACATGTCATAAGTATACGGATTAGATGATCGGTTTGTATTCGCCGACATAAAATACGCCTGACAATTACCTGAAAATGTTTACGTTATATATATAAACAGCTGAGGATGTTAAATAGATGGGAAAAAAATAAACGTCTCGTATCGCATATTTATATCAGTATTTTGACGCCGCCGTGAGACTTCGTTAACTTAATTTCACGCTCGTTTAACCACCCCTCATAATGCGTATTTCTAGTCCGTGATGCAGGTTGCCACGCGTTAACGAGCAGAGTTTATTATCCGGTCTGCATTTATCGGGAAACAATCTTAACACACCTCGCAGACGGGGTCTGATACTTCGGCCAACAGCCGGAAGATCCAATTGCGCGCGCAAATAAAAACGCTTTCATAAAGCTAATATAATTTTTGTATTTTAAAATATGTAAACTTTTATACTTTACATTTTATATTTTAAAGTATGTAAACTTTTATACTTTACATTTTATATTTTAAAGTATGTAAACTTTTATATTTATGTAAATTTTTATAATCTAAACTCATAAAGTACGTAAACTTGTCTTTTTTGTCGTACTTTCAAACTTTTGAACAATTATATAAAGAAGAGGTTTTACATATTAACAGATACAAATAATAATTAACTTACGTTATACCCTAAAGCGCAGTTTTACGCGTTCTGCCAGCAAAGTGTTAACACACTAAATTCCGGTCAGTGGGCAACCTGTTCTCTCGTAACATTATCCCAGTTACGGAGAAATCGTCTCTGCGGCGCGCGCGCGCCTCGATTATTTGTCTGCATTACCCCAGCTAGAGTTATTCTACCTCAATTAATCGCTAGTTCAAAGCGTACCGTCGTTTCGTATGTAACACGTACAGCCAGGTGCAACTTTCATTAAACACTCGTGAAATTATCTTGTATTTGAGTACGCGTACCGAGCTGCCGGCGCTGCCGTTCTATTATATCGCCATAAAATTCAGACTCATTAAATTACTCGTGCTACACGTATATTATAATTATACGCTTGCATTATATTTTACAGTATATTGACGTTTAATTAATTATATGAGAAACATGTACATGATTGATACAGTTTGAATCAGTTTTAAAGCTAAAATAAAAATGAAAGCTATATACATTTCTCCTCTGTAGAGATTAATTACTTGATAAAGCAGAAAGAGAACTCTGAGAGTTATAGATTATGAAAAGGGTTGATTAATTTACATCCGATCAGTGATCAAAGATGTTAAAAAAAGATACGTATCAAGATTAATACAAGAAAAAAACCAAGGTAAAATTATAAGAGGGAAAGTAGAAAGAGTTTAATAGATTAAAGGAGAAAGTGTACTTTTTGCAAAAGAATTTATTTGTTAACAGATATTGTATGTTATAAAAAAATTGAAGTAACAATTTTTTAATAACGTACAAAAGCAATGTTACATATAGATATATATATATTTTTTTTATATTTATGCACATTTTGTTGCATAAACTCATGCTATCATTAATTATTCGACGATTTCATATACTTAAAATTTTTTAAGTTCGGCAAGCAACTTCTCAAGATGCGGCTCAAATGTTTTAGACAATCCAATTATAGAAATGATTGACATTAATAGTTTTAACAACTTTCGTTTTCATATACATTCTAATATACCATACAATGCAACTTTGCAAGTCAGGAACATGCCTTTTATGTCATGCCGCACTGTCCGAAGAGATCTCTATTAATTGGATCGTAAGAATCACGAAGCGTGAATAATGTTGTGTGGGATCATCGCGACGTGCAAAAAGTTATTCACGTCGTATGATCAGCGTCGGCTTCACACGTCCTACAAGAAACCATGATGGAGATTATGATGGATAAATTATTTTCTTGCAAGCGTCCCTTTCTCGCAGGTCATGTAAGAAAAGCTGTGCTTCTCTTCAAACTCCACATGTAGACTGAAAAATGTTAAAACGTTAAAACGCCCGTGACTGACGACCAATCATCTTTATAACAAGATAATAAGATCATAATTACTAGTAGACAAAGATATAATTAAGAACCAGCAATACTTTATATTTGTACTGTGTGATTTAAACTAAGAGGATAAATAATACAATCTTCTGCACTTCTGAACAGAGCACGGAAATAGATGGCCTTATCAAATTTTTTCACGTGTGGAAATGAAATCCAGTACAGCGACATTGATAGACATCGGAGAAAGGACACGTTGAGTCGAGGTCACTACAATTCGTGCCTTCACTTTTTGAGAAGCATTCAATAGGGATTCGAGTTGTACATACGTGCACGGCAATTACCAATGAAATACGCACGTCACATCGTCCACTTAACATTTTGCTTTGTAAAACGGCATTAATTCTAATAGATGAGGAGTTACTGATATATGTACATATATTTGTAATTTTATGATTCATTATATGTACATAATTTATTTATTTCTCTGAGCAGTTTTTAATTTAATATTTGAAATGTACGAGAATCCGCGCGCGCGCGCGCGCACCCGCACACACAAACACACATGCGCAAAAGGTTTGCTTCCCAGTAGTTTATAGCTTATGATGTGAAGCACGGCACTTTGTTAGGCCATCTGGCTCGCGTGTACGTGGCTGTATTGGCTCTGTCTTTTTTAAGATAATATACAATTATGATCGAAGGCAATTACTATATACGTGTCATTTGCGTATGTACAGGGTAACGGGTATCGAACGGGTAGAAACAAGTAGGTTAGCAAAAAATTAGTAATGCGGTTAGCCGAGATCTTAGCCGTGCATACCTCCACAATGATAATGTGTTTTTATGGTGCTGATCATGCACCTGGTATGACGAGTCTGGTTTCCCCGTTGAAGTAACGTTCATTAGCAGTCGTGTCGGGCAAGCACGTGGTTATCTATAATGCTCATCGGACGCGATCGCTCCGCATATGCGCGCATAGAATGGTCATATCGCAGCGAAAAGTTTGCACACGCAATGATTAGTGGCTCCAATCGACTAGCGCCAGTAAACTTGATACAAACTGGCGTTAGTAATGTGGCGTTTACTGGCGGTTTATTGGCCAAACCTCAAAATTTGAGAATATATGCTTACTGTCATTTACTGTACGTGTCATTTAATTAATAAATGTTAAATATTTTCCATATTATACGCCAATAGCATCACTGTGGGAGCTTTCCAGCAAGCAACACAAGTCGACAGAAACGTCGTTCTATCTTTCTTTTTTAGCAATGAGTAACAAAGACAAAACGACACTACTTGTGTCGCTTGCTGATGGAAAGCTCCCTGTGTAAACACTTGGGTGCCAGTCGGTTTCTGGCGCCCAATAAATGCCATGTCAGTTGGCGCCACTAATCATTGCGTGTGTAAACTCTCCTTCATATCGCAGCGAACGTTACGAACTACCGCAATTCGATAAATTCTCAATCGTATTGATTGTTTTCACATAAAGCTTTCTCATTGTAAAAACAGTTTGGAGAAATTGTAATGACATTTCAGTCACATATATAAAAATGTGATTTTCAATAAATAAATGTAAAAAGTTTCAATCGCGCTGCAAAAGGACATTTGTGACGTGATAACAAATATTCTTCTAACAGCACGAGGACATTTTATTTGTTGTATACGCTTTTATACCCGCAATAAATGGCAGTTTGCAATTTTTGCGAGAACGATAACATTAATGAAGATAGACAATTATTTTTATATATACATATACGATATAATTTATTTTATTAACTCGTACAAGTTACAGTCAAAATCATAAACAACACGTGATATTAAAATGTATCGATTCTATATAATATTTGATAATACTAAATGACGTGAATATTTTCATATTTGCATGACTTTACTAATCGTGCATTGTGAGTGCAAATACCAAAAATGGCAATTAGGTAAAGTGCTTTGTAGATGAAGAATTGTTGTCGGCATTACGCGCGACACTGAATTACCTTGCCACTTTTGCGCGGTGAAAGCTAATTTAACACATAATCATTTCCCCTTCCTTTCTCTATCTCGCCTGCCATTTACCGCTATCTCCTTCTCCATCTTCATCTATCTCGAGAGGACTACCTAAACGACATTACATAATTTAGTTGGAAAAGTATATTAGGTATTATACACACGCGCGCGCACAAGAAGCCAGGCAATTCAAAAGACAGCTAGATTATTGCGAAGATTGCAGCCGTCTCTGATATACGAAATACGTTATGTCATTTTGAACGTGACATTTTTTTACGTGAATAACGATTTAACTTAATCATTGCGGAAATGCGGTTTTTATGAGTGAAATTCTAATACGCACAGTATTACATTTTTTATTGCAAATATAACTAACTCGACGATATTACACATTTTGTGTGTGTGTGTGTGTGTGTGTGTGTGTGTGCTGTCATAAATATTAAAAAAATAGTACAATAATAAATAATACAGGTGGTAACTTTTCTTGTAAACCGTACAAACATTATACTGATGCACACAGTTCAATATAGTTGTGCACGTGCCAATGAAATCGATTGTAAAAAAGCAGCCAATGAATGCATGCATTGTTGAACAAGAATCGAAGTTCGAGCGACTTGTGATTGAATCGCCGAACCATAAAGAGAGAAGTCTATTCCGTACAAAAATTGTCACCCCGTGCTTATTCAAGAATCGATCGCCGATAAAGGTTAAACGTCTCGCGTTTGTCATTAGTTTCGGAACTTTATTAATTCATCAATGTTATTATCATTCTGTCGCTTATGATATCATCGTACGAGTCAACATTTAAAATTATAGGTCAGTAACTAAAGTTACTGCTATCTGCAAAATACGATGGCATTTATTGAAAATAAAGCAATGAGGAAATGAGTTCGAGAAGTCATTAACCATTGGCGGATAGCGCTTTTAATAGAAAGTATCTCGCTTGTTAGTACGTATAAAAGTGTCAACAGGATATGAAACTCGTACACAATATTGTTAAGATGAGCGATATTACCTATTTGTAACAGAGAACCTCAGTTGCCTTCCGGAAATTGATGAGATAACAATATTTGATTGTTTTATGACTCATATTTTATAGCTATTATATTTTTGTCGACGAAAAATATATGTACATTGTATATTAATAAATCATACAACTGAAATATGTCATATAGTGTGAGGTAATAGAAGTAATCATCTTATTATCGTAAAGATCTCTCAATCTGGGATAGAATTTTAATATTTGGTTTAATCTAACAATAAGAATTGTTCGAAATCCTATTACAACCTCTTTGACAACGTACCACGTCCCATTTCAGGCTTACGTGGAAAGAGAAAAGGGCAAAGTGGTGCTTTATACAACATCGCTGGGCATTGTTAGAGAAACCTTTACCAATTGTATGAAGATGAAGCAAATGTTGTGGACGAACATGGTCAAGTACGACGAAGCAGATTTATTCCGCGACACTGAATTACAGAGCGAACTAAAGGAACGAACCGATTCAGAATTCGTAACATTGCCACAGCTCTTCGTCGATGGACAATATATTGGGGTATGTATGCATTTTTAACTCAAAATTATTGAAAAAGTTGCGAGTAATGGAAGGAAAGTATTGGTATAAAAAAAATTGAAGAACTATTCGAAAAAAATATATGCTTTAATAAAGATATTTTGATTAAAAATAATTAACAGACATAATTTAAACAATTCAATCAAACCGGAAATGAAGATAGAACTTGATTTCGATTTAGAAGTGTTAATTGAGGTAGGAATTAAATATGGAAAGATGTTATCGAAAGTTGGGCAAATAATTTAATAAATCCATTGCATGAAGCTGTGAGTCGTAGCTTTGAAAACGTTATGATTTAAAAATACTTATATTTACATTTACAAAATCATAATTGGAACATTAATGCGCATTATATCAGCATTAATTGATCATTTACTGCAGTATTTTCACTAATAAGATCTATGATTTAGATCAAAAATTGTGTTTCGTAATTATATTTTAAAAATATTCGGAACGCGTAAACGCTTTATACAAAAAGATTACATAATAAAACGTGAGCAGCTGCAGGCGTTGCGTTGAACGTTCCGTCATCTGCGTTTGACATTCGTCAACTTAAGTTATTTTCTTCTTAGCGGCAGTATATCGATCTCGCTGTGTCTCAGCCCTTTCACAGGTAAAATAACTTCTAATAAGAAAAGTTATATTGCGCATACTAGCATTCGTATACTCTATGATCCTTTCGAATCCATCCTCTTACGTTTTATGAAGAATTTGTACAAGGCCGATGACGCATTATGCAACTCGGGATATTCGACATCGAGAAAGTCGGGAGATGAATGACGTGAAATGTCAAAGATAACTGTCGAGCGAAAATTCGATAAATGTACGAACGAAAATTTAATTTTAAATTGCATCTGTTCTGCGGGCACAATGCGAATAAATGAGTCAATAACGGGGACAGTACACTTAAATTTGTCATATAATAGAAATTATTATTTCCGTACTTAATTGATAAAAAAAAAACGAAGCATATAAAATGCAACGGTTAGCTATACCATACGAATAATACGAAGAATGACTGAACGAAGAGAAGTAAATGAGAAATATTTTATTTTAAAGAAATTCTATCATACATATCTTCGGAACTATACTCTCGCATATATACAATGACAAGATGCGATAGCGAAGATAGCAAAGTATTCTGTTTCAGCATACAATTCTCAGGTGTTCTAGAGTGTCGTGTTACACAGATCTTCTTACGTTGCATCTCCGGTAGAATTGTTATTGAAACATGGAATAAAATGAAATAGAAAAGTTAGAGACGACAACAAGAAGTTATTAACGTACGAAATATCGAATCGAATATTAACCGCCGATATATTCTGCTGATTTTAATAAATATTTATTTTGAAAAGAAATATGATTCACATAACTAGATTATAATTTGTAATAATTATTCGTCTAATTAGATACTGGAGTCACAATTGAGAGATTACTTAATCGAGAATAAGCTATTAACAACAAACAATCATTACCGCAGCGGTCACTTAAATATTACAGCACTTGGGAACGACCGCGAGCATATGCGTGTTCCCATTGTATACATATAGTTCGTAATTGCTCTCATTCACGATGGAGATAATACAAGTTTGTATCATGTGCGACGCATGGCAAGATGCCTTTATGTACCTCCATAAAAGAGCATGTCGCTTTTATTGCGATGCGGTAAAGATCTTCGTAATCATGAGCTTCAGCTATATTCGCGCGTACTTTTTCCGAGGTGATGAAGTCACAACGATTTATTTCGATCAAATTATGATTATACACGATAAAAATGTCAATTGCTCATATCTCGAGTGTGGTTTTAGGATATGCTGAAATAAAATTCTGTGCAGCGTGCAAAAGGAATTTTTACAACAAAAACTTGAAACTGTAAATTATTCAATATAAAGAATTAAATAGAGAGTTTTTGCAAATAAAAATTTATCTATTTGACGTACACGATATTCTTGATTATATTATTTAAATAATTTTCTTAATTAGAGATAATAATTAGAGATATATGTCTGTCTTTTTAATTAAATAGGTATATGAAAATGTTAAGTACTTGTATCAGAGTTTTCTCCTTCAGGAATTCTTCTCGAAAACTTATTAACTTATTATAATATCAGTCTTTCTAATAAAAAAATATTGGATAAACAGCATGCTTTTAGCTTTAAGAGTCACATACACACGATTATACTGATGTTATTTGATTTTCTCTCTCTCTTTCTCTCTCTTTCTCTCTCTCTCCGCCTCCGTCCGCGGTATCCGTTTCTCAAGAGTTACTTCTAGCAACCGATAGTTGAAAGAACAGATATATGCGTAAGTGAAATGTCAAGCTATTTGATCCAAGGCCGCCGGAGAGAACGCGAGGTGCGATTGCCTGCGTTACACCGTCTTACGGTTGCTGGTGTCTAGCACACAAGTGTATGTATAGACGTAAAACTACCCGAACTGCATTCCAATCCGACCGCGTCATGCAATTATCTCGTACGAAATAACCGATCGATGCCGAAAATCAACGAAACATCCTTCGAAATGTTCCTGTCGTCGTCCATTTGCCATGCATCAATTTGTATAAAAATTATTTCGCTTTCTCACCCTTGCCCACATCTTCGCACGACATCTTTTGACAGTTTACACGGCACGTAGTGAAAGGAGTACATCGTCGTAACTACAATCGCAATAAAACTCCCTATTATATACGTTACATCAGACACGAGATTACAAGATGCGCACTGACAACCATCTTTGAAATGTCGCATCGTTTCACTCACTCGTATTTACAAACGCGTATAATACGCACATTCTATATCTAATTGAAAATTATTCGCTAAAATACGTGTGTCGTGATACAATTGACTGACTCCCAGGATGTTCAATGGTTGGAAAGATTATCTTTCGGGACGAAAGAGCGAACGTTCCTCCTTGAATAAATCAGCGGCGCGTCAAACTTGTAAACTATATAGTTATCGCGTGCCTTATTCATTAACAGCGGCATGAAAATGTATGATACGGCCATTACCGCGTGGCTGCGCATATAGCCGTATTGTATACGCGAGGAACACCGGGGGAAGGGAATAAAGTTCACAATAAAATTCTTTCTCCATTCTGCCGCATTCCTCGACGACAGACCAAGAATGTTACATCGCCGCGTCTCCCTCGAAACGCACGCATCGCGATTTCCGTCTCTGTTCGACTTTTGACGTACGCGCATGCGACATACCGGCGAGAATTTCTGTTTATGGCGTAGTCGTTAGTGTTAGCGACAGACGAAATGAACGAGGCGGAAAGAAAGCGTCGAACAACTCGAACTCGGTTTAAATGTCGTGCTATTAAATGCCTGCGTTTCACAATTTTTTGTTTTTCTCGTTACAGGGTGTCGACACCGTCGAACGACTTAACGAGTCGGGAGAACTGCGCCGCATACTTGAACCTTACCAGGTAAGCTGATTTTGTCGAGCACGATAGAATGTCCTAGCGTATATCCGTATAATATCCTCTTTGCCCCCGAGGTGTACTTTAACACGGTTGTGTTAAATTCGCCCGGCGAAAGCGTGGAATTAATATAATCTCTCGTCGGAGTTTATCGATTGACATTGCTCTCAACATGCCAAGTGCATTCTTCTTATACGTTGTGACAATTTCAAATCCGCACGACTGCATAAGAAATTAACGCACACTAATTTTAATAACTAGAAGCCGTAACGCGCATTATAGTTAATAAACTCGCGTGATGTTTCGTATAAACTTGGCGTATCGAGTTAAAACCGTTCGAAGCGTAGAAATGTTGTACATAACTTCCGCCTACATTTTAAATTTAAATTACTCATTGAATTCTTAGTTTCTGACGTCAAATGTACGTAATATTATCGAAGTCTAATTATATACCTTCGTAACAATTCTAGACTCGAATTAATTACATCATCATTGGAAAAAATAGCATTCCATAACTATATGAAACAACTTTATGTAACAAGACAATATTTTTAGCTTATGTATTTTCGATTTGAAGCTTCCAAGCAAGTAATAAAAATAACTGATATTCAGAACGGGAACGAAAAAGATTCGATATTCTTTCTACCCGGGATTTTTTACGCGTAGGACTATCATCGGGATTCGAATGATTCGCATGGTCGCGTAATACGCCCGCGACGCGTTTATTTCCACGCAGAATCAGCTATCTAAGGTATTAGACAGGGAGAACAGCGGACTGTGATGAAACGTACAAACAAGACAAGTAGTTGTGAACGCAAGGTTGTACGATCCTTTCACTTTTATCTGAAATACGTGCTTCTCTCTCTCTCTCTCTCTCTCTCTCTCTCTCTCTTTTTCTCTCTCGTTCTTTCTCTTTCCGTCTAACCGCCCACCTCTTTTTCCATCATGATCATAAATTTTGTCGTGCAATTCAGGTTTACCTTGCTGCAACTAAAGGTCGTTTACATCTATGCGGCCATTGTTATTTCTGTGTCGCATACCAATCATATATCTTGCACGTATACACTCTTCAAATTTATATACATATGTAATAATTTTATTTACATAATTTATTTAGTTTTATTAATATAAATTAATTTTTTTTATACAATATAATTTTGTGTATAATATATAGCAATAAGATCATAAAAGATTCAAATTAGGGTGTATGTGTATCGAAAGTTGACAAAATGAAATATTTTAAATACACGCAAAGTATTAACAATACAATGCAATTTCTTAATTTTGAAACTAAATTTATATTAATATATAAGCAAGTGAAAGGATTAATGATACGTTAATCAATTTATATATAGCACAAATTAGTTTCTTTTTTTTCTATATATATATATATATATATATATATATATATATATATGTCAGTCTCAAATACACCGCGCTTAGTGGATATTTAGATACAAGTTTGATATTCACCCATGAGGTAGTCATTATTCCAAACTCGTTACGTACTCTATAAAGTCGATTTACATTTCAGGTATTAGACTCGTTAGTAACAAGTAAAAGTGAAAGTGAAAACTAGTTTCGTAACGTCAAATAAGGTTCGATGGAAGGTCTGTCCAAACATCGTTGTCACAAATTTATCCAATTTATTGCTAAAATTTATATTGTGAGACCATATCAGTATTTTCAAGTTCAATATGTAAATTTAATATATACTTCATAGAAGACTTTAAAGAAAGATAATTAAGAAACCAAAAACTCATCTAATAAAAAATAATGCTCTACAAAGTATTTGCCTTGTTTTTTAATATTATATACGCCTGGAGCAATATCTGTCTGGAATTATAGTTCACAATAGAAGTAACTTTATGACAACTATGATTTGAATTTAAATTCCTCGGGAATAAAGTTCTCTTCGCCACAGCGAAGATAAACTTAAAATTAGTTAAGGATACTTTTAATCTATTTTACCACAAGCTCAGATCACTTCCATTTTATATAATCGGATTTATACATTAGCAAAAGTCAACGTAATTTGCAAGCATGCGGTAAAGGAAGATACGTTGCAATTTAGCTTCCAATTCAATGAATCAGATCACGGTCGCTATTTGCTGATTTATTTTTCATACGAGCATAAACAGACGAATGGACGTATGATACACTACTCTAATACGCCAGTGAAAAATTTCCCGGCGAACAACCACCGTGTGGTGCTTTTCTAGAAGCCACTGCGCTAAAATCTGTGCTAACTGCTGCAATGAACAATTAGTTATCATTAGTTTTATAATGCGCTTAATTCAACGTTTGCGTTTCAGTGCAAAGATGCATGCGCCGTTTGTACTTACTGCGGCGGATTCCAGCGACTGCTATGTCCCATCTGTCACGGCAGCAAGAGATCCGTACATCGTAACGAGTTCACCGTGGAATTCGTCGCCTTAAAGTGCGCCAAGTGTGACATTTTCGGTATGATACGTTGCCCGCATTGCTGAAGGAGGATTCCGCGAGGGAGGAATCCACGTACATCTGCTCAAATCATTTCTCTTAATTTTAACGACCGTCTACTAACTTATATCTCTATTTAAGGTGCTACGAAGAGTATATTTTATGCTATGCTTTAAGCAAAGGACATACACACGAAACGCATACAGACACTAACTAATCGCGTAGCCGCGCTGTCACATGTTGTAAGATATCGGATAATAAAACTTTGTGTAAAGTTTTGTAATTTTGTGTATCTCACTGAAACCCTCATCCTTAAATCCGAAAAAGTTGCCTCCAAATTTTCCTATAAAAGTTCCTCCCCGTATGTGCTCATTTCTCTGATGGAAATAAAGTTTATACTACAATTCCCCACCATTTATTTTGCGTCGTTTGTTCGCATGCAAGGTAATTTCAACAAAGTCGCAGGATTAGTCGTTCTGCAACGAGCATCCCAACGATTGTCATGGTAACTAGAGTAGACCGACTGATCTAGAATAACGAACGTACTTTCACTTTGTCCATGATCTAATTAAAAAGGCATAAAACACAGCTGCCGCGCTGTTGTTTCCGCGCCTCCGCATTTGACATTGTTAAATATAGCATGAAAGGAAACGTCTTTTAAAATAATAAGAAAGGATCACTACCTGACTTTTCTTAGAATGCTTATTTCCTCACAAATATAGAAATTAATGACAATAGTGGAACTAACAATACAAGCGATCAAACCTTTGAAGTTTAATATACTCTCACATACATTGTTCTTTCCGTACAATCTTCACTTGTTAGTTTCACTTTATCAGAAGAAATACATGTGAGACAATGAATTCTTTTCTAAAAGCATATAAAACAAATGAATTGATTATTTATACTTGCAGATCAGATGCTAAGTGAGACAAAATAGCGTACTTGAAACACTATTATTTCATTCATTTAGAAAGAAGAATGTAAGATAGAGAGATATCCGAAAGCGCGTTTGCACGATGGTAACGTTACTTCTATAGTACGACATTTTGTTCTGTCAAGCGTGCGGAGAAAAGCGTTCTCACGTTTTGAGGGGAAAGAATCAATCGGAACGGCGCGCTTTATGCTTTTTATCACATTTAATTATTTACAGCCCAATTACACGGTAAAGTAAGCCAAGATGCTTCAGAGAAGTGGAGCAAGGCGGATATTACTGTGAAAATTCGGTATAATCGCCTCTCGTACTTATTCACAAATATTTATTTGTATTAATACAATAATTACAAAGTAATATTAAAGTAAAAGCAACCATTACACGGTTCGCGCGTAATGTCATTTACGTCCATAAGTATTTTTTACTTCCTGACATCGAAATCGAAATCACTAGCTCAACTATATAATTATTTTTTATTTGTGATATTAAAATGCAGTTATATCAGCCTACATAGCGTACTTATTCTCTACTTTCTCCAGAGAAACACGCTTATTATGGCAATTTTAATTTCCCGATAATACACTGTCTCGTAATTCAACGTGAACTACTACGTTAAAAGCGGCCACACGTGACATCGGATTACTTATCTTTATTTACACGTGCAACAAGTTAAATCGATACCGCCACTGCTGTTCCTGAAGATATCTACATCAAGAAATTGACTGGTTTGGATCTCATCTCGAGAGTAATTAGAAAAAATGGTAATTCGTTCTGTACAAAAATGAGTTTTAAATTTTAACGTAAAATTTTTCAGATTAATTTCTTTTTTTTAACAATTTTAAAACAGTTTAAAATGTTACTCTATATACGGATGAAAATATCGCCTACTTCTTTTACTCGTGCTCATTGAATTTCCCAGCAGTTTCAAAAAACAGTGTTATTTCAAATCACATTACCGCAAAGAGAAATTTATTTTGTATGAGCATCAAAAATTAAAACCGTCAAAGTAGGTGTGTATTTACTGAGCGCTATTCCATGTATCTGTATGTGTCAAAGAGACTGTAGTGGAAATGGGTGTACAGACAATTTGAATCGATCGCTGTTCGCTAGCTGAATACTCTTTTACATATTCAGAAATTGATGCACATGGGTGCATCTTGTCGTGCGGTAAACATATAAAAATATACAAAAGTTACGGAATTCATATTTAGAGCAGGATTACCTCTTATAGTTATATAGATATTGTAGTTTAAGTCTTTTCAGCTAAGATATTTATAATCGACATTTCGGTACGTACAATGGCAATGTTAAAATAGCAATCAGTAAATTTTTGCACAGCGAAAAATTAATATTTGTGTTATACAATTTTCAATATTTTTAAAAGTTTATTTTTTCATGCATATTACAAAGCGTTTATTTTAATTTTATATTATTACAACATTTTTGATAAAATGCTCCTCGAATTCATTTTTATAGCCATTTATTAGCCATTGTAATAAAATCCATGTATTAACTGTAATAAAAGACGCGAGTGGCTACGTTAATTATAATGTTATAATAAATCAATAATGACTTTATTTCGATAATATAATATCTTAATATTACTTCGTAATTGCTGCGTGATTTACGTTACAAAATGTACGTGATTTGTGTTACAAAGACGTATTGCGAAATAAGATGGATGTTAAAATCGTCGACAGATGTCGAATTCAAACTGAGTCTTCTTCGAAACGAATGGAATTAAAGATTGTCAGATAAATGTGTGATGTAATTTGCCAAGTCCTTCAAATCGGTGCATGTTTATTCAGCGTGGGATAATTGAGAATGGATTTGATCTAGAATCCGCAATGAGAAAAAAGTGGGACACCACGCAAAAAAAACAGTTAAGTGAAATATGATAGTTCACAACGTTAGCGTTGAGTATAACAAGTTTCACGTTGAATACATCCAACACGTGCGACTCCTCTACGCAAGGTTTAATAACTTCTGTAACTTCGTAGTAAAAGTGTTAATATGTTTATTACGTTCTAATAACGGTGGAAATTGTAAAGGGTTCAAAACTGCGTGTACAAATGAGAACGCGGAAGTGTAATCGAGCTAAAAGCATGGGTTAGTCCTTTCTTTTCTCTATGTCATCATGAACAGAATACAAAGTCAATAAGGTTTTAACGAGTTTTGATAATAACATGTCTATCTCAGTGGTTAATTCAACTAGATTCAAGTGGCCCTCAGGAATATTAAATATCTACCACTGTACAAAATTATTCATAACTTCTTATTACACGATTTAATATTTATAAAATAATCATTTATTGTGTTATTATATGCCGATATTATAATAATAATATAATTTATGTTATGGATCATTTTATTACGATTCAAAATACTCAATTCGCTGTTTTAATGTAATATCCGGACGAGAATGTATTATTTGCATATTACTGCATATTTGCGTCAAATTAGTTATATAATTGGTACAATATTTCCCTTTTTTATTAGCACATATATGTTTAATATGTTTAAAATAAATGTTACATTATTTAAATTATTTATTTGACTGCTATATACATTTGTTGGTAATGTAGTACGTATGTATGTATTTATTAATATGCGCCTTGCGGCTTAGGATGGTTTCCGGTTTATGTTAAATGCACACATGGTTACATGTTTACACATTTACATAGTAACACAATTGCATAATTTTCATAACATAATTACTTAGTTTATGTATTATTACTGCATAATTTCCCGTGTCTCTCTAGATCTTTCACCCCCACATTTTCTACTAAATTCTCTAATTTATACCCAACAATTGCCAACTTAATATATATTCTCTTTTTGTCCTATCACATCCCTATCCCCTCTTTATTGCACACGTCCCTTCATACATAGCTTCTCGTTCCTTATATTATTTCCTCATTTCTTGCTTTTTCCTTCCTTCGTCTCTTCGCTTCTCTTCTCCTCTCTGTAGTAATATAATTTAATATGTATAAACGCAAATGTTTACAAGTTTAATGTATATCGCACAAATCCACAATTTATTCGAGCACGACATCAAGAGCTCGACAGTACGAGCTCTTCTAGTACGAGCCAAGCACGTAACACGAAATATCTACGTAAATACGATTCCGTCCGTCTGTGCAGTGTTATACGCGACTTAGAAGGGTGGTTTGGAGGGGCGAAAAGCCTTTAGCCGCGATCATAGGCGGTGCACTCAATAAAGCGGAAGCGAGAGCCCGATGACGCAGGTGTCGCACACTCACAAACGAAGGTACGAGTCGGACGGGGAAGAATATCGGGATGTTAAGGTGGACCCTGGACTACTTGAGACACCATCGCGCCGTAGCCACCAAATAATGGGAAGAGCCGGGGATTCAGAGATCACCAGCGCGAGAGCATTGCGAAAGGTGTGATTTAACGATCGCCTCTTGGCGTGCAACAAGGCACACCGCACCAGTTGTGGGAGGTTGCAAGGGCAAACACGTGTTGCGAAAGCTCCGACGTAGATTTTCGGCGGATGTACATGCGTAGGGATACATTCGAGCTCTATGCGCGTAACGACGATGCGCACATTTCACAGAGTTTATGGAAAAAAGAGCTCGAGGTCAGTGGAGTGCAAAATAGAACGAAATTCTTTGTTTGCGCGCAAAGAATATTAAAACGCCGATGTTTATTGCAATGACGTCAAAAACAAGCAAAAAGAACATTTTAGGGTAGACAAGAGGTTTGAAAAATTTGATAATGTAGTATAATAGTATATTTCTGCTTCGTCTATAATTTGAAGAAATATATATGCTTTATTCCTGCTGTTTTATTTATTTTATAAAACATTTCTCTCTTTCCGCTTTCTTTCTTTGTTCTCTATTTCCTTCTGTCCATCTCTCTGGATTTTTAGTCGTGCACAAATTAAATTCATAATAATATATTTAACTATAGAGTAATTACGTGTCAGTGGCAACGGCAGGATGACAACAAAACGTACAAATTAATGAACTAAAATAAAAGACCTTGAACGGAAAGAGAGGAAATTGGAGAAGAAACAAGAGAGGAAGAAAGGGCGCGACGAGAAAGTCCCCGCGTGTTGACGGAGCGCAAGAGGGAAGTATTACACCCGCGGCACGAGTAACCAACAGAGACCTTCACCGAGACCGAGGAAGGTCGACATTGCCCCTGTGCCGTGTGCTCGTAGCACCCCGCTCCATATATAGTAGCGGCAGGCAGGAGCACCCTGGATAGTATAATCAGCCGTCACCAGCAATAGCGGCGGCGGCGGCGGCAGCAGCGGTAGAGGTAGCAGCAACCCCTGCCGCCTATCACGACATAAAGACGACACCGTCGCCGCCGCCACCACCACTACTTTTATACATCACCACCACTATTACAATTTCTCTCCTGCTTACTGCCGCTCACCCTGGCCTAGAGAGATAGCCTTGCTCGTGTGTGACGACTTGACGGGGGTGAGAAGCGACCGTGGCAACGGGGGATGCACGAGGGTCAAGAAGGGCGAGGCGAGGGGTACGGCGAGGGGGATGGACGCAGGCGCGAACGCAGACGCAATAGGCGGACGAAACGGCGCCGAGCATTCCGGCGACGCCAGACAACGCGGCACAATCGAGACGAGATAATCACTGTGGGACGGAGCTTTAAACTACCCCCGTGGCTATCCACCTACACAGTCGATCCGCAGCGTTCGATCGTGCATCGACGATATGGGAGTTGTGAAGACGGCGTCGGAGAGCATCCTCGAGGAGACCGTGGGGCCGAGCGAGGAAGCAAATTATTCGCAACAGGGTTACGCCGGTAAGCGAGTTGATTCTTTTTTTCGTGGTTTTACGTGCAAGATAAAAGCAGAAGCTTTCTTTCTCCCTCTCTCTCTTTCTCTCTCTCTCTCTCTCTCTCTTTCTCTCTCTCTCTCTCTCTCTCTAGAGAGAAAGGAATCGAGAGACCCTATTCGGACGGAGCGTAAATGTATCGAGCGCACCCCGTAGTATCAAGTGACGCGATCAAGGTCGCCCCATCGCGATCGTTCGCTCGCTCCTTCGCGTTCGGTTTCAGACCGGCTTCGGCGCAGGAATTCGTCCTGCTCGCGACGCCGTAGCTTTAAAGGCGATGTGACGAAGCCGCCCACCCGAGAGCGACTGCTAACAGGTGTTTGGAGATACAGATATACCGCTCGCGGTGTTTTCGTGCACCAGCATCGACGGAGCAGAGATCTTGGCCGTTGTAACGTCGGGCCGTACTCGCAGACGGTCGAGCACCAGCTTGAATTCGCGACGATTTGTGTGACCCTAAGGAATGCCAACGACGTCGTTTGAACGCGAAATTTTCGGCGGATCAGTTGTCCCATTAATTAGACTCTAATTAGCAGATTGAATTACTACGTCTCACCAGGCCGTAACACACAACAAATTATTAAAAACATATTTTTTCGAGTTTAGAGCTGAACTGGACTAAAAGGTAGACGAAATTTTATTTAAATGTTGAAGATTGACAGACAGACTGTTACTTCGAAATTTGACGTTGAGTCACACGTCGTGCGGTTAATTGCATTACATCGCGTTCTGGTAGTTCACAGCACATCAATTGAACCGTGTAACACGTACATTGAGCTTTCGGCATGTCTTCAAAATTAAAGCGATACGCGCGTGATGTATCATCAACACGTTAATGTTATTGACATCGCGTTGCTAATATCGCGACTTGAGTGTGATAGCGCACGGCATGCCGCGTCCAGTACGAAAAAGCGAGGCTTTAACACTATTTATACTTGCAAGAATCGATAAGTGCCGCGATCAAGTTTTACAAAGAACAAGGCGACTTCGCCTCTGCGTCCTCGCTCTTGTGACAGTGTCGGCGGAAATTAGCAAGGTACGATAGATAGAAACATCGCCTGTCGATCATTCGGGTGGATGATGCCTGATCAAGATCTACTTTCAATACGGATATTGCATTGTATTGATTAAAACGAGGTTACAGTAAACTGACCCAATTTCTGGCCGGTAGGCGTAAGTTTCGAATCGATTAGACCGCGCGAATTAAAACTACGTAGAGCATTTACAAGCTAATTGGCCGCATTGCATTTCCTTAATTTTCGAGTTTACTTTCATATGCGGCACGCCCGAGAATAATTTATACATTCATCGTGTGATTTCCCGTTTATTTTCGCGGACAAATTATTCATAAAATCGCTCTCGGTCCCGCGGACATAAAGAGTATTTTCACATGTTGTCGAAACATAATAAAATTAAAATAAAACAAGACAAGATACGTTGCGTGGATGTATCCGTCTGTAAAAACATTTTATGTTGTATTGTAATTCGAAAGTTAATCAATCTCGCTGCAGGAATTGAATTGAATTTATTTATTTCACATATCGCTCGTATAACAATAATACAGGAAAATACATTTTGCGAATGTATTAAGCTTGCTGTGGTGAAAAGTACAAATAATGTGGAATTTTCGCCCTTGGCCTTAAATAACTATACCAAGCGGCTCAATAGGAAACTCCACGATCCCAGAAGAAGCCACACTTAGGCATGCGCGCTTTCAGGGGAAGCCATAAATTGATAGCGAGGTATCAAAGGATTGAATAGTTCAACGTAATACTTGATACACTATCCGCTATCATTATAACGATATTAATATATTAGCTGCGTAATTAAGCTTCACGTAGCACATAATTTGCGTATAATTTGAGTTATAATGACGTCAATTAACTAATTGTAATGATGATGTAATTTTAAATGAGCAATACAAGCCTGTCTATGACAATTTTATTTTTAACAACCAGAGTACTATTTTGCTCTTATTATACGAAAATACATTATTACGAACCATTTTCAACGTTAATTAACTACGGCAAATAAAATCTTCTGTCTTACAACCTTTCATATGTTTGTAGAGCAATTAATATCACGATATAGAAAGGCGCAAATTAAGTGGACAGAGTTAAGCAAACTGATCTTTGCCAGCTGGATCGCACACAAGGATAACAAATCGAAAATTAGATACGACTTGAAGTCCAGGAAATAATTCAGTTGCGAAGCATTACATGATTGATCGCCTATTGGAATTTTAAAACGTAACGTTTCCTTATGATATCACTATATTAGCGCCATAACTAAAAGTGTGATAATCAAATAGTCTTATAAAGAAAATAGTGATACATTTTTTTAGTAAGTTTTATAAAGTCAACTTAAAGCGTTGTGTATTGGCAGTAACTTTTGAAGTGATTATAACTTTTGAAATGTGTAAGCTTTCCATAGATATAGTCTACCTGGTCAAGGACTGTAAACTTTACTGAAATCCTTTCAAGAAATCGCACGTGAACAAAATCTAGGCATTTTATAAAGCAAAGATTTGTCTTAAAGCTCTAAGCTCTTCTTACGCATTTGCTCTCCAACAAAAGTTTGTTGGAAGTAATCCGTTTTATTTAATAACTCTTTGTTTCCATATAATGCAACTTATACGTGTGTAAAATGTGATTTCGTATCTAAGAGATAAATCCTTTGTAGACGTCACTTCGAACGGTCAGCTTGAAACGCTTATGTTGCACAACAGAATAGCATAAGCGCTTGAATCCGAAATCAAATATAAATTGAAGATATAGAACGAGTACCATACTCAATGCGATAAAATGAGGGAATTACGAAGAATTATAATAATTTTATTATTTTTTGAATACCAAATATGTAATTTGTAATTTAATTTTGAAAAATACCAATATATGTAAATATGTAATTTGATTTTAATGGAAGTGCATATGGTAGGGAACAACTGAACATTGATCTCTATGGAAATATGTAATTTAATTTTAAAAAATACGTAGTAAGAGAGAAGAGATTATTTAAGTACGTCATGTTATATTTAGTACACTTTACACGTGTCTAAAGACAAAGTCACGTTTGGATGAGCACCGGCATTATTGGGTTAAAAAAATAACGTTCGCATAAAATAAAATCGTCACAGTTAAGTTAACAAAGTTATTATGCATGAAAAGTTGATATTGAATATCAAAGAGGATTTATATTGTCTTTTATTCAGGTGTCCGGTGGAATTCGTGTGATCTTAGATATATTAAAGTAACAAATGTCAACATATAATAATCGTTAAAATGATTGATAGAATATGATGAACGTTTTGAGATGCAATTGCATTTTCGTCTTTAGCTTGCATTATGTCAAACATTTAGATTAGTGAAAACTTACTATCTGCTTTAAGAATAATTTGATCAATTTGTTAAGCTTTGTCTTCAAATTCATCGGTTATTGGTTCAGCGAAATTCAATTCCTCTTTTTCAGAGTTATTAATTTCTTCATTTTTCTTCTCAATTTCTTCGGAGCTCCGTTCAAGAATCGAAATCGCATCTATCTGCCTGCCCACGTCTTGCATTTCACTTTTTTCTATTTTGTCCGTGGTAGATAATTCATCCTGCTTTTTCAGGAATTGCGCTACGTCAGCCTCCAATCCTTCCCCCGGAAGGACATCGTTTTGTTGCCGGCCGATAGCATCCAAGAGCATGCTCATTGTTTCCGTATAATCCGGCTCGAACATTCTTCCCTCGGGATTCTTTTTAAATAAATACTCGGCCTGGAACGGGAATATATTTCTTACTCAGTCAATGCGATATTTCAGCGCGCCGTGAGTTTGGAGGTCGAATAACAATAAGTATTTTGATAAATAATTTGATGCGTGAAAATATTTTATAATAAATATAAAAAATTAATTAACTTGCAAAAATAAAGCACAGTACAGCGTCGGTTAATTATGAGATATAAATAAAAGTAACGCGATATGCGTGTTTTATTACAGATAGAACTGAAGTACTTTAACTCACTGCACAATTCTTTTTTTAATTGAAATGCGTATATGAAACTTTTTCCGGCTGTTAATTTCTATAATTAACCCGGCTGTTCCTGCATTCTTCACTCGTACGTGAGAATACGCGAGGTTGAATCGACCTCATAATCTGTTTAAAACGGGTCGTGTACCATCATCCCCTATCTACAACCAATATTACGACCCACTTTCACTTTCAATGTCACTCGTCCCACTTTTCGCTCTGATTTTTACATCAGAATTCTTCTTGTGATTCAACGTAGGACAACCTACGCATCGTTTTACCTTCACACCATTTCAATTCTCCATATATCGCGCGAAAGCTTTGCCGTGGTTTTATTTCTAACTGCAACAATGATTGACACAACAATGCAGCTATCATAAATGCTGCTACATAGTTTCACTGTAAACGATACCTAATGTGGGATCGTTCGATAAGCGGAAATGGCGATCGACATTTATAAAATGTGAAAGTTATTATACGCGAGAAACCGTTATATATTATTATTCTGTAATTGTTTATTGTAGAGATATATTGAACGCTGCGCGCACAGGTCCATTATTTTCTATTATTAGATATACCAAACTGATGGTATACAATGAAATTTGACTATAAAATTTGACAATCAATAATGATAGAAATTTAATGATGTTCCCTTTTGCATTGTTTTGGAGTACTGAATTATTATACGCAAGAATATCAACACCGATTGCGTGAGGTTTGTCGCTGTTAATAAATTAGTTACTTCTGCGCTAAGCGTCATCTCCGTATTTTACGTGTGCATGAATACCTATGTGGCGCCGGTACAATACGAGCCGATACGAGTGCCACAGAATACTTTAACAAATAAAAATATAACTAATTTGCGTAAATGATATCTTACGTTACAAAAATAATCCACACCGCTCGAAAATGTTTTAAGCAAGTGAGTTAAAATACAAAATTAATTTAAAAAAGAAAATAAAAGTATATTACTCGGATTTCTTTATATATAACATGCATTTGTTTTTTTAATACAATTTTTTCTCTTCGGTAGCATCCACGTGCCATTTTTAACGCGTTTTATTTTATCCAATTTTCTTTTATACATCGATGTTGTGAAATAACTTTTTAATAGACGTATCTGTTACCTATTATGATCGCGATGGGTTTAAACTTGAGTTTCACGAGACGAGATTTGTTACGTGAATGGAAAATCGAAATTTCACAACGTACAAAAAGCTTTTGTTCTGTAATTTCTGAAAGTTTCTTATTTTCTTAGAAAAATCGCCATTGGAAGTGTAAATAATTTTACTAAAGTATTCGCTATTTTAAGATTCACAATTTCATTACTTTCCAGCAAAATTGTCTGTCGTGTTGTAAGACTATACGCTAATGTAATTTGTAAAGTTGTAAAATTTTATTACGTCACCCATTTGTATTTATGGCAGCATTCGTAATTTTAGCACAGTCATGACGTCGCACACATCGCGAATTCCACCTCGTTATTAATTTTCCTTTGTAACTTGTTCCGCGCGACCGACACGCTCTTATGCAAGAGCGTCTAAAGATACTGGCTTATTGTTGCGTTATCGTGTTCTATTACCTCGCAATCTCGTATTCGCTCGCGTCTCGATATTTCCCAAACAACGTTAGAATCCTGATTTGTTTGCACGCGGCCCGCATAGAAATGATCACATTATCTACGTCTAAGAGATATTATAGAGTTCGTTTTATCGAATTTGCGCGCACAGGTATATAACGATGGAGAAACATATGGCTCAGAAAATTTAGTTGAGTTAAGACTACGCAAGTCCAATATAATATTTAGAAAGTAATACGTTTACACGTACGATTTTAATGGTCACGTTTTTTTTTGTAATTAAATGAAATGACACGTAGGACTACTTCGTAGATCGATACTTAGAATACACAGAGTGAATACGATTGAATCTTTGTCAGTCGAGCGATAATTTAAGGCAAATAAGGAAAATAACAAATCTACTAAAGATGTTAAAAAAGATGTTAAAACTAAAGATGTTATTAAAGATGTAAAAACTTTATATAATAAAAATGAACAATTTACTATATACAGATTTTGTTTACTGACATTGCATGAAAAGATATTGATCATAACACTTCGCTAGACGAAAGATAACAATCCCTTTGAGACTGTGTACGACGGGTTAGCTGAACGATCGATCGAAGTGACGAGACGAAGAACCTCGCCCATATTTTATCAAGGGGTTTTGGATCGTAAATGCACACATTTGACTTCTATATGCATTTGTAGATGAGGTTGATAGAAATAATAATAATATAGTCTCGAGTCTCAAAAACGTGGGGAAAGATATTTTCTGGGGCGTGAATTTCGCATATTACCATATGTAAAATTAGCTAATAGGCACTGAAAACACTTTGCACTATTTAACTTAAATATTATAATATTACTAACTTTATATAAAATAATATATTTATAATTATCGTTCAGATTTTGTTGCGTTTAGGATACTTTCCTACGGTGACGGCAGTAATTAACAAACTTATTGGTTTGTTCGACCAATGTCCTGAATGTTTCTACCAATTCTACCAATACAGATTAACTTTAAACTCGGTCCATTTTACTTTTTATCTTTTTCTAATGATTAGAATTAAAAAAAGATGAAATCGTGATTCAATGTTGTACGTCAATGGTCCATTTTGGGCGAAGTTCTTTTTATCAAACAACCTTCATCCAGTTCATCGGCCTGCGAATTTTCGATGTAAAATGTGTTGCTGAGATACTCTTAAAATTTGAATATAGTTTAGTACGATGAATCCATGATCTTCATAAATTTATAATCCAAAGATTATAGACAGGAAGATATAGAAGAATGTTTTGAAAGCTTAGATCATTAAACGAACAGAAGAAATTCAATTTCTTTTATCGTTGAAAGAGATAGCGTTCATAATTATGGATTGTGGCAGTCAGTAAATGTCTCCTTCAAAAAACAATAACTCCGAAGAACGCTTTAAATGTAACCGCACATTGTTGCATATTACCATCGACTCGCTCTGATAGCAATCCGAGACTGCATTTATTTGAAATGATTGTTTTTTAAATAATGAATGCTGAAGATCGGGAATATTACTATAATAGCATGATATACTAATCTACTGAACCTGCTGAGAAATGTCGAAGATAATATGCATTTACTTTATCGACGTTGCCTTTCCCTTTTTTGACTTTTTGCCTCTCTCTCTCTCTCTCTCTCTCTCTCTCTCTCTCTTTCTCTTCTCTTTTTTCCTCGTATCTCTTCGTCGTTTTAGTCTCGCTACGATGTTCTATCCATTTATGAAACTATGTATACACAATGAGAACTTTCTATTAACGATTTTAATGAAAAAAAAAATCAGTCTAAAAGAAATCATTTTAATGAATTGAAAGTGGGTAAGAACTTTCTCCTGTGTAGACGATTTTAAGATTAAAAGAAATGGAAAATTGAAAAAATAAAGATGATGAGATCCATCATTCGTAAAAAGGTTGCAAAGAGGATTATAAATGTTTCGCATCGACAAAAGTTTCATAATGCAATATCAAGAATATGCACAAGTTGTACGTATATCTTTCAAATAATTTTATATAAAATTGTATGCGAAACTTCATCTGAGAAAGTAGTTCAAGTATATATATAATAATATAATATAATTAAATATAATAATAATATAATTAAGTAAATGCATAAAATGTAAAATAATACATAAAATATTTAAAGAAACAAAATTTAATTTAACAATTTGCAATAGTAGTATAGATTTTTAATCGTTGAATTGCGTCAAGAATATGCACAATATAATTTATTTTTTAAATAATTATATATATAATTCTGTTTACAAAATATTTTATTTAACAAGATATAATAAAAGCATATACCTACATAAAATAATATAAATTCATAAAATGTAATCAAATGTATAAAAGAAACAAAATAATTTTACATAAAATTGTTTGCAAAAGTGTAACGCTAAATTCGCGATACTAGTATTGACCTTAAATCGTAGAATTGCGGTTGTATAATGATCTCTGAAGAGATCGATCATGAATACCAAATTAAAACGACTACTGAAGCCGATAGTGAAAAAAATTGCTTATGCCCTTTGCGTTTCTCCGTAATAGCGGACCGATCAAAACCGACGAAGCTCGAAATCACGAAATTATAGATAGAAGGTCCCGATATATGGTCGACGGAGAGCCAAGAGAACGGTCATGCTCCTATTCCCCTCGTGGTTCGATGTTCCGGAGTGGAACGGCGTCTAATCGTGAGCAGCAACCTATCGATTTCCACGGGAACGGGATTCAAAGTGTGAAAGTTGTTCTCGCATTCGCACATGCGAAATGTTCCTTTCGCGGCGATTGCCGAACTATGTCGAAAATCGAACGGAATTACCTAATTTGGCGATGCCTTAGAGTGGACGTTCGCACACCGAACGGATGTCCCAACAGAAATTTTATTTGCCGCGGCGTCTAAGGCTCCTGTCTAACGCTTTCACTCCTGTTAATTGCAGTCATTTGCGCGAGTTATCATTTTTTCCCAGCCAAACCATCACTCAAACATAAATCGTCGTTCGAGATTGCTGTTTGAAATTTCATTTATATTTATTTAAAATTTTTGAATGATGGGGGGGGGGAATTTATTCCGCAAAATTTACTCTCAAATTATTTTTATGCTTATTTAAGCGAGATATATTGTTGCATTTGTTCAATAAAATTATAAAATAAATTAATCTTTTAATACCGCGAGATATTTTTCAAACAGTTTAGAGACTGTGATGAAAGAAAATAAACTATGATATAATATCTTTAATATGCCTAGATTTTTAAACTCCATTTTATACGTAAAGAAAAACAACATACATTTGACAATTTTAGAAAAATCTTAAAATAATTTAAAATATATATAATTTCATCGATAAACTCTTTATAATACGTAAGGCCATATAACTTTTTTCCTGTTGTTCCGGCATAAATTGACGATTACGGCAAAGCCATCTATCAGCCGCAAAAAATTCGGGTACGCGTCATGAAACGTGCAGTATTGTCACGATTTTATACGATTTGCAATGAATTTATACATTTATTAAACAAGTTAATCTTAATTTGTCTTGTATACTCCTGACATTGATATCTTCCCTCTGACGAGGGATAATCGTCAAATGTCACGCCGCGCCGTGATCCCGCGGTTACGAGACAAACTCTGAATTTAATTGAATTAAAAGGGGGTCACTCGACGTAATTACTCCTGAGCTTCTTCAGTAAAACAAACTAAAATTCGTTAAAACGATCGAAGTTTAAGTCTGCCAGAACGCGGCGATACTATAATTCATTTGTTGCAGCGTATTGTGCAAGTTTGGCAAATTAATTTCATTGCTTTCTTGTGCAACGTTTCTCACATTTGCCTTACACAATTTCCATCTTGAGCTGTTATCTTAACTACCGGTGAAACGGTAATTGCGATGAAAATTTACATACTACTATCTTTTTTTTTAATTGAATGTAATATTTTTGCGGTAATGAGACGTTAATAAAAGATAACAAACAATGATATACTAACGAGAAAATCTATTGGATCCTCCGGTCGTAATTTTGCAACTTCTATCAAAGCTTCGGTCAATGTCGGAAAAACGTACTTCATTAGGTAATGTCGTAATGGCTCTGCCAAAATACAAAGCCTTTCTTCTTCCTCTTGTTTCAACTTCTCCATTAAGTTCATCTATAAAAGACAATGCTTTATTCGTTATACAATCTGTATCACTGAATTACATCGTTTATATTGTTGACAATCGAAGAACATCGAATCCAGACAAATTAGCGGTATATTACAACAAAATTTCCATATTACATAAAATAATCATGAATAAGAGAAAGGTCGAGAGCTATGGTTGACATTTCACAAGATAGATATTTTACAATGACTGACATGAGAAAGGAAGTCTTGTTTGAGATCTAAATAATTTAATATTTGCGATTTATGTAATATGTGAGAGATTTATTGTTTATTCTTCTTCCGCTCTATCTGGATGATTACTGTCGTGTAATTACGATTTTGCATGTACAAAAGAGCTATCTTATGAGCGGCCAACCGTGATCGATACGCATTTGCATTTGCCGGTAGCTTGAGACACTAATGTATAAAACACGGGTACGCAAGCTCCGTATGCAAAAAAAGTCCCGTAAACTTCAAACACGACTAATCCTGGTCAGTCGCGTAACTTTACCGGATACGTGATGCATAAAAAACAGATTAATATTGCAAGTTAGTAACTTTAACTCGTCTGGTTCGTTTAATCTCCAAATCCGCTTACGAGTCACTAATTTGCCTTTAAAATTAATTTCCCAGAATCGGGAAATTTTACACTGTTCCGTAGAACAACGTAAAATGCACATTGTAAATCCCTAGCGGAGAAATTAGAAATATTGACCCAGTATAGAAATATTCGTCGATGCGGACATAAATTTCGCCGAGATCAATAGTGTGGTCATTTATGACCGACGGTGCGGTTTGAGATTGAAAGAAAAGCTGAATATTTGCTTCGAATTACGCCCAGCTAAGCATAAACTTGATAACTGCTCTCGTAATTACATTGAATAGATTAAAAGCTCGTTCATGAAAAAATATGCATCTATATTGCAATAGTATAAAAAAGAAAAGAGAGAAAGTAATTAAATATGCCAACCGCATTAAATGAGTTATATTATCCTAATTATTATCCTAATTATTTAAACAATTGAGGGATAGTTTGGCAATTTCAATAATTAAGTTGATTTTGCATGCAAATTAATGGCTTATATACATCGGAAAGTTTGATATTGAAACATTAATATAAACAATTTTGGGAGCTAATTTATTACCTATCTCTATATATATCACACTAATTCAATATTCCCTTGCATATATAAATATTTATGCGGAATAAATTAAAATACATTCAGTTGCAATTCAGTTTGACTTTTAAATACAAAAAGAATTTACCAACCCATTCCGTCAATTTCTCTTCGCGCTGCCGTTTACATTTCAAAATTTCTCGCTCTTTTCGTAATTTTTCCGCAATTTCAGCAGCACGTGCTTCTGCTTCAATGCGTTTTCGTGCAATTTCCATTTCCTCGGCTGTTGGTCCTAGACGAAAAACAAATATTTTACTTTTTATGATCTCTAATAAAAAAAATTATGATAAAATAACATAATCAATTAAACAATAATAAATTTTATAACAGCTTTCTTAATTACGAAAGCTTCTTTTCCCTCGCTATTATATCAAATAAAATTAACTTAGATATAATTTTATTAATCGGTACAAGAGCCAGTTTCTTCGATATCGGTTCACGCTAATTGAACATAACTGAATGTGTTCTCCTTTTCTCTTTGTAGATCGTAGATATAATTACGATACAAAATAAAGAAAAAACAAACTAAGATTGGCCAGCAACGAAAGAATCGACCTTTATAGCTAACGAGAAATACAAGCGTATTAAAAATTAAGGCCGCTGTTCCAGAAATTATTACTCGATACTTTGTAGGAAATTTATATCTCGTGATTCAACGGGGCTTTATCAGAGAACAAGTCCTCTTTAATTTCACTGCGAACAATAGAAGGCATCGTCCCGTGACATTTGTCTTTTCGTGAGTTTAAAAATGGCAGAAATAATGGGCGTACGGTAACAGTACACGCGCAACAATTATGGAAACGGATAGAAGACGTTCCATGTGCATTATTGTGAAGTATGGTAAAAGTTGAGATGAGACATAAAATCGCGGGAGAGAGAGTATGAATTATCGCGCACCGTAATTTCTTGGTTTTCCTAGCTTTTCCAAGCAGCGATAAATCGTAGGAAACATATCCGGACAAGTGTCAGTTTCCACGGAGATGACAAGTGGGTGGATTTCCATCTCGTCGAATAATTGTAGCGGCGTGTTATCGTCCGTATTTCTTTCCCTGAAATATCATCCGTGATGCAATGCGTTCGTTGCAAAACTTTTATGTGAATATAAGCTTCCGTATTTTAAAACGGCAAAGTTATTTATATAAACAGGCAAAACTCACATTTGTTTGGCAAATGCAGAATGTAAATAAACTATACAGATCGCATATTAATGATAATTTATATTATTTAAATATTACGGTTTGTAAAAACAAATTAAGAAAATACAGGTTTTTTTAAATATATATATGTAATAGTATAATAATTAAACACATTTTTTCAGCTGAAAATGTATTTAATTGAATTAAAATCGCTCGAGTAATTCCTGTTTTAAGTTGTGCCGTATCGCAAAGTAATATTACCACATAATTTTTAATTGCCTTAGTATACTTGATTTTTTCAGTTGTTACATTTTATTGCGGATGCAATCGATCTTTATCCATGCACTTTCCAATCCAATTTGTGTGGGATTGGAAGCTAGCTTCAATATCGATCCCCTCCCCCCCGTCAAAATTGTCACGATATTGATATATGAATAAACCACAGTTCTTTTCACGTGCAAAAATACCTTCAAGCCACCGTATATATTTTTCGTATATGTAATTAATACCTGTATTCTCTCATACGTCGTAGCATGTGCTCCTCTGTATAATGCGTGTTTTGTATTTCTCTCTCTGGACGATTTATGATTCGCTCCTTCAGAAACTCGTCGCTCGCTTCCAAAACTACAACCAATTCCGGCAGGATCGCCGCGTCATTTCTAACTTCTTCGACATTCTCGTCCACGAATTTCTCTTCGGCTACCTCTAAACTCTCCTCGCTGATCAGAAATAGATTTCTGGCTTGTTCAAGAGTTTTCGGATGTCCATCCATCACGTATCCGTGATTCAAACAATCCTTCGTATCCAACCGGTTTAGGAACAACCTTCCACATTAATTGATATTTCTACTTATTATTTGAACAATATAAAATAAATTATTTGCTGATATCATAATATTAATTAAATCGTTTATAAAAGTATATAGATAAGTTTTATAAATCTCATATTAAAATTTATATGGTTTAAGTTTTTCAGTCAGAACTTCGCATCATAAATTTTAATCCGTATTTGAATATATGCTATTTCTGGGTAAACAATCCAAGTATTGTTTTCGACTTTTAATTAAATACTTTCTTGCAACATGTTACATCCAGGCTATAAGGTTGATAAAGCAGGGTTGTGACCTAGCGACGTAGAATGAAATTTATTCTACGCTGTTACGTTTGCGTCGAAACTTTGTGTACATCTCGTGTAACTTATCCGGCAAGAGAATGATGTTCAAAGAAGTACAGTGCATTTATGAGGGATCGTACGCGAAAAAGCCTTGTTCCGCTAGTTTTACAGTCTCTAGAAAAATGTTGGAAAAATATACAAGAATCCATATTCATTTATTACGGATTTGCACGCGCATCGCCGATATATCGATCCGAATTGAACGTAAACCATATTATATAGGATCTCGTAAACGCGTTTTCGGTTTTCATGCAATTAGCGTTGTCGGAGAAAGCATAACCCCATGGCTTTTAACTGCTAACTGCACTATTGCGCCATTATACCATTAATCAGATAACGTTACCAGCGTCAACGTGATTACAGTAAACCGCAACGCAGGAAATAAAGCCGATTAACGATGTGAGGCAGCGCTTTCCAAATATACGCGAGCTTGGTGACGCCGAGCTCGAGTAACCGCTCGCTGAAGAGAATTTGCAAAAAAAATAGCACATAAATATTTAATAACTTGTTCAAGATGATATCGTCGAGACGGCCATTATTCGCTGCCATGTTAGACCGGATCTCGTCAAGCTGCTCCTGCAACTTTACCGGGCTCACGATAATCTCTTTTTTGTCATCTGCATCTTCTTCCTTAGCCTCTTTACCCTCGTCGCCAACAGCACTTTCTGCTGCATCTCTCAGGTCATCTTGTGCTGTATCTGCTTTCGTGGCTTCGATGTCGTCGACCTTATAGAATTGCGCGATTGCTGACTTTATTGCTAATTATTATATACAGAATGTGTATTAACAACAATTTTCACTTTTCGTAAATAAATACACGCTCACCAATTTTTGAATTGTATCAGAGATCAATGTTTTCACGTGAACGTAAGGTATTCCATAATGTTTCGCGAGATATCGAGCGACCCGGGTTTTCCCAGATGCTGGTGGACCAAGAACGATTATTTTCACCGGGCGTAGATTTCGCGCTGCTTTATATTCCTCTATGACTGCGTCTACAATGTCTCGGAACGGCATGTCAAAACACCAGCGTATTCGATCGATGATATATACCGGATCGATGTTTAAATCTACTGTCATCTGATCGTATATCTGCTGTGAAACTTCCGGCAGTAAAAGGGCCTCTTCCTTCGATACGTTTTTCACCTTACCGGTAGTTAAACCCTGGCTGATTTTCTGTCACACAGATATTAATTAGAGGCTATAAAAATACTTTGTATATTAATTTTCAAATCGTTTACTTTATTTTGCAATTTCTTGAAAATTTATTTTACTAAAAATGTACCTTATTGCGTAAAAGAATAATAATACGGAAAGACTATTGAAGAGACTAATGTCTTTGCGTTTTATAAAAACTTAGCAACAAGTACTGGAGACTGTTTGCACGCGGTATGCAAATCTTCATAATGAAATATTCGTAAATTATGGCGAAGAAATAATATTCGCAATCTTTCAACGGTCTCGCTAAATTCCACTCAAAGTACTTGAATTCTTTTCTCCGCTTACTTGTATAAACCAGTTTATGCAAGTAGGACGAAGAATGTTTCAAAAACTGGTTTGCGCCAGTAAAACGGAATATGAAGCAAATTATTGAAATCAACCCCCATTTCGAGTAATTGAGGTCAATAAACATTTATGCAGAAAAGATAACGCGATAAAGACTGCAATAATAATGTTTTTATATTTGTTTGTATGTTCGCTAGATAGTGTACTGTGTCTGTTTTTCTTATTGCAAATGCATATTTAAATAAAAAAACAAAAGCAGGAAATATAAGAAAATATTTATAATACGATATTTAGTTAGTCAATATAAGTGAAAGAACTCGTACCTTAACGATCGTATTTTGAGAGATTAATTCTTGCTCCACCGCGACGATATATCGCATCGGAGGCCAATTTTGTAGCACCGACGATACAGTTCTGGAAATCAAATTACTTGTAACGATAAGCGGATTTGGCTAGCCAGACAATTAGAACTCCAGCGTGCTCCAACAAGCTTACGTTAATATCACCCATCAACGCATCAAGATTTATAGAATATTAAACTTTTTCAGGAATAATGAAACATTTTGAAGTCGCGATATCTATTTTATTTATATATAATATATGCATGTATGTAATATAAACTATTTTATTGTTATTTTTATTGTTGCCATTATTTTTATAATAATATCAATTCTCTTTAAAAAGTATATGTAGAGCCATTAATTTATAAAATGTTTATGTTTTCTGATATAAAAATATGAAATCAATGAGAAAAATAGCATTTGTCAATTAAATTTTTTATTACGATATTGCGATATTAGCAATATTTGGTGATACTAAATTTAATATTAAAGATGATATTAATAAGATAAAGCTTTATTGCAAATATAATATTAGGGGAGACCGCGCGCGCGCGCGCGCGCGGGGCTAAACTCGACACCGGGGCAAACTTGACACTAGGTTTTTTGCCAATTTAAATATATCGTAGAAACATGCCTTTCTTACTGTAAATGCGTCTTTATATGTGCCAGTATTATCAACGGAATTTGGTAACATTCTGAGTTATAGTGTAATTTTTAACGCGACATAAGCGTTTTTGATAGTAAAAAGTAATTTTTCTGATCTCTCGAAAATGGTCTACTCTTTCATCGAGCTTTCGGGCAAAACTAAGCGACGTACAGCAAAATTTCTTTAAGCAATGTTGTACCTGAAAGAACGCTCTTTAAATGTATACCATTAAATTTGCTTGAAAATTTTAATTAATTGTTGAAAATTGCCTTTGAAAAAATTGTGTCGAGTTTACCCCGGTCTCTCCCCTACTTTATACTGCGCAAATAAGCCTTGAATTTCTTATATAATGTATTTCGAGGCGCATCTGCTTTATTCTTCAAACGTCGAAATGAATACCAATATCGCAATTTCTCGAACCAGATAAATGGGATCTTATATTTTCCTTCTATTATCACACTCACGCGGCCAAGTCGCGAACGTGTAGAAGAGGTATCTTGTTCCGTCCCTCGCCAAATATCGGTAAGAAAGGCGCGTTTTGCCAGGCCATTTTGAACAAATAATGAAGCGGACCTTCTTCTACGCCGTAGGTGATACCGCAACAAATCACCAGAGTTTTCAATTTATTCTTTAAATTAACGATCTTCTTCACAGCCACAACCTCTCTCTCACACTGAATATGTTCCTTGTAATTCGGATGGGGCTTTCGCTTTCGATAATCTGCTTCCGTGAATGGTAAATCTGGATCTGACGGATTTAACGGCTTCGTGAAAGCCCACGTCATTATGGTGGAAATCAAAATAAAATGTCGTGTTGGTTCCTCTCGTTTGAAGGCTTTTGGCGATTTTTTCTCCGTACTTTCCAGCATGTGAACAATCTCTAAAACCAGAAGAGACTATATTTATTGTCTCGATAAAACCCTAAGCGGCCGTAAGTTTTAGTCTTTTATTTTTTAATAATGGCTTAGTGCGTCAAGCAACTTCCTTTTATTACTTAAACGATAAGACGAGCTAGGTATAGATATCTCGTTTTATTACTTATTCCCCAACGGAATGAAAAATGAAATGTTAAACTATACAGGGATTTAATAATTTCTAGATACCTACTATAATTACACGACTTAATTCGAAAAAGGATTGTATTTAATTAATAGTCAAAATATACGACACTATTTTTCTATGCTACATTTTTTTAATTAAACATTTTTTATGTAAATATATTTTATTATAATGAAATATCTTATCTCTAATATAATTAATATATACTTTAGCATTTTTTTCTCTGTATTTCGCGTTAAATCTATGGACATCAGGAAGGATAATGAAATTACACCATTCTTGCCTTAATTATTAATTAATTAAAAAAGGCATATTTCATTTTCCAACTCTGCGTCTATTTTACAATGCAATTTGCAAAAAACGGAATTTCAAGTTAAAATGCAAAAATCTTTTATTAAAAGTAAAATAATTTATTTTACGAAAATCACATTTATCTTCTTACAATGTTAAATTAAAATAAAAGCAATATATATTTATATTAAAATAAAAGAAATGTATTTGTATCAACGTACCCTTCAAGACCCAACATGCTTCTTTGATTTGGTCTGGTTCCTGTGTAATGTCATAGATAATAACACTACAAATCATCAACTCAGATAAAAGAAGACCTTGGTCGTCCGAGTTAATCACCGTTACGTTCTCTGGGCACGAGTACTGTCGGACATCAGCAATGAAAATCAAATAGTATTATGTGCTAACAAATTTATCACACTTTTTTCTCGCAGACTTCGCTTCTTGCACTCGTCTTAAGTACTGATTCTCGTATCAAGACGCGTAATGGCATGTGAACGCACGATATAAAAGCGTTAACTTATACATTAATCAACAATGTGCATACAACTCATATCAACATATTAACAATTTCAGGTCAGATGCGTTAAAAACGCGCATATAAAAAATCCATGCACTTGGCGAGAGATATCCGATAAAGGCAAACTTTAATTTCGAAATACCGGAGAAACCACCGTTATCGAACTTGATGAAACTTGAAATTTAAAAGAACTTGAAGATATTACCTCGCGATCCAGAACTGTACCGATCACTTCGTATTTTCTTGGAACTTCTGCACTCTTGTCCGGCCACTTTTTTTTCTGTCTCTCATTTCCTTCTGCATACTCATCACCTTCGTCCTCGAATTCATCTTCTTCGTCCGGCGGCGCGTCTGATGGTGTACTCAGTGGATCGATATAGATAGTATCCGATAGTACCTGAACATTATTAATAAGCCCAATATTTTAGCACAATACATTAATTATATAAGTGTTATTTGTTAATAATTTAATTTAAAAATTACATTTAAAATTACCTCTAAAACCTATTTGCATATTTTATTTATGTATAAATATATGAGCATTATTTTTTTCTTCTAGATTAATATCTCGTTACAAAAAATATTTATAAACAAAAAAAGTATCTTATAGGCTAATCAAATTCCACGACCTACTTTCAAAGATTCTGTAATAGAAAAAGAAAAGTATTACCGTCGCGTATTTAATAAGAAATATGATGAATGAAAAAATATTATGCAATTCTACTGAGTTGACTTAAGGACGTTCTCCGGTCCTTATACTAGAGAAAATCGATTTTCTTAAGATTTTCTTAAAACTGTGAATATACGTTAATTTAGATGTGCTTTATGCTTGGTATAAATTTTAGTACCTCTTCCGGAATAAAAAATAAAGATACTAAGCCTCAAAGTTTCAGAAAAAAAATTTTTTAATTTAATTTTTTTAGTTTTGGCATTTTTTCCTTATAGAACTCGACGAGAGGAGCAACTTTGGTCCTCTTAGCCAACCTCGTATCTCTTACCGTTTGGCCTGGAAAACCTTTTCATTAGTAAAAGTTGAAACTTTGAGGCTCAGTATCTTTATTTTTTATCCCGGAAGAGGTACTGAAATTTATACCACGCATAAAGCACACCTAAATTAACGTATATTCACAGTTTCAAGAAAATCCTAAGAAAATCGATTTTCTCTAGTATAAGGACCGGAGAACGTCCTTGAAGTCCGCTTTATACAACATGCCTTTGAAAAGTTTTTGTGCGCATCAGCGTACATCTTTTATTTAGAACCATTATTCTGAACCATCTGACGATCCAATTTGTCGATGTATATTGATGTAATGTTAGTTTTACAAACTGAACCGCAAACCCAAATATTTGTTTTACAAGCTACGCTACAATGATTAAAGATAACAAATCAACTATGAGCTATGAGAAACCCTCGAGGGCAAATGCAAAAGTAATAACAATCATTTTTCATGCAATTTTTATTTTACTTTGTGGAAAGCAATATAAAGCGGTTAGTTCATGCAGCGTTACGGTTACCTTATCGGTATGATTAAAAAGGAAACGTTGAAAGATTTTTTAAATTATTCTTTTTTATTGATTATTGCGCACTAGTATGGTTAACACAATGCAGGTGGTGTTCGAATCAAAGGTTTCCATATTCATAAGTTTCTGATTGCCATAGCTTTCAACGTCAAGTATCTACTTTTCATCATGTTTTGGAAAGCATTTTATCGTGATACTCGCATATTTCGGAAAATACAATTAATTCAAAGCGAAATAATACAATACATTGTATGTTTGAATAATTAAATGCTTTTCAAAATAGCTAAAAATATCTTTGTTACAATACTTAACTTAATATGCTTTTTACTTATTTTTTTAATAATCCATTTAATATCATTTTTGTTAACAATTGCATTTTTTCATTTTTTAAAACAACAATATTATTATTTTAATATTGGTTTATTATTATTTTAATATATCCTACATACATATAAAATGTATATTTCTTCCACACTTGTACGAATATATATTGCCAAAAAGCAATGACAAAAATATATAACGAAACAGAATTATGGTTTTAAAATCAAAATAATATGAAAAAAATACAGACAAAATAATAAGTATTATTTTTATAATTTTTACTTAAAACATTTTCTAATGTATCTGCGTATTTAATAGATTTATAGTATAAAAGATTTGTTATTTTTCCATCAAGCTTTATATTAAACTTAGTATCAAAGATCTTTGTGAAAAGAAGATTAAAAATTTTCTTTTAAAAATATTATATTAAAGTTTGTATAGCGGCAATTTTTCTTTGACTTTGGTAAAAATTTGTTTTCAATTTTATATACAAAAAAATATTGAGATAATATTTTGTATATATATATATATATATATATATATATATATACAATATTATAAATAAATAAATAAATAAATAAATAAATAAAAATATATATAAATAAATCATTAGATACTTACATCAGTTAATATCTTTCCATGATAACTGTCAATATGATTGATGAAAATACGCCAAGGCTTAAAATGAGGTTTCACATTTTCAGTTGACAAATCACAATTCTCTTGTCGTTTTCCAGTCATCTCAAAGTCTAACAGATTGTTCAAAATGTCCGCAGCGTTTGTTAGTTTAGTTGTTGATATATTTTGTTTGTTATCCATATTTTCCAAATAAATACACGTGGCATATAACTATTACATCACAAATATACGATATTTTGATATGCGAAGTTATGTGAGCTGCGAGATACGTTTTACTATCGACATTTCTGGACATGTTATCGAATTGCTGGATTTGCAACTTCAATATGATAAAAAATCTGTTGTGCTTATCTATCTATATATCTCATTTCTATCTAATATAAATAAGTATATGTTTAACAATATAAAGCGTTAGAAATTTTAGCAGTTATGTTATCGTACATTATAATAAAACTAAATAATATAACTGTTATTATAATAATTGATTAAACATTATTAATATTTTCTTAATATATACATATACGTAGAGAAAAATGCATTTTTTAATGCTTAATTTCTAATTGTATTGCAAATTTTCACATTTTTTTCTAGATTTAATTAAAAATCAAAAAATATATGAAAAGAAAAGATAAGAAAACGTGGGATATCTTATATATATTTATATTAGGTGACTATTAAATAACGAAATATTTAAGTAAAGTTATTAATATTTATACTATTTATTAAATAATTACTAATTATTAATTTCAAAGTATGTTAAATTAACATAACATTGTACATATACTTTATTATTAATAAGGTTAATACATATAATATGAAGGTTATACGTTCCAGGATTACGTTAGGGAAATGTACAAGGGAAATGTGGAGGTTGTGTCGATTTCTTGTTACGAAACAAACGTACGCGCATTTCAATTCTAGAACAACCCCTCTGAGAAAAGCTATTTGAAAACTGAAATTATAAGCAGCAGGGATAAAGTGTATCTACTACTCTTACGTTGAACTTGGGCCATTAAATAAAACGAGTTTATTTTAAATAATTTGCAATTCAGGAAATAAAATCTAGGACAGAATTCTATTTCTAATATTATAAATAATAACGTTATAATATAATTACATTTGGATATATCTATGTATTTATTTTGATGCAAATATATAAATATATATTATATGTGTGCGTATTAAAGTAATAAATAAGCAAGCAGCTAGCGAATAGATTATATTCTGGTATAAAGAAATACATGAATAAATATCAAACGATACAAAATTTCAGAGATAATAAATTTCAACGACGGATTTTTCACAAAGCGATAGGGGAAAAGACAAGGAGGGTTGGTGGAGTCTATAAAGAAACGAAGGTCAGAGAGGGTCGAGAAGAAAGAGGTCAAGGCCACCAGTATTCAACGAAACGAAACCTATGTTCGAAGCAATGTTTTTTTTAGGCCGTAACAAATATTTATTATAACATACACTCGTTATAACGTACATTAATACTGAATCGATATAAAACAGAAGTCCTTAGAATTATCAAAATGTATTTATATATAATGGGATTAATGGTGCGAAAAACCCTAAATACGGTATGTAAATTCCTTGGCCTTGTAAGGAGCATCCTAATATAGCATGCGAAGGACTATTCGAGCTCTTCGTGCAAAGAAAAGGGTCAGGGATAGCGAACGTCATACGCAAGATTTTAGCGCAATAAATGAAAAAAGTTATTGGCATGTTTTGACAGGATGACAAGTTCGTGTATCGGTTACAGATGGAAATTTGATTGGACAACAGATTGTAGAAATAGAATAGATTGTTTTCAATTATTGCTTACCCGTTGCTATATGAGCCTTAAAGACCGAATTTCAGATCATAAGATTGATTGATTTGATATTACAAGGGTAATATTTCAATAATTTCCCATATTGCGAAACAATGCTTGCGATATTTACAAATATTTTTGATCAATTGTGCTTTGATAATAAATATGCTAATAAAATATAAATATTTCGGTGCATTCTCAAATTAATGTTATATAATTTGTTTTAAATAAATGATCAAAATATAATTTAAGATTGAAAATATATTGGAATAACTTTCAACGTTCATATGCGTTGTTTTGATCTAATTTTGTTCTCTTTATTTAACGATCGTGGGAAGAATCGTAAATACAAGCGTCATTTATTTATCATGTACGTGTTATCCGGGGAATGTTATTAATGAGAAAAATTTCTCGAGAAATGTGTCGAGGAAATGTGAAACTTGGTTATTATTGACGACAAATATCAGAAGTCTTGCGATGGCAACGACCCCGTAATTCACTACACTTCGATCGTCAATCATTTGACCATATATTACTGCGACGTCTGCGACTCGGCATGACACCTACGAAAAAGTATCTCGTAAATCGTACTCTGCGTTGAAAACTTCACATATTTGTCACGAAAGTATAAGCTTTTAGTTCGCAACACATAAATATACATACAACGTGAAGAAAGCATACTGGAAGCATGTATATTTTAATTTATGATGACATTCGATTTCAATGTCGTTTTTTCAATCTCTCTGTCAATGGTACAGGCCTTTATGAAAAAAAAAAACCATAAAAAGATATTTTTTTATGTATATGCAGCTGTAGAGCAGTAAAATGTGAAAGCCGAAACCCCCGGAAAACGGATTACAGAGTTGAAAAAGTTCAAATTAAATCACAAAGTGCAGAAAGACTTCCTTGTGATATTGCAATCAATTGTAAGTCCGCGTCGGCTTTGAGTTCAAGGGCGCACGCACACACACACACACACACACACACATTTTATGCCTCTCTTATAAACATTGTTATTTACGTGGCAAAAACTGTTACACTTGTGACGCGATTTTACATGCGTATTGAATAGAGCGCGATGCGGGCAAAAGTTAACTCGACGCGAGACATCTCTGCTATCATAATAACAAATGAAAACTTTACAACGCAACGGTAAACTACCTACGCGCACTCTTGTTCGCCGCATGATTCTATTTCATTTGCCCGTAGCAAGTGGCAACAAGCAGCAAAAAACCCGCATACACGGTTTTGTTTGCTGGTTTTGTTCCATTGTTTTCAAAGATAAAAGGCACAGTACGCACCATTCTCTTTTTTAAACAGCCATTATTGCACACACAAAAAAGGGCAAAAAGGAGGAAAAACGGTAACATGTGCTCTGTCTCGTACATGTGCAATTTAGTCAATTATCAAAGGTTCTGTCTATGTGACCAATCGCACATCGATTTCCAATTACTTCCCGCGCACAGTATGTGTAGTAACATTTCCAACAGTTCTCGACAGTGAGTCATTTCTAAAAAATAATCTCTGATATCGCTTTTCGCCGATAACAGCAGATATGGTATGATTATGATACGTCTAAAAAGATATTTAATTTCAGGTCAAAATACTTGAGAAATTCTTTTTTTTTGCCATTTAAAAAATCAAAAAATAAAATTCTCACAAAAATTTATTTCTAAAATCGTAAGCAAAGAATAAATTAAAAATACTGATCAAAGCAGATATGATATTATGCGTTTAAAAAGAAAATCTTTTCAGGTGAATAACATTCTTTTTTCTTAGCTGTTGAGAAATCAAAGGTAAAATTCTCACAAAAATTTATCTTCTAAAATCATAAGCAAAGAATAAGTTAAGACTACCGATTGTGCACACGCAGAAATATCTTTTACAATAAACTCCCTCTAGTCAATTCCCGAGCGTGGTTTGATCTCAGAGTTGAGTATGAAATATATGCCGGAGAAAAATGCATCATATATTACACTTATATGCAGCTGATAACTTGCTCCACTACGTTAAAGCAAAAAGCAAAGATATTTCTGTCATTAGCAAGACACGCATTGTTCTCGATATAAACGAGAACGGAAAGCTCGAAACGTTGGCGTACGTCTCTTCATTTGCCTCAAACCAAGGATACCATTCTCTTTGTCGTGGGATGCGCACGCTGACGTATTCTTCGCACACACACACACACACACACACACACACACACACACACACACACACACACACACACACACACACACACACACACACACACACACACACACACACACACACACACACACACACACACACACACACACGAATGCGATTTATTTGTACGGCCTTTCTCATCTGCATTTTCTTCTTTCTATGTTGCATAAATTTAATGAAAGTTATGCTTTCTCTTCGGATACTCCATCTACTTTACGAACAGCGATTTGAAATTGTATGATTTCCAATCTAATTAGTAGTAGCTTATACGTACAATATGATTTTCATTATCCTTCATTAAATTACATGGTCCAATAGACGATATAACGTAACGTTTCATAGCAATAAGAATTGTGAATATTTTATTCAATCCTTTCACTATGTTACGGTTCACCTACGTAGCTTACAATTAACATTCCGCTTAATGGACAAACTTAAATAAAAGTTTTTCATAAATTTCAAAAAACAAGATAGAAATATAACAAAAAATTTCTTTATTATATTACATATAGGTACGGAAAGAACGGTTTTGCTAAAGTATCTGAAAATTTAACTATGCACCGAGAGAATTTTCTCTTAAAAGTTACCCTAAAATCATGGTATAGTTGTGGGACAACATGTACCACCAAGAATTTTATGTGCGAGCTATTCTGATTATAATATCTATACCATAATAAAAAATATTAATATCTATTACATTAAAATATAAAATATATTTGATTAATTTTACTAAAATATATCTAGGAAATTTCAATAATTTTTCGAAATTTACCAATCTGCTTGGTAATTTTTATCACGTTGATTGTAAAATGTATTTTGTATATTTTAAAAATTCCTTGCCAAGTTGTCCCAAGTCTGTAGTGAATTTAAGGGTAAAATATAACAAAAAATTCTCTCCATGTAGATACAGATCTGAAAATAATTTTGTTGCATCATCAAAATAATTATGGTAGGTCGCTGAAGTATGATGAAAATGCTGTAAAAAATTGTGACATTTTAGCAATAAGTTTGAGTGTTCTACATAATTATTTTGATGGTTCAACAAAATTATTTTCAGATCTGTATTTAGCTAAATTTTTAGATACTCCAGCAAAACCGTTCTTTACGTGTATATATATCTGCTTATTCGCTTACAATAACTTTATTACACGTATATCTATACGTGTATTTGTATTTGTGCCTTATTTTTATACCTTACGATCCCAATGCTTATTCGCTTCCATCGAGTTACGGTAATGAGGTTTTGTTTTTTCCAGAGGAATGGAGCGAGAATTTCCTCTATCAGCTTCTGATAGCGGGAGGGGTGGCCCTAGTTGGCCTGGTCCTTCTGGCGGCGGTGAGCTTCCAATGCTCTTCCACTTGGCGATGGTTGATGAACATGACTCGACATGAGAATACCGAGAATACAGAGACTGATCAGATTCAGCAAAATGCGATTCGCATCAGCCATTCTCTCCCGGACCTCCAATCAGAGCCGATTACCCATGAATACGTTCAAGAGCAGAAAGAGAATAAAAAGGTATTGTTGACAAATTCGAATTAGTAGAACGTTCTGTAAAATTCTGCGGCTATTTCAATGTTAACATTTTATCAGGTGCTGCGTCAAACCACTCTGCCCATCGTGCCAATGAGACATCAAAGCTTCCAACGTCAATTATCGCATCGGCTTGATCTGCCTAACATTAAATTCAGTATTTGCAGTTTCGAAAATCGCAGCGACTCCAGCCTTGGTCTTATCAAGGTATTTTGGAGCATTATTTCGATATTTGTATCTTTATTATGACGGATGCTGAAATGCAAACAGCAATGTCATTTGATTCCTTTTAAAGCAAGCTTATCGTGTAACATTAACGCGTTCCGTATATTCCGGTTTTCCGATTTATTTCCAGTTACCCTAATTGTTTTATAAATTGATTGACATTACGTAAATGCGTGCATAATTAAAATTTTTTTTATTTTACTTACGAGATATAATATGAACTGTTAACACTGTGCAGCCGGAGTTGTATAAGAAAGAGCTCGTGAGACAAGAGAGCGCGGAAAGCTCCAGTACAACAGAAATGGAATACGCTGGAAAATTACATTTTGCTCTTCGCTATGACAAGGAAATCGAAGGTCTTGTTGTCAAAGTAAGTATCGCGCAACATTTTTTTATGATTTGTCGCAAATTTTAGTTATATTAAAATAGATGCATGATAAAATATACATCGTAAATTATATACAATAACGGATTTTTTTTAATTATGTAGCACGGCAGGTAGAAAAAACTACAATAAACAATATATATTTGATAAAATATTAAACAAAATAAATTCAAAATTGTATTAAATGAGGTGTAAAATTTTCGTGGACTGGAAAATAACGTGTTCCGTGTATGAATAAATGAGTTTGCGTTTCAATCGCGTTTGTGTGCGAGCTGAATATATATATGTATATACCTGGGTTATATTCAGCACGCGAGATATTGAATAATGATAATGTAGTATCACAATATTGCATTTATGATGGACATACATCCTCCTGTACTAGAATTAACCGTGCGGTAATGTGTAGATTAGGTAATGCCGGCTGCCGGCTACATTAAGCTATTACTGTGGCGAATTCAAGTGCATTAAGATCAATTATGCACGGCACACCACGCTCCAAAGATAAATTTAAATATGTGCTATTATCGACCTTTGCTCCATTTGCCGCGTTGCGTTATATTACGTAAATTTTTATAAAACTGTAACATTTCGAAACTATTGTTTATAAAAGAAAGTCAGATTTTATACTGTTTATTACGTAATACGATTATACAATTGTTTAAATAACTATACTTTTTTTTTACTATTGTCCACATACAAATCTATAAATGTCACAAGATAAAAATAATATAACATTTAAAATCACTAATATTATTCGATCTCCATCTCTTTAGCACGATATTAGTTTAATTGTTATTTTATTCTCATATAATAATATCTGTCAAATTCAATGATATTTGATTCTCTGATATTAGGTTCTGGAAGCTCGCGAATTGCCGATAAAGGATGTAACGGGCAGCAGTGATCCGTACGTCAAGGTATACCTGTTGCCAGATAGGAAAAAGAAGTTTCAGACAAAAGTACATCGAAAAAATTTGAACCCGATATTCAATGAAACGTTTATTTTTAGGTAAAGAAATTTACAAGTTTATCTTGAAAGATTTTTTGTTTTTAAGTTTCAATTATGTGTACTAAATTACGTAATTACGTAAGAGAAATTAAAACGCAGTGCTTGATATGTAATTTATTCTATTAGCGTATCATATGAAGAACTGAGGGAACGTTACCTGCAATTCTCAGTTTACGACTTTGATCGGTTTTCACGTCACGATCTCATTGGACAAGTTGTTCTTAAGGGGCTTTTAGAATGCACTGACCTCGAGCAAGAAATCGAATACACGATGGACATCCTTTGTGCTTTGCAGGTACCTTAATTTGCGTGAGATGAACGATTTAATTTTTTTTTCTTTTACGGTTGTTTCGGATGTACAACTTTAACCTTTCAATATTGTAGGAGAAGATCGATCTGGGAGAATTGATGTTGTCGTTGTGCTATCTACCAACGGCAGGTCGGTTGACGTTAACCGTCGTTAAAGCCAGAAACCTGAAGGGAATGGATATAACAGGCAAATCAGGTCCGAATGGATCAGATAATTTTTTGCGATTACAATATTAATGAAAAAATCTTATTAAAAATATAACATTATTTTTCTATTATCTTAATTATCATATTGATTATTAGTTCCATTATTATCATAATTATGTTATTATATTGTTATCTATAATCGACTGAATATGTTTCATTTCCTCATTAGATCCCTATGTGAAAGTCTACCTGCTATGCCAAGGCAAAAGAATAAAGAAGAAAAAGACAACGGTGAAGAAGAACACTCTTTACCCTATCTACAACGAGGCACTTGTTTTCGACGTTCCCTCAGACAACATCGAAGATGTCAGTCTTATAGTGAAAGTAATTGATTACGACAGGTAAGAACAGTTTTTCAGTAAATTTTACATAATTTTTTTTTATTATTAAGACAAAAATGCAAAATGTTTAATGTTTTACGAATATTAGAATCGGATCGAATGAGTTGATGGGCTGCACCGCGATTGGATCGAGCTTCATCGGAATTGGCCGTGATCACTGGTTGGAAATGTTAGATAATCCAAGAAAACCGGTGGCACAATGGTATCCATTAATGGAAACTGTATCTGGCCATATTCCAGCCGTAGATTCGGAACCGCTCCCAGTAAGCCTGAGCTGCTTAAACGGCAGGTGGGTTTAACTCTTTGGCGCGGATTGTAGTTTGCAATTATAATTAGAGATTATATAGTAGTTTGCCAATAGTTCGCTAATAGTCTAGAACTAAATTCTAAATTCTCGCTAGAAATTTAAAATCTTGCATGATGTGAGATGATAAAATCAATCAATATTAAACGAGATGATAAAAAGTTCAGTAATTTTCATCGGCACTTCTGACAAAACTCGCATTGCAGATGAAGACAAAAGGTGGAGAGTAAACACTACGGAATCTCGCAAATATTGTCGGACGTCGGCTTGGACATCGTCTCCTTCTGTCGTCATTTAATGCACATCGCTTGACTGACTTAAGTACAACCTCTGTCTCAAAGGAAGGCCGGAAGGCGAATTCTGTGCTTTTTGCAATCTTACCTCGTGCAGCAGGCATGAAATAATAAACGATACGTGAAACCATAATACGAAAAATCGATCACTCGCGAAACATAAGTATGCGTTTGCTCAATTCCGACGATCCGACGGCGATCGTGACGGAAACGAGATGAATTTGCGTTTTGCTTTGTCTTTGTCGAACTTGTTGCTCGCGATAGTGCCGGGCTGGTCCCGCACCGTTTCAAACTCAGGTTATTGTTGTATTTACAGTATATTCCCGTAGAATCTCCCCTTATCACACGTGATGTTGAACATGACGGTAACTTAAATGTTCTAGATTAACCCGTGGAGGTCAGATAAAGTAAGTTTTTATAGAAGACGAACGTATAAGAGTGAGGAGTATAAGGCCTTATCCTGGATAAAGATATGAGACAGACGAATGCAGGCAGATTTAGGCGAAAGACGGATTATATTAACGGCAGAGTGCAATTGAATACGGTAGATGTCATAAAGTAGTACAAATATAGGCGTTGGATCCATGCGTCGTTTATTATTTCACGCTCGCTACCACTTCTGCGCAAATGTTCTATTAACGTGATATATGTTTAAACATAATGCTCGATGCAAATGGGCACTGTTTGTGATAATGTATCTGAAACACATACGCATATTAACACACACACACACATATACGTACAAAGTAACACACGTGGTCCCAGAGTCCACGTATATCAGCGGCTGCTTCGTACACGTATGTACGTTTGCAACTAACGCGACTACTCAATTGTGAACTTGATAATAAATAATAATATACGTCGTGTAAGTTAATTATTTATATCGTATAGGAAAAAGGCAAAAAAAATGCAGTTTTCTTAATAATTCGATGAATTGTGAATATATTATTTACGTCATACGTGTATGCATTTAAGAATATAATCGAAATAATATTTTGGAAATATGAGGTTTAACTAAGATCGGTGAGAAAACTGTTTAATTTTTTGGTGAACTGCATTTGGCCAAATTCGTGAATGTCTTTGATAGGTCTGTGTGAATTATGCTTTATTGACATATTTCTAAGAACACTTGTCCGGTGACGTTTACACAAAATGTGTGGAGAGAATCTAAGTACCGAAGAAATATGGGTGTTTCTGGAAATAAGACGAGAAATTGAGTATCCTAAAACGTTTTATAAGAAATAAAATAGAGATACAATGGCAAAATATGTTTTTAATTATATATATTTACGTCTTTATTTTACTTTCTATTAAAATTTTTCTGCGACTTTTTAAGTTTCTTAAGCCCTAAGTCAGTTGCATAAAGAATTGGCAATTATACACCACAAAAGTATAATCTATACATATATAGAATTATATATATGTTACACAAACCGTAGATAATCGAATATATAATATCAAAACTGAGGTGATATAATACAAGTGACATAAAAAATGTGCCAACAAAGTAGCTATGTAGCAGAAGTATAGTGTTATATTTAATAGCTAATAGTATGTTCTAACCACACACATGCTTTGATATAGAAACTTCAGTCGGCACTCTATAGTAATTCTAGATTATCCCCCTATTTCGAGTCAATATATTTCGAATTTGGACTATATGCCTTTTTTCGCCTATGAGTCGTAAGAAATATATTTCTAAATCTTCGAGAATTTTTCATTTATTCCGTTATTCCAGCGATGCCCATAGAAAAAAAACCTACTGTATTTTTCGTACAAGTGGAACATTCTACCACAGGACTGAGCTTTCTCAAATAACTTCATGTAATAAGTGGAACAGTCGCTCCATATTGAGAGTAGTATTTAAACGAGAAACCTGTACTTATACATAAAAATGGCGACGGAAAGTCATCTCTCCATTAATGTCGTTACAAAATTATTTAAATTGCTCCAGAATGCGATTCAGAATGCTAAAGCTAAAGTAAGCTTTCAGTTTTTATTACATATGCATCAGTGAAAAATTTAAACGTTCTCTTTTATTCACCTCGTACGCTGGGTCGCAGACTCCATGAATGATGAAGTATCGGCTTTGAAATGTAAATGGACTGCGTACTGGATTATAAAATATGAATATATGGATCTCTCTCGTGTGTGTTTATCTTATGAATATGAACAAAACGAAATACATGCAAATGAGTGTACGTCAAAAATTACATTGGTAATTAACGTATTGTAACTGTCTAAATCTCGAAGGATGAGTACTTCGTTTAATACTTACTCTAATTATGAAAGCGATAATTACGTACATCGTACGTAATTAATTTATGGGCAAACATAACAATAATATCGGTATGGACAATGTGTATACTTTTCTAACGAGTACATATCTATATTGTATATTTGAGTGCACCCAGTGCTCCCTGTTATGATCGTAAATAACATAAATAAATCGGTAACAAGGAAGTTTGTGACGTTTTAATTCCACCTAATTGCTCAATTTTAATATATTTTGTATAATATCACTTAAAATACATCGAGTTTATATCAGTTAAAGCTACAAAGAAAAAAAAAGATCGTCTGCAACATCAAATGTACTTTTCATTTATTTGACTACTTATCTTTACAGATTATTCTACCTTATGCTAAAATACAACTTTCCCATTATGTTTACCTCTAATCGAACATTACAATACTTCTAAGTATAAAATAAGCGATAGAGCTTATATATACTGGTATGTAGCAACGAATTAAGTACTTTTCTACCTAGTAGTACTCCTTAAAAGTGGCGGGAATTAATCTGTACCGCGTATCTCCTGTCAACGACGAGGTGCCCGTGATTACGGTTTTGGCTTCGTCGGAAATCAATTGTGAGACAAGTGTCGTCGAGACTCTCTTTTCGACGGTGCGCCCAATCATCCTGCATCCACCGATCGAGCGTCAGACCGTCACGGACGCGCTTTTCACACACCGCCGGCAAAACAATTAGGCCACTAACTACATTTTGTTCGCGGAACACAATCGTTTGGTCATATACTCTCTCTCGCGCGCGCGCGTCAATCTTCAATTCATGAAAAGATGTTCACCGAAGACGCCCGTAGTCGGTGAGAGGCTCGATTCTCGACGAGATGTAATTGCGCGGTTAACGGTGATCCGTAAATTGGAAGAGCTCGACCGTGATCCGCGCACGTTAAGTGTCAGATCGGGTCGCGTCAGATCGAGGTAGGAGAAAAAAAAAGCCGAGTCGGTGCTTACAAAACATTGGTGCAAATTGATGCTCGACGAGCCCCCTTTGAATCCGCGCGATCGAGGCTCTGCTCCAACTTTACGGCTACATTGTATATTGACTTTCGTATGTGATGTAAAAAAAACTGATCATACGCGTCGACGAAAGCTTTCGATTGGCCGCGACTCTCTCTCTTGTTACGAACCGAGACGTCGATACACGTTCCGTTTGAGCTTCTCAGGCTCTTACGTTGACTTTCTCTCTCTCCCTCTCTCTTTCCCGCGTCGCTCTTACAATATAACTTTTGAGAAACTTTAAACCAGGTGTCTTTAAGTAGATAAACGTGAGCCTAATGAGTAAGCGCTTGAGTGTTATAACCGCGTGTGTTTTGCAGCGTTGTTTCTCTCCTGTCCCGCCCGTGATTACGCTTATAAACATTACAGACGCATCGATTAGTCTATAGATGTAAGTTATTTCTCTACGGGCAGCTCGCGGCATGGGTGAACCGGATAAAACTTTGCACAGTTCTCGTTACGTTTCTTCGCCTCGTAATCGTAATGTCGATAAGTAAAATTATTACTTAACACGCAAACATTAAGGGCCTTATCCGACGAATATACAAATCTATGCTCCTATAGGTAGCCGTCAATATTAAGTACGTTAATGTAGCCACAATCGTATAATAATAATATTAATAATAATGACGACAATAAATCGTAATCGTAATAATAATATAGGCAAACTCTCGTAGCATTGTACTTAGCGTTATTTAAAATAGTAGCAATATTATTTTTTTTCGTGTACTGAATGTTCAAGTACGGACAGAAATCGATCTGAGTTAACTTCCTTTATGTGTATTAGCAATATGGAGGGAATTCACTAACAACTTGCTTAAAGAGTGCAGCACATTCTCACACATCTATAAACAAATATAAAAACTCTTCTCTTGCGCGACTTCTCGTCACCTCGATGCATTCTCATCCATTACGCTGCCTCCGCGCTTATTAAATAATTGCGAAGATGCGTGCCGAATACACGTCATTATATTCGCTACCACGCGTCGTCGAAATTATCTCCTTTATCTCGAAATTTAACTACATCTTTCTCTCTCTTTAATTTGACTATTTTTTTATGAACAAGGAACGATTTGCCAATTTTATCTTCCTCCTTCGGCTCCAGATAGATGAACGAACGCAATTATAAATCGGCTAAAAGCAGGAAATGCAGATGGAATGTCGTGTGCCTCTCTTTTTTCCCCCGTTTTTTCTTTCCCGTATTTCTCAGCGTAGCGAAAATAAAGTGCATCGATAGGTGCGCCTATACATCGAGAACACACGTAAACATTTACACGCGTGACATAAAAATTCGTTTCCGTACGTAAGAAAATTAGCGATATTGTTGAAAGCACCCATACACAACCCTCAACCCTTCGGCATCTCACCCGTATCCATCCCTCACCCTCTTCGCGTGATGGATCCCTCCTCTCTCATTCACGCCCTCATTCTTCCGCGCGAACGAAACGACACGAACGATGCAGAAGCACGCCCATAACGAGTGGCAAATACACCATTATTAACACGTTTCACACGTAACATTCTCCTATACATTTAAAAATTGTTTACCGGCGAGATCAATTTGCGCGGCTCGCCCATCTGATCGTCCGGTTGCACAGCAAGAATCGATATTACGACCGTGATCTCGCAAGCCCAAGGTGATTGATCGCTAGAACGACGGCGCTATGCCTTTACTTTTATACAACTACACGTAAACAGTACGGCATATCTTTTTAAGTGTATCGATACCTAAATGCTGAGGATCGCAGGTGATTTCACGACAGCGATTCGACGGTAAATCTTGACTAGAACACGTATATCGAGGTGCGGGGAAATCTATTCCTTACCATCGCACCTACCACTGAACAATACTATGATCAATAAAATCGTTTACACATTAAAAAATTTATTTAAATTATTAAGGATATATATATATATATATATATATATATATATATATACGCTTTGAAGATTTCGAAAACTACCCTTGTATTAATATATTCCGGAGTTTCTTTCAAATCACTTTTTAGCTAACCCGTTACTAACAACTAACTTGACATACTTTGCTAGAACTGAAAATTTCGTTTGTTTCGCTTTAAGCAAAGCAAATGTAACGGTCAACTGAGAAATTCGAGAATAAATTATATTTATATGTATTTTCTCACTTTCGTCCCGCGTTCTTTCGCACACGAGAGAATCCCCGCACCCTCGCACCTCCCGTCATTCTTTCGTACACGAAGATTTTTCGACAACTGTCGTGGCAACCTTGAAATACATCTATCATCGTCGGCTACGAAGCAACGACAACAAAACGATTCTTCTCGTCTCTCTGTCTCCTTAGATAGATTAAGTAATTACTTGTTACACATGATTAAAACCAAGTTGACGGCAATACACTACGTCCGGAAATACGTACGAATAACTGAAAGCTATACTTATGCGGCGTCCTGTGTCTAAGACTAGCTCGTGAAATACACAAGGCTCAGAATGACAATACTCTGTAGTAACACTACAAGACTATCACATGTTCTACGATGACGTACGAACGAAAAAATCAAGCTAGTAATTCTAATCGCTTATGCGTGATCAAGCATCTTCTTCCCCATCGTTGTTGGATGTTAAGGTGTATGTCCGCTTTGTTTTTTCTCTTCATTCTCTCGCTCTCACATTTCACACACTCTCTCTCTCTCTCTCTCTTTCTCTCGTCTCTCGTATATCCTACTTTATCTCGTCACTCGAGTCATCCTAGGGACGACACATTCACACACAAACGCGATCCTCGACAAGTCGCGGAATGTTAAGGATGATTTCGGGATGTTATACTTTAGCCTAAATAACTTGCTTTGCTGATTAGTATACGTCGCGTGCGAAAATACTAAGAAATATCCTCGCAAAAGTTAAGCTGGACGGCTTTGATAAAAATTAGGATCTCTTTCGAAGGACGCGAACATCAGGGTGTAGAAAGTGTTGCGACGGCGGCGGCGGCGGCGGCGGCTGCGGCGGGGGGTAGGGGGGTTGATACCGCGGCCGGGAGAATGATTAGCGAAAACGTATTTATCCGCAAAACATCTACCGGCACCGCTGATACCAGTGATATGCGGTGCGTTCGCATGCGTGTAGTCCGAACTGAACGTACAAGGTGCTTAGCCAAAAAGTTCGACGTGAGCGACATTAATACGCCTGAGAAGAATACAATGCAAACCTCTCGCGATAATACGCGCCTATCGCCTCCTCGCCCCCTCTAATATATTGGAATCAAGCGCGCGTGTATGCACGTGTGTATGTATATATGTATAACGTGAAGAATTACATATCCGTATTTACAATTGGACATTTAATGCTAGAATGTCGTGGGCCAAATCCACGTGCAGTTCCAGGCATAAAAATAACGTATGTTCAGGCTCCGCCGTCTCTCGTCTCTAACGCGGTTTTCGTTCTTCGTGTCGGCGGTCGTCATTTTTTTTTCCCCGGTATAGCGTACCCTATTTTCTCCACGCCGCGAGAAAAAATCGCGCAAACACTCGCGAACGTAAGTAGATCCGAGTCTTCGTTAATTGACTAGCGTTTCGAGCGGTACGCTTTCGTGTTTTTTTTTTTTTTTTTACAAACTTTGCGACGTGATTTGACGTCCACTCGGCAATTACGCGGGATAAACAGGCGGAACTCTGATTGCACCTCGCCCTCTGTATCACGCTCCACTCGACCTTCTACTCCACGGAAGCACTGCACGCAGCCAAGAAAGCGAGTTTTATTGCTAAACGTTTAAAATTCGCAGTGCACCACGTTCGTGTTTCATTGCCGCTCATTACATCTAATCCGAAACGACTGATAGAATATACTTTGCGTATCATAAATTGCGGCGAATCTAAGGATAGTCTGACGAGAACTTGGCCCGTACAAATGTATCGCGCAAATAATATATAGCTCCCTCGTACATTCGTGAAATGACAGACTCGTGAATGTTCCATGGGAAATCGAACGAACAAAGCGTCATTTGTCCGAGAATTACATGTAAATTCAAAATTGTCGTACTAGTTGGAAAGTTAAGCGCAGGAGTTCGTCTTATAGGGTGCGCTTTTCTTCGTGTGCCTTCTTAGGCGAAGAGGAAGTCGTAATTTCAGTAACGCTGCTGGAATTCGTGATGCCATCTGTTAAAGTCGATGTGGAATATCACAATGGACCCATTTGCCAGACCAGCTAGAAGAAACCTGTAAAGAATAGAATATATTTGCAGTAATTTGTACTCTTCATATTATCAGAGTTCGGTAAGTTAATTTTTTTTTGTAACTAATTGTAAGTTAAGTTAAAGTTAATGGCTTATAAAATTAATTGAATTACGTTAATTTGCATGAACAAAAAACTAACTCAGTTAAAAACTGCATTAAGATTAAATTAACTTGAGTTAAATTATAAGTTAATTTTTAAAAACATTATTTACATTAAATAAGAATGTCGTAATTTTTTAAAATTTGATTACTCTAAATAACAAAATACTTATAATATAAATTATTTTAATATTTTATTTGTAATTAAATTTATATAAAATAACAAAGAAATTTTGTTTTTTTATATTATCATCCTTAGACACTGCAAGTGTCGCGCTCATCACAATTACATTGAGCTTTTTCTAAACTACTAATTGTCCAATGTTCAAGATTTCATAGAAAAAAAATATTGGCGTTCAGAGAGATAACAATAATTTTTAATTTAGAAAAAGTCAATAAGTTTATGTGTTTAAAAATTAGTTAAATTAAAAATTAACTCACTTTAAATTAACTAATTACAGCTAAGTTAAAAATTATTAACTTTTAACTTTTTTATTTAACTTTTAATTATTTAACCAGTTATTATCCAACCTTGCATATTATAGAACAATATAAATTTAAAGCAGAAACTATGTGAACAAATTGTGTCATCGTATTGAAGATCCAAACAAAATTTTTTTAAATTCATATATGTCGAGTTTACTTACTTTTGATCATGAGCAAGTGCGAGGGAACGCACGCTGCTTTCGCATGCAGGAAATGCATAAAGTAGAGCAAGGTTGAAAGTTCGCCAAACTTCTACGATACCCTTATCACCCCCAGTCATTAAGTATTCGCCGTCTCTGCTCAATAGTAAACACTGGAAATAAACAACGATATTACGAATATAATCGTATATAAATTATCAAAAAATTAAATTTAATCGCGAAAGTTAAGTACCTGTAAATTATCATTGTGAGACTCGTGACGAAGGCGTTTTCCGTTTATGGTGAAAGCCGCTATGTGCCCACGTTCGTAATTTACCACGATGACGCCCTCGCGGGACATAGCGATGTTCTCGGGAGACGAAAATCCGTTCGGTGCTTCGAGCGATCTTAGGAGATCGCCGAAAGTAGTATGGACGAGTACTGGGCCGTCTGTATCGAAGTATTCGTAATATTAAAAATCAATCAAATTATCTCAAGATCAAACGTTCTAAATTCAATATATCAGTATATCTATAATTATTACACAATAATTACAGAGTAAAAAAATCAATTAAAGCATTAGTCAATCAAATCAAAATATCTTTTTATACTTTTTCTTAGGATTAATTCTTTTTTCAACTTGTAATACGTACAATGCGATCCCGAGACAACCAAACCCAATTCGGCAGATATGACGACGGCCGTCACAGGCTGTTCGTGACCTGTAAGGGTGGCACGTGGCGCCGGTGCTTCACCCTCACCGACGATAGTCTGTGTCCTTGCGTTCCAATGCCAGAGGAGGACAGTGCAGTCAGCACTTCCGGACGCGATGTAACAATCGGAAGTAATGTTGCACTCGCTGCGCGATAAGCAAGTGACAACTCCGTAATGACCGAACACTATCTGGACGATTTTTGCTGCAAATAATAATTTTTTCTTTAATAGAGCTTTACTATGTGAAGAAACATGTAAACTAACAATTACTTATCTATTTACTATCTATTTATCGCGTGTTTATAGCGCGATCGATTGTGAAATATTAAGACTCACCTGTTTCGGTGGAAAAGACGCGGAAACTATTGTCCCAAAATCCGCAGGCCACCAAGAATCGGCTATCCACAGTGGTAACAAAGCAATTGCTACGAATCTTGAGCTTTTGGCTAAAATTGTCGCCTAGATGTCGACGTTGTAACGTTGAATTCGAGCTATTTGCCGCTTGAGCTAAAATAAAAATATAACGGCACAGTATTGTTAATCGGTATGCACAATAAAACATCATCTTGAAAAATGTTACTTCACCTGTACGTGTACGTGTATACTTACAAAGAACAGGATCCATGGACAATGGCTGATTGGCAGCCTGCGCCTGAGGTGTATCTGCATAACTCGGAGATTGCACGGAGGCTGCAAAAGGGTTTAAATTGCAATAACTGCGAAGTGGTGAGGATAAACTTAAGTATCAGTAGTGCGTGTAGAAAATTACTTTACCTGCATAATTGGTATTCCACCGATTAACAGCGAACTGCTGTCCGGTAGTTACCGTCACAACCGATGGCAGTGGCAGTTGAGGATAAGTGTTAGCCGAGATGTGACAGATCGGCGAGTTAGACGGGAACTTGATGGTCATGCACACATCATCCGGAATGCTCGAGAACATCATTGGTGACTGAAAAAAACATATTCTCAATCTTTTTTACGACCGCATGTAAAATTACCTTTCCATGTATATCTCGAGATAATCTCACCAAATGCATCGCTGAACTTCTCGGAGGATGCGGCTCCATCAAAAGTTGCGACGGCGTTTGTCCGAAATTTTTAATTTGATTCTCTATAGCTTCCCTCATCATGGGATCGGTGATCGTGTCCAATTCCACGCTACCCTCGTACGTTAAATAGTAGAAAACGTTGGTTGCACGTACGGCTTCCGGGCCTGCGAGAGAAACAAAGTAATCGAAACTTTACACAAAGATCTTTAACGCGTTACCCTCTGCTACAATTTTACGATCCTGCATGCTGCGCGACAAAGTGCATTCTTCGGAAACGATTCTGAGAGAGCTCTCGACGATTGCTTGTGCTCGGTATTTCCGGTTGGCTCCACTTTCGTGCTACCGGCTGCGTAACGTAAACGTGTTGCATATTACGGGTGGGACGCATTGTCGCACTCGGCACACGTGCCTAATTGGCCGGGACAGGGACCAAGAAAGAGAGGAAGCTAACTAAAAACTAATTCCTTCCATACGCGCGCTTTCGTACGCCAGTCATCTTCCCTCGCTCCCTCGCGCCCGATGCCGAGGCAGCATCTTCGGGGAAGCGCCGGATATAGAGGCGCCATCAGCAATTAACATCGGTGGAAATCTAATTTGACTCGACTACGCCTCTGTCCCAACACCCAAGGCGCAACCTTGGGCGCTCGCAAGTGGCGCCTGCCATTGTGCGAACATTTATTGATTTAATTTTCGGGGTATCGCCCGAACCGAACGCCATGAATGATTTTGCGATCGATGTAGATATCTCAATAAAACCTTATCATTTTAGACAAAATCATCAGAGATTTTATTTCTCCGTGATACCGAATATGATGGATTTAAAATATATATTTAAGAATAAATTACATTTATATATATATATATATATATATATATATATATATAAGAGATTGACTTATATGAATATATATATAACTTATATATATATATATATATATATATATATATATAAGTTTTTAATATCCAATAATTTATGATAAATTCTATAAATTATCGTAATTTGTTTTAAAGTTGTTCTTACCTTTCTGTTTATAACCGAATATCAGGTCGATCCATTGATGTAATTGACAAGACACAAATTCGGACTCGAGTGCCTAAAAAAAATACAATTTAATAAAAATTCTTATTGTAAAACATGTGTATGTGTTTATTGCATGTAGATGTTAATATTTTTTTAACTTAAAGCTTATATTAAGTCTTAACGTTGATTCTAAAAAAGTTAATACCGTACCATTCGATTTATACGTATAAACTCTTCGGGTGACGAAGCCCAAGGTGGTAATTCAACATCGCCGACCGCGCTACCATCCTCTTGCCTACCCAAACGGTAGCGGTTGCTGTTCACTAACATTTCCGGCAAAAAGAAGAATTCCGGAATCAGCTCCTGTTAATGAGAAAGCAAATTTATAGCTCCGTCGATCTTTAGTACATATCAAGCGACGTATACGATCGAAAATTTATGCAGTAACAATGATAACAATGGATATTCACCGAGGCGTGGCGGGAATGTAAATTTTATGAGTATCTTAATTAAATGCAACGAACCTTCACGTCGGATGTATCGCGTTGGCAATTCTTCCACGAGAGCGCGATGGATGAAAACAGTCTGTTAGGATGATCGAATTTGCCGCCTTGTAACGCCAGGAACATAGTAGTCATCGGTTCCTGTAAGAATAATTTATTTGTAGAAACCATTTTAGGGCAACCAGTTGGGCCCTTTCGCAACGGGAGCAACATAAATCCCGCGGAATGTCAATAGGGATGAGACGTAGAGACGAGTGTGAGTTGGGGCGGAGAAAAAAAATGCGGCTCGACTCTAAACCGCCACTTAGGGACACTTTATAGGCGGTCCTTTGTGCGCGCGGTTTCTTGCGAGGCTCCTCTCGTCTCTCGGTCAGTCATCCGTTCCGTTGACAGGCGAACGAATGCAAAGCGAGAGGCCACACACATAATCGATGCACTTTCGTGCCGCGGCACGAATGCGAGTGTACGCATAAGGGCGTAAACCCGATTTTTGCATTCTATTGGGAACGCAATCCTCGCGTTGCATACCTACCAGGCCTAAAACTATTTCTTTACGGCAGAACTCCGAGATAATGCTATAAACGGATCGTTAACGCATCTTAAGCGGACGAAACGCCGCGGCCGCGGCGGGGCAAGCGGTTATATAGACCAATAAATTGTTTATGATGCAATATTTTATCGTGCAAGTGCGTTGTACGGCGAATAAACAATTAGGTGCGTTGTGTCGTTGTTTTGAATTTAAATATGTCCAAATAATACGAATACTTGAAACGCGTTTTAGATTCATTTAAATATGCTTTAAGACCAATTGCATAAATTCAATGGTAATATCATTGGAATTACAGCAATGATTGACAAACTGCCGGTAGATTAAGTTACAATCAACAAAGATATAACATATACCTACAGTGAAATAAAGTTTCTATATAAATTATATTATCTACTTTAGTCTGGAAAAAAAAACAAAGAAAGAAAGAAAGAAAGAAGGAGATGAAGACGTTTATTCCAGTTAGGCCCTGAATTTCAAGTGAACGAGGAAATGCAGCAGAAAACAAATGTGTATATTTAACGAGAAGGCGGGCGTCGTTGGCACGAGGGCGTTCCGACGCCCCCAAATTAGCGTGCGCGCAGTACTAAAAGTGTCGTTTAAATTTATGATGCAAACTGGACACGCTCCGTAAGTGGAAAGACCAAAAATCAGCGATTGGAAGCTAATTATACGCCCATTATGCGAATAAAGACCCGATTTTATATCGTGCGTTAAACTTCGATTTCACTCGAATCTCGACAAAGAAAATGACGCGACGGATAATTAATATTTTTACTTAATAAATACGTTTGAAAAAAATATATAAATGTAGATAAATGCAAATTAAAATAAATTTTCCATTTTTATCGTATTTAAATGATAATTGTTGTAAAGATATATTATCTGTGCTTTTTAACTGTAAATGGACGAAAAAAAGTTAAATACTATCGAGCATGCTATTTTCACAAAATAACAAGAGACTTACCACGCGTATCATCCAATTTAAAACGAAGGCTGCCGTAGAATAATGCGTGCCGTAATGGAAGGGCGGTATAGTGTCGTGTTCCCAGCTCTGGAAGCGCTCCTCGAAGTAAGCTCTTCTGTTTGGATTCAGCGCGCCAATTGGCTGTAAAATACATAAATATTCTTTAATTGTTTATTTTAAAAAGTTTGCTGCAATATCTCGAAAATTCAACATCATCAAATATGACTTATATATATGAAGAGAATGAGATAAACAGAATATATGTCTCTCATTTATACAATATATTTCGTTAAGTTTGTACCTTGGACAAATCTCGATAATTGCTCGGTAAACTGAGATCGAGTTCCTTCGTCTCGTAGTTTGTTAACACCCAAGGAAATACAGGATACTGGTTCAAATCATTGTACGTGCGGCCTGAAAAGATACAAATTTACTTCCTTCAGAACCAAGAACATTTTATTTCTTGATTGATTTATCACGTTCCGCATCGTCGATAAATTCTGATGCTGATGATACTAATACCTAACGGAGTCTTTTAATTTAAGGCCACGTATATGTATCGCTTTTTTTCTCTTATATGACCTTAAATCATCGCTCGGTATCCCACACAAAAAAAAAAGACCGAGGAAGTCTCGGAACGGGTAGTAAGTTATTTAAATTATATTCCTCGTATACGCGTACTGCCGAGAATAGCAAGGGAAGATCGCAGTTTTTGGTTTTTAATGCGGATAATCGCCGACTTACTTTTTTCCTCGCTCTGACCCAGCGTCTCAGCCACGGTCACTCCTGTCTATCTCGCACCCCCGCTGTTAGCTAAGGGCGACGAAAGCGGCCACGAGCGCGACCGCGCCGCGGCTCGTGATTCTATTTTTACGAAAAACGCGCCGCATGCGGCTCAATGGGGCGCGGCGCGCCGTTTAGTAAGCGCATAACTCAGAGCGTGACGGCTAATCGCTCCTGAAATTGTCACTCCCAGAGGTCTTACTCGTGCCCCCCCCCCAACCCCCCTATGGAATCCCATCCCGAAATGCATTAGTGACGGCAGCGCGGTCCCAAAAGGCTGAGAGTTCTAATCTCTTTCCCTGTCGCTAATTAAAGCACGTCAGCGAGTTTGTCACTCGGCGCCCTCGTGACGGATACACGTGTGTGTCAACCGCGCGTCCTCCCTCGCTCCGATTACTTCGTTTTCTTTCGCGGCCGTATTCGACGTCATAGCACGCGAAATGTTCCCACTCGCATGATAAAGCGCAACGGAAGCGATTAGATAGTTAAACTCGCCGAAGCAATCGACTTGTGCTAAATCTGCAAGTGCAATGCATCGTTTAACAAACGCAAAATAGTGATATACAATATAGTAGAAGTTTAAAACACCGATATGCGATTTTGATATAAAAAAAAAAAACATTTAACTGCTCGTTATATGTATCACTTTGACTGCCATGTCGTCCGTATTTGAGTTATGCGTTAATTTCCGCAAAAAAAGAACAGAAAGATATTAAAATAATACACTATATATAGATTTATTAAGAGTAAAATTATTCATTTTTTATTTTTCTGCTTATATCTTATATCTGTTTCAATGATAAAAATATTTATTATTTCGGTTTGTGAGCTTTATTTATTTCATCTGAAATTATATTATTAAATATATAATAATATGAAATAAAAATAACCAAATAACGTATATATAATATTTAACATATAAATTTTTCATTTATTTGTTAATTTTTTCGGTATGGTTTATTTTATAATATGACTGCACATTTTATATCAACAGTATTTACTTCTCGATTCTGTTTCTCTCAGAACTCAATATTAAAATCGGTTTTGGCAGTCAAAATGTTAATTATTATCGCGAATGCATCCCTTTATTAGAGCGCATTTCGACAAGAACTGTTGAGGCTGTGAGACCGCGTCTCTAAGAAGTTCGCCGAATACTTAATTCCTTCAACGAAAAAAGGCGATGCAACGGCAAAAGTTGTACCGCGTCGTCGGCCGCTGCACAAGTCCCACCGTCGCTACAATACGACCGTAAATCGTGGACGCCGCGCGAGCGACGGCTGTGCGTAAATAATAGCGAGGCCGCGTTATGCATCAAAGTGATTATTAATGGTAGCGTCGGCGTGAGTGAACGCTCAGGGAACGCGCCTCGACAGCGGAATGTCCGCGACACAAACGCACACACGTATTCACCGTGTCCGCTCGTTTCTCTCGTCTTAGGGAGACATCAGACCTTAACCCTTGCTTTCCTCTCCCCGAATTTTATCCCCGTTCCAGAAGAGATATACGAACAATATTCGGAAAAAAAGTTTACGGATCGTAATAATTTGCGGCGTACCTACAACGGGAGCATCGCGCGCATGTAAGAGTCGAAGGAACGCGCGCGCAAAGTATCGTCTTACTCCCTAAATCCGGTTTTTCGAAATTTAACATAACGCGTAATTTAATGATAATTGAGAGGGTCGTAAAATTAGGACGTCGAGTATTTATTTCGGTTGAGGTAAAACGATGTTTACACTACGTTTGTGTATCGTGATTATAGTCGTTCTGTGTACGAATGGATCGGTCGGCCGGTCGCTTTATCGCGTTGTGTCGCTGCCGTCCTCGGCAATAATTCACCGCGAAGCAGGACCAGCCTAGATACGATCGAAAACAAAGGCGACGACCTGTTGGCAACTACCTGGGATAAAAGGTCCGTGGTTCGGCGTATATATAAAACGAACCGTATACATTTTGAGAAATAAACGCGACAGATATATGGAGATACTCGTGCATCAATACTCTTTGCGCGCGTGTGCGCGATGCCCATCGCGTACATCACATTATATTCCGCGTAATATTTATATGCTCCACATTTTTCATCCACTTTAATAAATATTTAAGTAGTGAATGTTATGTGTTTCTCTTTTTTATCAAGCACAAATAAAGTTGATATGCGAAATACACACGATTGCAAAGTATATAAATAGATTTGAATTATCGCGATATCCGCGGGATGTGACCAAAGCAATTATACTGAGAAGAGTTAAGATCAGATTGCGTTGCAATCGGCACGCCGCAGGCTACGAACCGCTACGCATTTTGCACAGGGTGGTCCATAAAATGTTGCAAATCATTTTCCGCGGGAAACAATACGGAGACGGCGACAAAATGTGACTATGGATAAGAATCTGAATGTGAAAGTGAATATCCGATATTCAAGAAACGCGCGACATTTCCCGCGAGGAACATTCGTCGATCGTCGCCGTCTCGGACGATCGCTCTTCGCGATTCGCCCTGTACACGCGCGGTCGGTTCGCCGCCGCCGCCGCCGCCGCGCCGGTGCGGGCTATCGTATTTACATTGGATTCGCTGTCATTAATTTTTAATAAACCGACGCGCGGAGAGCAAATAAAATCCTGATCGTATGCGGGAGCGTGGACCGGCGCGGCGTGGCGCGGCACGATACGGCGCGGCGTGGCGCGGACCGGTTCGTTTTCGTACCGATTCTTCTTCTCTCTCCGATTCCAATGATTCTCGCTGCTCTCGACGTTAGAGCCGCGGCCCCCGGTACCCACGGCTATTTATTCGAGCAATTAATATATAACCCTCGTAAATACGCGGCTGCGCGGCCACCCCCGGGCATCGCGGCGGACTGCGCCGAAATGCGAATAATTACGCGTCCGTGCTCATCGCCGTCATTAAGCCGAGCTGGCCGATCGACCGCGGGAGTGGGTGCGCATATAAATCCCACGCGGGCGGTATAATATAACTTACGACGAGAGCTTGAGCGTGCGTCCCTATATAACCGACTCGTTTACAAGAATCGCGGCCGATCGGCCGGTTAATATTGGCCGCGACGACGATCGGCGTGCCGCCCGCAACACTATCGTGCGCGCCGGCGATTATCATCGAAGGAACTTGGCCTGTGGGGAGAGGAGGGCAGCGAGAGATCGATCACTGCATGCTCTTGGGGAGTCGATGAACCTCGCGGCAAGTGAAGAGAATCGTTTGATGATACGTTTGTTTCTTCCGTAGGCTTCCTGCGTGTAATATCGAAGACAAATGGTGCCCGTTGAATCCTCTCTTCCGTGAAATTAAAGATAAATTGGTTCTACCGTGCGCGCGCGATAATAAAAGCACAATGAGCGAGCACGCATTGCGTGTAAGTATCATTGAATCTCGCGTAAATGTTGTCCGTGGAGAAGAATACGCTTCGATGAAAGGGCTGCGGCAAGGTGATCGGGATATACGATGCGCCCGGTTGGATTCCGTCGTGACTCGTCAAGAGGCGTCCGAACTGTCTCGTGTCTCGTTAAAAAGCGCACGAGGCGGGCGCGCGGTGTCTCGAGTTTCGTGATTTGGTTCGATGAACGCGCGCGCGAGGGAGCCGATATTAAACCGAAGAGAAACAAAGACGCGCCTCCATTTCGCCCTCAGCCACGCGAGGCGGGAGAGGGGTGGTGGTGAGTCCCTCGGGAGAGGATTACCGGGGTCCACAAGGTTGGGATTACTCGCATGGGGTAGCTAACGGAACACAGGGCTGATTGAGAACATCCCTAATGCGCCGCGACAGACTCCATCCGCCCGTGTGCGTCCATAAAAAAGCCTCGGCGTCTTCGCTATTCTCGCCGCGGCTCCTTTCTCTAATCGATACACAGCACAGGTCAGAATCGACCGACCGCCGCGCCGGTCGATTTCGATCGCGTTTTACATTTATCTTAAAGTAAGTAAAGGTATACTTACCAGCGATTGTATTCAGAAACATCAGATACTCGAAATTGGATATCTCCCTACGCTGCCACTTTTGAGTCATGTTAGAGCTTCTCATCAACTGTCGCGGTGACATCAACGATGCCCGTCTGTAAAATAAATGAAGTTTACTAATTACAGTATCTACACAGCAAAAATACTAATTACAGTATCTACACAGCAAAAAAAGTGCCAAATCAAAACTTATATATATACTAGTTACTAGTATATATATGTAAAACAATCTATAATTTTCTTATAAGAATTTTGAATTTTTAATTTAATTTTTTTTCTTGATTGAACTATATAAAACTTCGTTCAACTATATAAATTACTTCATTCAAGCAAATTTTCTTCGTTTAACGCAATATAATCTAATTTCAAGATTATATATTCTTGCGCATATTAGTGTTGATTTGAAATTTCTTTTTTTCTATGTATAGCATATTCAAATTAAAATATATTAATATATGAAATGTAACTAATAAAAAACAAAGTAACACAACTTTTCGACAAATCGTACACGTTCTCCGATTAATTTACTCCAATCAGTTAATATACCTAACGCGAGTCGAAGAAACAATTCTGGTTGCTCGATTTTTGCATAACGGTGACTACAACGTTCCTCGGTTGTCAACGATATTATTAACGACTTTATGTATCAATATAACATTTTACCTCAACCTATTTTTGCCATGAGTATTTAAAACGTCCATATCTCTGCTCGTTAAACCGAAGTATGAAAGATCGCGTATAGGTATATGGAAATAAGAATATCCATATACATTATGCTTAAATGCATTGAAGCTACACGCGCTGACAATGAAGTGTCTATAATCGAAACAAGCCCGGACGACTTATGATTCGCCGCCAAAACGGATAAATTACGTGCCATCAGATTGTGGGCCACATTGCGCGGACGTGTCACCTCTCGGCATCGCGCAGCGCGCTTTAATTGCCGAATCAAACGAGCGGTACATCGGCTTCGATATGCAATTAAGACGGCGGTCGGGCTCAATTCACAAGAGCAATTACGTCAAGACGCGCTCATTCCGGCACTTTGCGTTCGCGCCACAAAGCCCGTTGTGCGTCTTTATGAATGCGAACATCGCTGATTTAGGATTTATACGAGAGACTTTAACGGGCATTCGTCCTTCAGATGTTGAAGGAGGGTGCACGACGACGACCGGACGCATAAATTCAATCCTTGGATTCATCTCGCGTAAATTTCATGCGAGCATGAAAACTTCCAGAACGATCGGCGACCGGCAAAATGCCGACTGCATTTCTCAAAAGCGTAAAACGTCGAAACGTAATCACACTCTCGTATGAAAATTTGTATGTATTGTTTGTTAGATTCCTCAACGATTTATGAATGTATAATTAAAATGAATGTGCGTAAAATATGATTACATATACATATTTAAGTCGTGCATGCGATCAGAACACGATTTTATAGCTATATTCTATTCATGTTACCCCTGCGGAGTAGATTAATATTCACGGCAAGGTCGGTATGTAAATTAACATGTAACTGATATGCTAAAGAAACGCCTAATTATTATCGGCTTATATGTATGTTAATAAATTTAGATACAAACACGCGCGCGAGTCTTACGGAGTTATATCCTTGATATTTCTAATGTAAAATATTTTTTATAAATCTATATAATTATATATCTATATATATCCTCTGCTAATTAAAAAATGTATTGCAATTGAAGACATTGGCGCGTAAAAGATAACTATATTATATTTAACTTTAGCGTGTCAACATTTATATTCAATATTCAATGATTCTGCGAAACTATTAAAGTTGATTTCGCGGATCTTCTTTAAATACATTGTCCATTCACAATAATAAACAATTCTTATTAAACTAATATTATGGAATGCGTCATGTTTATTACATCAAATTTTAATGAAAGATATTTTTAGTAAATAAAAAAAATTAACATTTCCGACATTTACATTTTTAATATTGCATACCTCTATATAATTAAAGTTGCGATAAAAAAATCTGTCTAAACGAGCTCATTGATATATTAAAATGCAATTTGTTTAAAATTAACCGAACAATAATTGTAATATATCTTCGAGAATAATGCGATACGCTAATTAAACATTAATTAAGGAATTTTTCTCGTCAATGAATATATGTTTCTTCATACGTCACAACGCGAATTCGCATTTTATATACCAAACGAATTATTTCGGTTAGCCAAACGGAATTTTCTCTCTTCTCAGATCAGTCGGAGAGAGAAACGTCAGAGTTTGCCGTCGTATATTTATGGCCGATGTATCCTTCTCGCCGGCTATCTCGTATATAGGAACGTTGTAATGGATGGGTCGAGAAGCGCGGATATACGCGAACCTCTGTTCTTGCCGCCGACTCTTGCCGACCTATGGGAGACTTCTCGTATCCTGCGAGAATCTCTCTCTCTCTCTCTCTCTCTTTGGTCCTTACGACACCACAATACGAGAAAGACATAGAACTTTATGCAGGGACGAATGTTGCGTCTTTGCTGTCTTTCCTACTTCGTTCATATTGTATATACTTTCATCCTTTCAGATGTCATAAATATACTTATCTTAGGAAAGCGTAAGGAGTTAAGATAAAACAATAAAATAATATGTGTGCGATATATTATAAACTAATAAAACCTTCGCTATGTACAAAATTTCATTATTTAATATATCTTCAATTTAGAATTCAGTGACATCTACAATAATATATAAGATACTAAAACAGTAATATATATATATATATATGCGTCTAATAAATAATACGTCATTTTTCTTACCAAAAATACCAACTAAATAAAAAATAATATAAGTTATTAATAAGTTAAATAGAAGATATCTTTTTGAAAAGTATGATGAAAATAGTAAAAACATAAGTAATTAAAATGTGTTGTAAAAAGACACTTGTGCATGGATATAATTTTCAATGTTATCACTTAATCGCGATGTAACTGATATCTATTATCACTTTCAAGAATCAACTCGACGCTAAATCATTATCATTCTTTCTCCATTTGATTTACTGATGATAGTAACTAATTAAAATATACTTTCATTCTTATTCATTTGTGCTCCTACAGTTGGAATATACGCTGAAAATGATAAATATCTGTAGAAAGAAACGCTTCGAATCCGTCCCTGGAATCGTTTAACCGAAAAGGACAAAGAAACGAGGGAATGCGACGAGCATGTTTGGAAGTAGATTCCGAGATCCTTAGATCTTTCCGTGGAACGACAGAAGCGCTTCCTTCCTCTGGGCTGGTTATCGCTTACCTAGTTTGGGGTATCCCGTACTTGATGCCAACCCCGACTCGCGGTAGCGCCTTGATCATCTTTTTCACTGTCGCCTGGTCCGAGAACGCAAACAAGATCGAAGCTGCGGGCAAAAAGGTGTTAAAGCGTGTGAATTATAAGCGAGTCCGATTTCAAGGATACGTCGACGTCAATCATTCGAATGATGAACGAGAGAGATAGAACTTCTTAATTCCTGTTTTAGAAATTTAATTCTTCAATTTCAGACATGTATTTACATATGAGATTATCGATAAGGGTTACGGTTTAATGAAGACATTGTGGCAAAGATGAAGCGGTAACATTGCCTTTAAATACCGCAAGAATATCGCTATTTAATCATTATGCTAATATTATCAAGATATCAGATCGTGATGATAAATTAATAAGTATAATTGTATCTAATTTATTATACAATGACTATAGGCTTGTGAGAAATTTGTAGATTTTAAAATCGATTAGCTTATTCTCGCGAAATGATAGAAAGCGAGAAAGAGACCCAATCGTTCAGAGTGCGTCCCCGCGACGTTCCCATTGATGAGAGTTCAAAGGGTAGCGTGCGAAGAGATGGTTACCATAAATACTTCTTAGTTAGTAATTTACCGAACTATCTATGTACACGAAAGCAAAATGCTCGTGTCATCTTAATTAAAAGAAAAAAATTCAATCGTTTTACTTATATACGTATATACGTATATACGAATAAAATATAGCGAATATTCCTATTATATATATGCGCATATATTTTAAAATCGATTTTTCTCTTTTCTCTAAACAAATAGTATATTCTCATAGTTTCAATAAATATCGTATAAATATCTTCCCAAGCAATGTAAATCGACATTCTTAATCAATGCGCGCACGCGTTCGGTTTCTATAACATTATTTATTATGCGCATGTATATTTATTACGTATATGAGGTAGCATATATTATCTCCAGCTGCTCCGCACTTTTTTTTTTTAATTTCTGCTGGTATACGCGTTAATCTTCTAATTATTAATATTCGCACGCCGGTAGTGAGACAAGCAGATGTCTTCAGCAATCACTTCGTTGCAGAAACCGCCCTTATTTGCGGCAATGTCCGATAACAGCGTAAATTACGCGAGCGAACACAAGGTAAATAGCATGTCGAGAGGCGGTAATCGTAAGAGATCGAGCCGTCTCGCAGGACTGTTATACGTTCCATAACGAGGAGGTCCCTTCACGTAATTTTGGACGACCGTAACGTAAAGCATATACGGCCCCGGTGAGCGAAAGTTACGCCGCGGCCCCGTTATAAAGTAACTCATCCTCGGTTTTTATTGTTCGACGATTTATCGCGAGAGGAGAGACGCGATCCGTGCGCGCGTGTTCCCCGGCGTTTTTCGGCTAACGAACGTGCGTTTCCAGTGATTTTTTAATGAACGGCGAAGGCACCTCGCAGGGATGACATTCCACCGCTAACCGTCTCCTCACGAGACGCGACGCATCGAAAGTCAGAGGATCAGATTAGAATCGGGGAACGCCTTGGGAATTTATCTGCGCCCCGGAGAAATAATCAGCGGGATAGTGGACTCTGTGAGGCGCAGGTATAAATATTGAATTCTCTCGCGCGGTTTGTTATATATAGGACACGGCAAACCGTCACGGATTGAACAAAGGACGAATAATCGTTAAACGTCATTATCAGTAATTATGCGAGCGCGATGATGAGAGAGTCCGCATTAATATAATACAATTTCGATTTCTAATGCGAAATCGATGTAATTTAATCAACGCGGCGCGGCGGTTTTACATTGATTCTCGATTAAAAAATGACACCACCGTGCTTGCGGAAAGTTAAGTTACGATTGCGACGTGACGCTGCGGGATAAAGTGCATCAGTAACGGCGGCAGGTGTGCCCGCGGGATTGAATAACGAATTGATTTTAAAAAGAGACATACCGTAATGCGGGCGAGATATTTATTGTGTAAAAACTAACGCGCGCGGCGCGCAACACCTTGCGGCGAGTTCGGAATTCCGTCGCGCCGCTCGTTCGCCGAATTAGATCGCATCGCGCGAAATAACGCGAAAGGGACTCGGGGAGTCGACAAGAAACAGAATGCGCTGAGCGCGCGCTCTCGTCCGAGAGCGGCGCACTGATTGAGGACGAACAAAACAAGAGGAATTGCCGGCACTTACTTCTGCTGGCGAGGAAGATCTCGATGGCCACATTTTGCAGCAGATAACGCCGCGAGAAGATCGCGCGGACCTCGGAGAAGTACCATTTTCCGTGCAAGTGGTCGCAGTACTTCAGTACCTGGAACAAAAATTATATACAACCCTCCTTTTATTAATATAATTTTAAAAAAATCAGATTGAACAATTGTTATAAATAATACATATATCTATGACATGAATATTTTGTAATATACGATTTCATTCGTTTATAATTATAAAAAAGGATTAACTTACATATTTTAAAAGATGTCCTTCGGTTGATCTTAGTTGCTACTGTCTTATCTGTCGTCATTTTTGTATAAGTGGCAAGATTTAAAAAATAATGTTTATTCTGCCTCGTGATTAATTTATTTATCGCTACGAGCACGAGACACCTTTCGCAATGACAATTAAGTGAGCGTTTCCCGACATCGCGAGGAAAATGCCCATTGGGCATTTTCCAAGGCGGTATATGGTCCGAGGGTACGAGCGCATGGCTGAATATAAGAATGCAACCGCGGTGCAGTGATGTGTGATGTGATATAGTGAGACTAGTGCCGGTTGCAAGATGGCCGTCATGGTAGGAGGAGCCTCCTGCTGAGCCGAGAATCGATCCCAGGACCTCGCGGACTTGCGCTCTCGAACGAGTCGTGAACAACTCGTTGGCGAAAGAGGGAGAGGTGGAGAACAAAAAGAACGAGGTTCGGCGAGAGAGAGAGAGAGAGAGAGAGAGAGAGAGAGAGAGAGAGAGTGCGCGCAAGGTAGAAGGGAAAAAAGGATCTCCGGCATATACGCGGGATAAGAAAGAAAGGAGACAAAGTGAGGGATCCCGGATTTACCACCCCGGCATCTAACGAGGCCTTCAATTTTTGCCTCTTAATGAGGACGTATCGTGCCGCCGCGATGTCCTTACGCCGCTTACGCGCGGCGAATGAAATTATCCTCGAAATAATTCCGCCAAAATGATCCATTCAGCTGATTACGCTCGAGAGGTCTGCGGTCAGAAATGCCGAAAAGATCTTATCTGTTGGTCTTCGTCGTTTGTTAGGGCCATCTTTCGCGATAAAAACGCGAGTATCGTAAACGTAAGCGTAAACAGAAACGTTGTCGAACTTATCAAAGGTGACACCGGTACTCGAAGACACCTTAGCATCATGTTTATATATAATTATTTTATTATTCTTCAAAAGTTTGATCAGTCTCAAGTTGTGACTATAATTAAATGTACATTTTGCAAACACCTTTATAGCATAATCAATTTTGTAGCAATGGTGGATGAATTCCGATGAATACGAGCATTATACACGTGATATACTATACACACACAGAAACTATATAATTAGATAAATAAAAAAAAAGAAATAAATATTAAAATTCCTTAACTAGACAGTCATTAAATTTTAACAAGCCGAAATATAAAATATTCGTATATTTCATATACAATTTTAATCCTAATGAGTGCAATTGTTTTAATAAACCAATAATCATCAGTAAAGAATAAATCGCTAGTATAATACGAAAATTAATGCAGTATCCAACTCTAACATTTCTATATTGTTTTATATTTTATGATATTGTATTTCGTAACACCTATAAGAACCGAGTAAGAAACATTTATTAGAAACTAATAAACAATTAAGAATTCTAATCGACTTGACTAGCTATTATCGTCATGACAATACGACCATTGATTTTGATTAGATTATCATTAGATATTTCGGACCATGGGTTTTGGTCTTTCTAAATTAATGTAATTTTGACGCTTATATCCTATTTAAATAATTTAAGTTATTGCGAAAAATATTACCTCAATCAGAATAATTGTGATAAATATTACCACATGCCTCAGTGGTCGAACTGGCACGACACCCTATACGGAATGGGGGAAATTCCAGGTTCGTACCCTGGCTGAAGATATTTTTCGCAATAACTTAAATTATTTAAATAGGATGCTTATATATAAGCATCAAAATTACATTAATTTAGAAAGACCAAAATCAATGGTCGTATTGTCAATATTTTCATGACGATGATAGTCGAGTCGATTATAGAATTCTTATCTACATTCTACAAGAGCGTTATCACAGTAAGTCATCAAAATAAATTTCTTGCACGATGATGATTCTTCGATGTCGAACATACGAGAAATAAGTGAACTTCATTAACGAAAAAAAAAGATGTTAAAGCATGTTTTGAATTGTTGGACATATGTTAAACGTAATAATAACGATAACATCCCATACGCATGTTAAAATTGTAGATTGTAAGCTTCGAATCTCTGGGGATCGTAAATATCATATTGACTTGTAATAAAAGCCCGAAACAGTTGAAAACTGGGGGTGCGTGTTAACACACCATGGGTTTAAAATATTTTACGATTGTAATATAATAATTTTTCTATTTTCTTTTCACAATCTTAACACATTCGATCACTTCAGGAAATGGGATGTATCGTTCTTTCATGCTTGACATTGACGCTTCGAGTGACGAAATATGTCACATTATGCACTTATGGCGCAAACCGTGTAAGAATATAGTCAATAAAGCATTTTTTAGTACTTGTGAGTACTAGAGTTCTCTGTAAAAAGCTTAATCGAATTTATATTGACGTTATCTATAGAAAGAGTGGCTATGCCTAATATTCTAATTATTCTTCTTTTTTATCTAACTAGTGCTGGGTGAATACCTACTCTTTAAATCTGAATCAGTGAATAGTCACTGATTCAGCAGTACTATTCACTGATTCAGATTTAGAGAGTAGGTATTCACCCAGCACTAGTTAGATAAAAAAGAAGAAGAATATTAGGCAGTGAATAGTATACTGCTGAATCAGTGACTATTCACTGATTCAGATTTAGAGAGTATATATTCGTATTTATTTGGATTTTTCTTTCTGCAGTTTTTCATCGTTTTTTAATTTAAAGACAAGTAACATTTGTTCTTTATTCAAAGCAGGTAGAGATCCCGATTTAATATTTAATCTTCTTTTTGTGAGATAAATTGTGTCATACTTTCTAAAATCAAAAGATAAACATGAAAAGTCATCGTCATCATTTATCTGAAGATGAGTTTTCTCTCTATGTGTGTGTGTGTGTGTGTGTGTGTGTGTGTGTGTGTGTGTGTGTGTGTGTGTGATATTCCTATTACGAAAAATCCTGTCAAGTACCGTTACATCGCGACTAATGTTTTATGGATTATCATTGCCTTAAAAGCCATTAAATTATGTGTGGAAACAAATTTAATTCAATAAAATTATATGAGTTTCAGATTTTGATGGAGTTTCAGTTTCTCTTTTAATTTTAATAATTTTTCCAATATATCACACAAGACTTTGGAAAATGCCTGAATTTTAATATTTTTCGAGTGAAAATCACCCAAAGCGAATGTGTTAAGAGTCACGCGGTGATCTTGTGTACGGTGAACGTAACGCGCAAGGTTGGAAACCAGCCCGGGTGCGAATGCACAAAGCCAACCCCTGGAGCGATCTGCGCAAGCTCTCCGCAAACACTGCTCGAGATTGATAAGGGCCGCATCGCGCCTCAGAATCCATTATTTGGATACCTGCGGCAGCAATACAGATATATCACGTACTCCGCATTAAATCTTGTCAAGGATTAGATAGGCTCATTCATCGTTGCTTAACCCTCGTGCCCATGTGGCATACGATGTATTGTTCTTTAACGCAACGCCTCTTTGTTGCGATCGCGTTAATCGAAATATTTACTTGACGATTCTTTAACAAAATGTAAATCTTATATATCATTTACTTCTGTTCAATAGAATCGTTAAGTAGCTTTTAACGAACTATATAGAATGTTGTAATAATATTCCTATACACGAAGGCATAAAAAAAGAAAGAAAAATTGATAGCTATGCATAAATTTCTATTTTGCTGATAAAATAACATTTTATATAAAAATATATATTATATATATATTGTTAATACTTACTACACCTATCAATCTTCTATTTTTCTTTTTTAAAAAAATATTTATATGATTTGCGTAATTATTGTATTTATAGAGGAAAAACGCAAGATATTTCTGCACACATCCATTACGCGCACATGCAGTAGCATATTCATCTTAGGGAGCTTTATTCGAGATGTCATCAAGCCGCAAAATGTACATCGTACCGGTAGGACATTAAAAATAATACGTTTACACGTCGCGACGCGAGCCAGCGGCTGGGTGGCGGAGACCACACGCGGTTAAAGAGAGGTCCTGGCCGCTGAGTGTCAAGTGGTACGCGATTAGAGCTCCCCATGATGCTCTCTGTGCTCATCTCTCACCAACCGAAATCGTCCCGACTCACAGCGGAGCGCGCTGGGGTTGCGCCGCGACGACAATGGGCGACATGATGTAACAACATGTGTCGCGTTCGCAAGGGGAATTCCCCTCCCCCTCGTCGCACGCTGGTTCTATATACAACGTATAGGGATACCATAGAATGGGATACCACTTAGCAGCCCGCCGGCGGTATACAACAAACAGATTAAGCGCCGGACAATAATGGACCCGCCGCTCACTCGCCGGGCTCACTTGGACGCCTACGAGCAGCCTCCCCGCGTTTTGAGTGACGATTCGCTCGAAATCACGATACGACAATACAAATGGCACGGTGAAGCGTACGAATGACTAGGAAAACGTTATGCTTGCGTACATCTCACTTGTTCATCGAAGGGATGCATCTTCGTATAGTTTTCATTGTTTTTAGCATTGATACGTTAAATAAATAAATAAATATATAAAGTGCAATAAATTTAATTCATTCAGTTAATTTATGGTTTTTTTTATTAAAATGACGCATAATAGACGTTGGAAAATGTTTACCTTTATTTCACCTGACAGCGTACGTGCTTAATTTTTCTTTGTCTGCATCTAAATTTTTTTAATGCTTTAGAGATAAGATTATATAGTTGTATGAATTTATTATTGCAAGAAAACAACGATGAACACGAATTTCATAGAATTTTACAGAAAGATCGTAAGATGTTCTGTTGCCACGCTGACGGAAACAGGCGACGCGGCGTCTGTTTCCACGTGGATGTGCCGGCTAATGCTCGAAACATTCGGGTGCCATCGCGGCGATGAGTTATGCGTGCCACGTGCGTGTTCTCATACCTTTATTACCGCAGCATCGCGCGAGATAACGCACTGCGCGTAACGCACAAAGAGCGATCGACCGCGCGGCGTGACTCGTCTCGCGTTCCGCTGTAAATTTGCCGCCACGCGAACGAACAAAAAAAAAAAAAAAGAAATCTTCCGAAATTAAGCGCGTATATATTTAACGTGCGTAACGAGGAAATCGCCGACGAGCACGAAACGTGAACGGAACGCGGTGGCAATAGGCCGACGAAGCTGCCCGCGTTTATAATGACGCTCGATAGACAGCGGAAAGCAACGGAAGGAGAACGATGTTTTTCCATTTAATTAACCCGCTGCGGGTTTCCCAGGTATCATAAAACAGTAAATAATGCGACCTGTTTCCGGTAACAGATGCGAACGGGCCGTCTGTCGCGTTAAGTGGCTCGTCTGAACTAATAGTCCATGAATGCTAAAGAGATTAGAGCATCGGTTGCCCGCTGCTATTAATAATTCCATTATAAACGACCAGCTTTTAATTGTTACGCGGCTTTCGGCTGTGTCAAATATATATGCAGCTCATAATAACGTAATCGGATACAAAATTCATTTTCTCATTATATTTAATAAAAAATGTATTGTTTAAACAGAATAAAATTTTATTTTATTTTCGACGCGTTTCATCCAACAAATGGTTCTCGTAGTGGCGGATTTATCGTAATGATCGAGGCAATTTCTTCGAGATGAAATCCCGACATTCGGGACGATCTATATTTTCCGTGCCATTTGACAAAGAAACCGTGAAATACGTACTCCACGGCCACCGCCGCTCTACCGGCTGCCGAAGCTCAACGAACGGGTCCCGGATTACTCGAGGATTACGCGGGGATGTTCATTCGAGCTGATTTACAAGGTCGACGCGGCGTGCCGTCTGCATAGACGACCGGAGTGGTCGTCCCAGAAGATGCGTCACGATCCTCGATAGAAATGTTACACAATGAAAACAGATTAGAGTCTACGCAGTGGAAGCCAAAACTGCTCCTATATCTATTGTACTACGATGCCGAGTGAAATATTTTGGCGTGCAACGATCGCTCGAACTTATTTCTCTATTCGCGATGAAGACGATAAGACGACGACGATTGTAAACTCGATAATTTTGATCTTTGTGAGGCAAATAATATTTATTTATCAATAAATTTGTTTGGGATAAATAAAATCTCGAGTTGCATCTCTTTCACTTGATCTTCCTCATAACTGATAGCTTCCGATCGAACGGTTAATTTCTCAAGAGTGTCATTTTCCGAGCCAAGCCGCGAGAACGTCGGTGTACAAATAATTCAGATGATAAACGAATTAACTCGAAATGGGATGATGAAAGGCACATTTAGGGCGGCAGGAGCCCTCGAGTTCCGCCTTAATGCGAGGGCTGATGTAGCAGAACGTTTGACCCCTCGCCTCACCAACGCAAGATGAGAGAACCGAAACAAGGAGAGCGAGACGGAGAGAGAGATCGCGAGTACGACACACGTGCTCGGCTCATGAATCAAGTCGTATTAGCGAGAGAGAAGTAGGGACCGCCGGGTACCAATCTACCATTCCAACTTGGAGTAGATTGGATTCTCGAGCTTTATTCGATTATCCACGAACGAGGAGCACGAATTGAATGTGGCGCGACTCTCGCCGGCATAACCCGTCGTTTCGCTCCGCAGCTTTGGTAACCGGAGCATAAACAACGAGCTGGACAGTGATGACGGCGTAACGAAGTAAGCGAAATAAAAAGATCGAATAAGGTACTATCAATTTCTTTAGTATTTGAAAATAAAAGTTTGGATTCCCGATGATTAACATACAAGAAACGTTTAAAACATTATGGAAAACCCGTAACAAATAATGTTATAACAAAAAACATTTTGATTCTTTATACGGCATTGTTAAAAATGCTCAGAAACGTTAACATCTCCAACAAAACATGCGTAAGTATTAAGCAACATTTACTTTATGTTCTGTTGCAAAGGGTTGAAACGATCAAGCGGGAAAAGAACGATGGCGACCGAAGATACGGAGATCTCTAATCGGTAAAATCTTGCGCTGGATAGCCGATGCTTGGATATCCGCCCGGTCGAACGGTATTCTTCGGTAGATATTTGTGTAGCGTGAGTTTTTACGATTGTGTTATAAAAGGGAGGCTCCAGTATCTCGTGTTTGTAAGCTATTTTTCGTCGTGCACACCTGCCCCTATTCTGGTGTGTGTATCTGTACTCCGCGTACCATCAAGACCGAAGCTCCATATTTGCGTTTGGCATATGTACGAACGAGAAGTGTTGTCGCCTTTCATGCCAGCGTCCAATATTCAAATGATCCTTTCAACGAAACGTTATCGTATCTATTCACTTGGTTATGTTCGGAATTATCGTGCCGTGGAATCGCGCGAACTGCTCATCCATTTGCTTGAATGTGTTTCAGCTACCGATATGCATGTGGAAATAACATTAAGGCTGTCGACTTAAATATAAAAAATAAACTTATCATTAAATTCTAGTTTGTGTTGTTGCCTACAATATTTGATCGATAAAAAAATGTTTTAAATAAAGTTTGCATAATTTAATTCAAAATAGCCTACTAAAATGCTATTCTATACTCATCATCATCATTATCATCATCAATACTACCATCATTATCATTATCAAGTTTCAAACATTGTGTGTCTTGCATGATGATGCATAATATGTCTATGCTTTATTTTATTAAAGAACTCTCACAAAATTTCTTCGAATTTTCTATGAAAGTCAGAATATGTTTAGATAGAAAGATATTAGATTTCAAGAATTGAGTTGTAATGGTGATACGTAATATTCCTATGTTTCAGTTTATTAAAAAATCTTCATAAGAATTTCTCAAAAATGTCCATAAAGATCATAATATAACTAAATAGAAATATCAGATTTCAAGCATTATGTCTTACAATTAGTAACAATACGCAATATTTCTGTTTAGTTTATGGAAAAATTTTCCATGAAAGTCAGGATATGGTTAGAAATATTGCCGAAAATCGAAGCATCGGTAGAAATGGAATGTCATATATAGGGTTCCTCAAGTCACATAGCTTATCGCCACCCATCGATAGCGACAGTACCACGAGCGGCAGAAGCGGAATAGTGGAGGAGGAAGCGACAGGAGGCGTGGTAACAACGCGCACGCTCCACGTGACCCTGTCGTTTGGAAGGCGGGACTTCAGCAACGAGGCATACAACTACAACAAGCAGTAGAACCAGCCGGTGGTCAGCGACGTTCTCTCTGTCGTCGCGCGCGCGGGACACCTCGAGCCGCGCTCGTTGCACGTACAACACCTGCCGCGCGATTAGGCACGCACGGTTCGTCCATATCCGTAACCCGTTCCGGCGACCTTTTTTTAAGACTGCAAATTTTGAGCAGTGCCTCTCCCCCGACTCGAAAATCGGGGCGACATCGGCGCAGCGCGATCGCCCGGGTGCCGTCGCGGGAATCATGCACGGGAAAATGATTGACGATAACAACAACAGCACCAATGACATGTCGATCTGTGAGTGAATATGCGCACGGGAGAATGAGACTCGCTCGTTCGAAGCGGAAGAACATTCTCAGGACCGTCGGAAGCGGACAACCTCGTCATGATGTTGGTTCCACAAGACATTATGGGCGGCCCGTCGAAGATGCTGTACCAAATGAACAAGTACTACGCCGAGCGCGTACAGGCACGCATGGGCCAGGTGCAGAAGACCATACGGGAGGTGTGCAAGGTCGTGCAGGACGTGCTCAAGGAGGTCGAGGTGCAGGAGCCGCGCTTCATCTCCTCGCTGACCGAGTGCAACGGCCGCTACGAGGGCCTCGAGGTGATCTCGCCGGGTGAATTCGAGGTGGTCCTCTACCTGAATCAGATGGGAGTTTTCAACTTCGTCGACGACGGCACCCTGCCGGGCTGCGCCGTGCTGAAGCTCAGCGATGGACGCAAGAGATCCATGTCCCTCTGGGTCGAGTTCATCACCGCGTCCGGCTACTTGTCGGCCAGGAAGATACGCTCGAGATTTCAGACTCTGGTGGCGCAGGCCTGCGACAAGTGCAACTACAGGGATTCGGTGAAGATGATCGCCGATACTACCGAGGTGAAACTACGGATACGGGAGCGATACGTCGTGCAGATCACGCCAGCGTTCAAGTGCTCCGGTGTGTGGCCACGATCCGCCGCTCATTGGCCGATACCGCACATCCCCTGGCCGCATCCCAACCTGGTGGCGGAGGTCAAAACGGAGGGCTTCGACCTGCTGTCGAAGGAGAGCGTCGCGCTTCAGGGCAAGCAATCGGCGATGGAGGGTGACGCCTGGGTGTTGTCCTTCACGGAAGCGGAAACCAGGCTGCTACAGGGCGGCTGTCGCCGAAAGTGTCTGAGTATACTTAAAACCCTAAGGGACCGACATCTCGACCTGCCGGGAAACCCGGTCACCAGCTACCACATGAAGACCTTACTGCTGCACGAGTGCGAGAAACATCCCCTCGAGACCGAATGGGACGAGGGATGCCTGGCCGACCGTATTAATGGCATCTTCTTGCAGCTGATATCCTGCCTACAGTGCCGGCGATGTCCGCACTACTTCCTACCGAATCTCGATCTCTTCAAGGGAAAGTCACCTAGCGGTCTGGAAAATGCTGCGAAGCAAGTTTGGAGACTTACGAGGGAGCTGCTCACGAACAGCCGCGCGCTCGAGAAGCTTTAGCGTCCTCCTGCTCGAAAGCACACGATGAAAAAAAGAAAACGCGCGGTGATGAGAAGAGAGAAACGATGACACACGTGTAACACGATTTTTAAGCACGTTTCTACCGCATGGTACTACGTGCTTCTCCGATACTACACGCAAACAGTATTGTAGTTACTGTTATTACTTATTACACGCTTGTATCAAGGGCTTGGTGCATTGTTACAAATGACTCTCGACACGTAAGCCACTTTAAATCGTACTTGTTTTCCTTCGATAACAATCGCGGTTCAACGAGCAATAATGATCGCCAAGTAGATAATTCAGACTTTCAATTTTCTGTTTAATATTCAAACAGTCGCATGGAAATCAAATGATTATATAATTAAATATCTAGCCATAATTCTTTTTTATATGAGTAGCTATTATGTTTGATTAAAATTGATTATATTATTCATATGAGCAAAAATTTCGTTCGTTAAATAAAATAAAATCAAGTCTGTATCATTTAAAATTTTCCGAACAAAACGAAATATATATACCATACATGATTGATTGTCGAAGTCGAATGATATCCACTTGAATAGATGGAAATAAAATTCGCGCAAATTATAAAATCTTAAAAGAAAAAAAGCGAAAAGTATACGATCAACTAAACTATCTAAACATGCTGCAAAATGTACATATAATCTAATTCGTTTTATTGTTATATTTCGATTAGTTATACGATTTTTCTCGAAATAAGTATATTAATGTTTTAATTCAATGTGTAATCAATGTAAATTGCTGTCAAATAAGCAAAGTCACTGCAATTAAACTTATGACATCTATGCGACTAGGTAAACGCTTAAGTATGGCATATCTTGATAGTTAATGTAAAACGTTATGTTTTTTGCAACGCATATGGGTTGTGCAATTGGCTCTGTTGAAATAGAATATTTCGTATAATTGTTTAGTGCAATAACAGTTACTCCATCTCCATTATAAAACAACGAAATATCAGAATTGTAATAGCAATAAGATAAAAAGTAAATTTTGAAGACACAATGTTGTCGTACAATTTAGTGATACTCCGTATGAAACTGTATAGACGAATGAATGTTCACACTTCCAACATTTTAATGAATCAAAGTTATTTTCGCATTCTAGATTATTTAGGAAACATATAAGATATATAATACGTTCCAATTAATTATATTATTACAATTATCTTTTTATCTAAGCAGAATAATGTGATTTGTTATCCTTATTAATATTTATAATCGGTTAGCAACGAGCTTCCGATAGTTTTACAACGTTATATGTATATATGTGGTATACATACTTCTTTTATATATTATTTAAATGATATTTATTTCATAATCGGATCATTATATATATATATTTGAAACATGAAATGTACATAATGAATAAATGCATTAATTTCATCTCCAATTAAACATTATACAGTTATTTACTTTAGAAAAAAGCTATCCCACCTTGAAATGTTATATCCAATTGCGCGATTAGGAAAAATTTTCACTATATCTTAATATTATTCAGTAAACTATTAAATATTTGTAGAATATACATATATATATTTAAAAACATATATATATATGTGTACGTTTTTAAATATGTATATTATATTATTCAACTAATTATATAAATCTCATATAAATAATTAAAGTATTTTTGGCATAAAATACTATTGTAACCGTGTAAAACATCATATGTTCTCGCTTCAATAAACATTACATCGCAAATTTATTTTTACGAGAATTGCTAAACATAATTTGGTTCATAAATTTCACGTTTCGTAACATGCAACATTAAAATATGTGTGTGTGTGTGTTGTGTGTTGTGTGTTGTGCGTTGTGCGTTGTGTGTTGTGTGTGTTGTGTGTGTGTGTGTGTGTGTGATCGTATCTTCACTAATTAACACAGAATGGTTTTTCTCTTGCAAGAATATATTTTTCTTAATGTGTTGTGTATTCGATTGTGATACGCGTGTACTGCGCAATTATTATGCCGAATAATACTTATACTTAACATGTATGTTATAGAAGCTGTTATAGAAGCCTTGAACGACTCGCTGGCAGCAAGGCAAAGACTATCATCTTCATTATACGCCTACCTAGAATATCACGTTCTTATCTTAATTTTATCCTTAACGTTCCGCATCTTCCTTTCCTGGTGATGACATTCGTTAGCCGGTGCCATTCACTTTTCTTGCTTTACCACACGTTCGACCGTTTCCAAATGCATATGATAATTGTTATTACATTCTAACACGAACACTAAAGATCTCTATTGACTGTGGAATCTTAAATTGCATTCTTCACTGCAAGAAACACACTGCAGTATTTTTATCATTACAAGACATATTAAGATATTAACAAAGATATTTTAAACAAGATACATTAAGATACTTCTTGTCTTTTCTAGTTTTCATCATTGAAAATATTATAGTTATTCGCTTTTCCAAGCGAAATAACGATTAAATAATACGATTGCTTCATTAACTAACTCATCATTGCTAACAATAATATGTTATTTAAAAAAAATTATTTTATTTTAATTTTTTGAAAATTAAAAATATCAATTGTTTTTGTTCGTATCCAAAAATATTTAAATTAATTTACTTATGCTCCAAAAAGAAAACATTTCTCGATAATCCTGACTCAGTGAATTGGTTACAATAATCGAGAATAATTATTATGGTCCATCGACTTCCAATGCCAATCCCTTGAAAAGAAAATATCCTTGACACGAAGGAGTTCGAGGTAACTTTATTCGGCCAGTATAGACACGGTTGTGGTCCACCATGTCGAAAATTTCGGAATAACTAAAAGGGCTGCAGAGGAGGGACCGTGCCCTCGCGGATGGGAAATAAACTAAGCAGTTCCTGCATAATTCATGGGGAGGAAGAAGGGCTACCACGAGGGTTGCCTCGCGTTACCTTCGTTCCCCTATCGCGAGCGCTACACGATGAACGCAGCTAGAATATCTGTTGCCGGATCGATCTTGTCGGTCTGGCGCAGTCGACCACGCCCGCCCAGCGTGGCAGACCTCCGATTGGCTAAAAAATCTTGCCGGAAGGCGTAGTCTGCGAGGCGGAGGCGTGCCAGCAACGCTGTGTGTTCGTGCTCGCCACGGAGGATGGGTGACGCGGAGGAGGTAGACATCAGCGCAGTCGGCTATCTGCTCCTGCACGGAGACGCTCGCGATACCTCTTCCTCCCGCTACGTTGGTGTCTCCGACGCACGGTGCGTCCTGGCGAACGCCAGGTGGAAAACGAATCTGACGAGGTTTATGAGCGACGAGTTGCGCGTCTTCCCGCAATGCGATAGATCGCGCAAAACGGCTCGATGACCACGCGGAGAAGGGGAAAAGGTCTGGATGAAGAGACACGAGAATGTCATGATCCGAAGAAGCTGAAGACCATATAATAACCATCCGTGGATCTACGGGCGGTGCACGATGCTGGTACCGCCTGATATGATTTCGTCCCACTCCAGGATGGTCTATCAGTTCAACAAGTACTTCGGCGAACGGGTGATGACGAGGAAAAGCCAGGTGGCGAAGACCATTCAGGAGGTGTGCCGAGTTGTGCAGGATGTGCTGAAGGAAGTGGAGGTGCAGGAGCCGAGATTCATCTCGTCCCTGACGGATTACAACGGCCGATTCGACGGCCTCGACGTAATCTCGCCGACGGAGTTCGAGATCGTCATCTATCTGAATCAGATGGGCGTGTTGAACTTTGTGGACGACGGCACCCTGCCGGGCTGCGCCGTGCTGAAGCTCAGCGACGGGCGCAAGAGGTCCATGTCCCTCTGGGTGGAATTCATCACCGCGTCCGGTTACCTGTCGGCCAGAAAGATACGCTCGAGATTCCAGACCCTAGTGGCGCAGGCCTGCGACAAGTGCACGTATCGGGATTCGGTGAAGATGATCGCCGACACTACCGAGGTGAAACTACGGATACGCGAGCGGTACGTCGTGCAGATTACGCCAGCTTTCAAATGTGCCGGACTCTGGCCCAGATCAGCCTCCCACTGGCCGATCGCGCACATACCTTGGCCGCACCCGAACATCGTCGCCGAGGTGAAGGCGGAGGGCTTCGACATGCTCTCGAAGGAATGCATAGGCCTGCAAGGTAAGCAGTCCGCCATGGAGGGCGACGCCTGGGCGTTGTCGTTCATCGACGCGGAGAATCGATTGTTGCAAGGCGCGAGTAGGAAGCGTTGCCTCAGTATACTGAAGACTCTTAGGGACCGACATCTCGACCTGCCGGGGAACCCGGTCACCAGCTACCACATGAAGACCCTGCTGCTCTACGAGTGCGAGAAACACCCGCATGAGGCGGAATGGGACGAGGGTTGCCTGGCCGAGCGAATAAACGGCATTTTTCTGCAGCTAATCTCCTGCCTGCAGTGCCGCAGATGCCCGCATTACTTTCTACCGAATCTCGATCTCTTCAAGGGAAAATCGCCGAGCGGCCTCGAAAACGCCGCGAAGCAGGTGTGGAGACTCACCAGGGAGTTGTTGACGAACAGTCGCGCGCTCGAGAAACTGTAGGTATAATGACCGTATGATTCGTGAAACTGATCTCGCAAATCTTGTCACACGTTCCTGGTAACTGCAGCGTCGATGACTTCGACGCGCGAGTAAGATACGTCTAATCATATAACGGCCGTGCAAGGACTGCGCGAGAATCGTCGTGGACTGGAAGACTCAGTGTACGCGAGAGAGGCTTTCGGGCTTACGAAAAAGAGAGACGGGTTCCACTTTGGTTCTTGCCGCCATCCAACGTACTGCCGAGTAATCGGGAAATCCGATCTGCATTTTCCTGGATTTCGCAGATCTGACGATTACACATGTTTTCGATGTTCCCCGAAGATATTTAGTGTGTGTGCCGGAAGCAATTCTCGCGAGATTAATCGCGCGCATATGTGATGTTTGGTGAACACGTGATTGGCTCTCGCAGACGATCGAATTAGTGCCATAAATAATCTCTTCGACGTTAGAGACAAATTTCGTTTCTACTGTCTCTCTCTCGGGGCGCGAAATATAAAGTAAATATATTATAGCCGCAAAAAATTATCATTCAGTTGCAACGGCGGTTTGCAACGCTGTGACAATGGCGCGTAAAAAACAACCTTTAACCTGTGGTACGGAAATCTTACTGTTGAGTGAAAAACCTACTATTCTCCGCGTTTGACTCTTTAAGATTTTTAAATCTGCGTCCTATATGACTCCAGATTTTAGTGACGAAAACTGTTTTCTACAACGTTCCTTAATTTCTAATATGGTTTTTACTTCGAAGCTCGTATAAGCTTCTCGCGATAGTCTTAAGCCTGAGACTGCAAGCACTGCCATATCGACGCTTAAAGAGTTGACGCGACTGATTAGTTTAATGATGTCTTCTTAACATGCCGAATAGTATGTTTGTTCTACAGTTTTTGTGTGATCGCGACCACGGTTAAGGGTTTATCGTTTCTCACTTAGGTCCCTCGCGCGACCTCCGGACCGCCTATGTAAATAAAACTTGAAAGATATTTATTGAACTGTAACGAAATGTGAAATATAATGCTATTTATATGGAAGCCTAGTCGCGTCGGTTGATGACACATCATGCACACCCACTCCTTACCCCCCCCCCGTGTCACCCGAAGAATCGCCCGTCGTAAATATCGCCGTACCCCGCGCTGATCGCCGCGCGACGATCGTTAAACGTTTCGCTCGCGATGAACGCGCGGCGGAGAGAGCGAGCGAGTTAGGCCTCGTAAATTTTACAGTCGCTCTCACTTTTTTGTCGTTTGCGTCGCCAATGGGCCCAATGGGGATCAAGGTGAGGAGGAAGAGACATTGGGGAACGTCCGTGAACGCGCATCTTCTTTCGCGACGTTCAGCGACGGCAAGCTATCGGCGATCATCGCGGAAAAACGGGACACCTTTTAGATATGTTTCCGCATATTTTTATCGCGTGTGAAATAATTCGCGTTTATCGCTTTTCCTAAAGATCATCTGACGCGCGCTAAGATTAAATGATGACATGCATCCCCCCAAATGCAAATGTTGTTGCCTATTATTTATGAAGCATTATTTATGAATTTTATGACAATGGGACAACATACGCATAAATTCCTGGTTATCTTTTCGTCGATTTAGCTTCCCTTCGACACGGGTCTATAATTACTATCGTACGTCACTCGCTTTCTGTTTTTCGACTTAACTACCTTCCTTCTTGATAAGCTAATTGGACCTTATCTCAATATTTTACCGCGAACTTATAGACGCGACGGCCTACGGCCTACGTAATAACGTGTGGCAAACCGGACGGGTTTTAAACAGCTGCTCCTAAACATGAAGAAGAGCACCGTGTCCTTGTATAGGAAGAGTGTCTCGTGCAAGGAAAAGAAACGTATTAGATTGATAACCAAATGAGCCTCTTGAGAATTATATTACGCGTCTTTTAAGTGTTATAGGTGCAAGAATAAAGTCCTATTACGAATAAGATATTATTTTTTAAAATATTACGGACCTGATTTAACATGTTCGGTTATTGCACGAGACTTTTACTGCTTTACAATTAACGATTGTAAATTGATTAGTAACATAAGTAACGACAAATCATTATATTGTATAAAAAAAAGTGCATTTTATACTTCTTTCTCAAAGAATAACGCGGTAGTGAAAAATACCTACAGCGCGAAAGAGTCACGATTTTCTTATATATAAAGTAATGTAATAAAGTAAGTAATAATATACTGGCAATATCTTGGCAGAAATAAACTCATTGGATCGCTAGCTAAACGCGCAGCGATGGTTAACACGTAAGGCAGTCTTGCGAAACGAAACTCGTGCAAAATCATTTTCAATTAATGGACGTTACGGCGTATTTCGAGTCAGTCGCCACGCGAGCACATGTTTTAAAGATACTTTACTCAAAGCCTAAACGGAAGTAACAAATGATTTCGCATGCGTAATAGATTTGAGACCGACGCGCGTCAGTTGTAAAGACTCATCTCAGCTAGCATAAACGACCGTACAACTGGCATCCATTCAAACAACAATTACTAATAACCGTGTTTACCGTACCGTGCATCAGAGAAACTTCAAATATTCCCGTCTTTGCACGCAATCTTTGAGGATATAGTCTTTACAAGTAATGGGCGAAAAATCTTCCGCTTGATACGAATAAATTTTTTAGCGTCATTTTTCAGCGCCGATCTCACAATCGGAGGGACACACCGATATCTAAGTTGATCTGTTATACATATAGCACAAATTAGAGATTGTGCGTAGCGTGAGATAAAAATAGAGTATCATAGTTATAAAACAAGCGTACGTACTTTATAGCTTAACGCTATTTGTATAGAAAAAGGCATAAATTATACAAGTTGTATAAATGAGAATATTATCAATGTCGAGACTTTGATCTAGTATGTAGCTATCTTCTTTTATTTTTTAATGAGGGTAATCAACTAGCGAGCAATAATTAAATCCGCAATTAAACCAGTAAAGCGAGTGAAGCTAGTTATTCGCGCGAATTATCTCTCTCAAAAACATGGAAACACGTTAAGAAGATATGTTGATTTGCTCGACAATATGTAAGGTTAATGAAATTTACATTGATAGCAGTTTCGTGTAGATCATTAAATACATGTAGCGTGTTGTTCGAGAGAAAAAAATACTCGGTAATGTATCCCGTAATATATTTTCCACTCGCGCGGAAAAATCAATTTCTTATTTTACTTCGTTACGTAATAATAACCATTTTATTCGATACTTTGTCCTAGCTCTTTTTTAAATACAAATCTCGCATCAGGTGCATAAAATAGAAATAAAAATGTCGACGTGTTATTATTAGGTTTACTTTACGTTCCGCGACAAAGAATAATAAAACTCTTCGTACAAAAATATCTCGCGCAACTCAATGTTTTTAAATTTCAGAAGCCACGTGCTGGTTGCACATCGTAACTTTGCGACACGACTGCAATTCGACCTGAATGCGCGGCGACTCGTATGAACAAATTTACATGCTTATCGGTTTATCACCGTAACTTTCAAGGCGGCTGACAGGCGGCCGCTTCGTAAACCGCAAGAACAACAAGAAAGCCATGAGTGATTAGAAGCGGAGCAATTACAATAAATTATTATTCATAACGACAAGCTTAATCGTTAGGTTTACTGGCGACGCGATAATAAAATACGATCGCTGTCAATTAAATTATGCGTAAAGCTATTAATAATCCTGTTCTCACGATATCGATCTCGCATTTATCGCATATTGCTCAATCACTGCCTGCCAATAACGATAGTATGTCTCTCAAGAGTTTATTTCCGCTTAAGATATGTGATCGGTAATATCTTATAATACTTAATACTATTATAGGTGGATATGTTTCATGATCAACGAGGAGATCTATACCGATTCCATTGATGAAATTCAACTTGAAAATAAAAAATTGCATTTTTAAGGCAACCAAATTTTCTCTCATGTTGAGAAAGATAATATTTTACGTTCTTTCCCATCATTTGCGAAATGAATGGGCGTTTTAAATATTGTATGCGGAAAAGGTCTGTAAGAAGAGCGAAGAAGCAACGAGAGGAACAAGAGGAAAGAGATCTGGTTGCAGCATGCAAATGTCTTCGGTCGTTCTTTTCCTTTTCCTTTATCGTGCAAGGAGGGCCGCGAGGACGCTTTATCATTGTATCGGTTGCGTCGTCTCTCGAATTCGCGGCGCGAATCGTGCGATGCAGCGCGAGACAAAGGCAGAAATTCGCAAATGCGCATTGTAATTGGCGAAAGGACAGGAAGAGAATAGCGACGGACAGAGACAGAAGGTAGAACGCACAGAGACGTTCCCGAAAGGAGTCGAAGAAGCGTAGGCCGTGATCCTCACTCCACGCCCGCGCGCGAGCGCTTCGTACGAGAGAGTCGGCACCGATCCGGCTCTCCTCCTTCTTCGGGGTGATCCCGGTTGGTCTCCTCGACCGGCACGGACTCCCGCTATAAAACGTTCAGATAAAGCCGCGATGTTTATATGCAGGAATCGCGGCAGAGAGAGAGAGAGAGAGAGAGAGAGAGAGAGAGAGAGAGAGAAAGAGGGTGCCGTGTAGAAGGAGAGATATACCTGCCGGCCGCGCGCGCGTCGACAAAATAATAAGACAAAAGATGCCGGGGGTGGACGATGGCGAAGCGAAGGGAGGAGAACCGCGATCAAGGTAGAAGAGAGAAGAGGAAGAAAGAGCGAAGAGGAAACGAACGCTGGACTCTGGAGAGATAGACCCGTGCGACCGGGCGAGGATGGGGAAAGAGAGCTGTATTGCAGACACACAGTGGATGCTGCAACGCACGAAAGAGATGAGGGGACGAAGGGTGCAGGGACGACCAGAAAAGAAGGAAACCGGACAGGAATGCACGGACGAATGCGTCGTGTTACGGGCTACCCGACCGCGACGCTTATCTCGCGAGAGAGTGAGCTCTCATTAGAATCTCCTCTCCGCCTAGCTCGACCGGGTGCCGGGTGTAAAGATTCGTGGACGACGATCCTCGTCGCACACAGCGGATACAGCGAGACTGAAACGGGATTGCTGTACGTTATATATCCGTAATTTGCGTTTATCGGGACGCAAATGGTCGAACGCCACGCGATCAACGTTTGTCTCCAGACGATTTCTATAGAAAAACTAACGAGCGTTCAAGATCGCGGAGTACCTTTTATTCTTCGCGGTTATACGAAACGCAAGACTTTCCAGATCGGCCTCTCCAAGAAATAAACATATGCTACAGATATAATAATAATAAAATATATTCTTATTTTATCGGTTGAAAAGAAGCTTGTATCTTTCTTTTGAAAAAAATGATGGCAAGCGATTAAATTTTCATCGCAAAAGGATTAACTCCAAATCATTCGGAAGTTGCCTGCACGCAAATCTCATCGGTCCATTAATCCAATTACATCCTGTACAGAAATCTTTTAATTTCTTTTAGCGACGCCGGAACTTTTAATTCACGAGAGACGGATACATCCATGCGTATATTTTACATCTCCGTCTCTTCAAAGCCCGAGCGCTTATATGTCAGGTCGAATTTTGGGCAACTCATCATACACTCTCGCTGTGTCTCAATTTTATTAGGCTTTCGAGCGTTCCTTCTGAAAGAAAAAAGAGCAAGAGAAGAAAAGCGTCTAACCTACCGGTAACGCGATACCGTCCGTCAAATTTTTTCCTCTCTTTGTACACGCGTGAGTTTGTATAAGACACCACGAGAGATGCTGCGACGGAGGCGCCGAAACGAGATTGTAAAAATAACGCGGGAGCGTTAGTTGACCCCGCCCAAATTGCGCTCGCAAATCGCGCGTCGAAAAGAAAATGTAAATATCGTTTTCTAATATTGTGAAGTATTTTTCTGCAATCGATAAATTGTGGAATCGCGTAATTTACATCGCGGAGAGACTAAGAGAAAATCTTTTGCATAAATCGTCCGAATTTATGGACTCTGTTATCGTTCGATACCTCTGTTAATAATGTGTATACGAATAGTTGTCAGTCTCTAATGTATTCACGTTTAACATTCGTAGAAACCGTTTATAAATTCGGAGGTTCGGCGAAGGAACCCATTAACGCGGTGCTACGATAAATTTTAATCGTAGACTAAGAGACTAAAACTGAATGCATGCACGTGCTTAATAAAATAATATTAAAAACAAAAGATACCTCTCAGCCATTTTTCTAAACGATAAATTTTGCTAAATGTTAATTTCAGAAATTTTTATATATAACGTTTGGTTTATTTTACCAGATAATCAAAAGACTCGTGACGACCTGACCTGTTTTTGCGATGAAAGCTATCTCGATTGCGACGAGACTTGTCTTGCTTTTGGGTCGCATGTGCGCTTCGCATGTGCGCTCTCGTACCCGCGATATTCACCCCCGTAACTTAAGAGCACTTACTACCGGCATTATCCTACCGAGCCTTACAGCTTTATGAGCAAAACCACTTAGTGTATCGCGACCGTGTCGGCTAGGGTCATTGCGTGCTGACCTGCAACATTGATGAGAACTGCGAGGGAAGAACCAGCGCGCGCTTCGAATGTGCGTCGAAACGTCGTCGGCACGCGAGATTGCCGCGAAGGATAGCGTTTCGTGCAACGTGGAATCGAGTTAGCGTTCTGACACGCTCTGGAAAGTTAACGTTAATCTGCGTATACATGATCCTTCCGACACAAAAGACTTTCTCGCGATTTCATGCATAATTGACGAAGCACGGAGTTACGTTTTTTTTTTCCGCATAACTCCTGCTAGGGAATATCGAGATTTGTTCGAAAGAATTGTAAAGATTGAGATATAGAAATCTAATCAAATTCGAGACTGAACCCACATGATCATCGAGGTATCAGCGAAGAGCCGGATGATCGACTATTAAAGCCCACGTCCACGCTACCGCAACTGCGTTATTACGCCCGGTTGCACACAACACAGCGAGAAACGCACAATCACCAACACAACACACGAGAGCGCGACGAGAGACTTGCGTCTGCCATAAGTGACTCGATATTAACGTGAAAGATAAGCGAAACGAGCGCGGAGAGGTATATATCGAGGGTTAATAAGATAAGCTAAAAGCCGTTAGGTAATCTCTCCTTTATGAAGTTCGACGTAAGGTGCTATCGCAATGACAATAATCACACTACTTTGCGTACGGGTTTAACGAGCGTCGGTTACCGACGCGACAAAGTCTCCCGAACGGTGAAACAACCGCGATAAATGATTTTCTTATACGTTCCACATCGGATGCGCGAACTCATCCTCTCCCCTATCCCCGTGTGGACACATCTCGCCGACGGTTCGCGATAAGCACATAACGAATATACGTTTGTTGATAGACGTGCTCTTTATTGCCCCGAGGAATGCGAAATTAATGGGATTTTTCAATAAGATCCGAGCACGAAACAGGTCTCGTTTTATGGCCACGCCATTCCGAATGGCGCAGATAACGACGTCGAGTGGGTGAGAAAAGTGTCCCGGGCATCCGGTGATCTGGTTAACATCCTCGTGAAAGAGAAAGAGAGACAACCACCCGGCTGAATGCCGGGAGGTGCCTGATGCATGTGCAGGCGGCGAGCTTTGTTCTACGAGAAGTCGCTTCTTCTTTGGGTAGCCGGGCCTCCTCCCTGGTATACGCACCGCTGTCCGAAATCTATTAGGTCCCGAATGTGTCCCGAGACGCGTTTTACTAAATCAAATGGGAACGTAGAGAGCGCGAGAACCCCCGAACGCAAACTGGCTTTAAATTTCTAAGTGGTAATTTTGTTGTGATCTTCCGAGAGAGACGTATACGCTATCAGTACTACTACTTCCGGAGAGAAGAAACGCTTTTTCCATTTTTTTTCTTTCTCTATGAGACAAGCGTGAAAATCAACATCAGCCGAATCAACGCAACACTTTCGACTTCGTTTTTAGATTCCAACGTTTGTTTGATGGCAGAATGCCGAGTTTTTAGCGCGATATCTTTTGAAATATTTTACGGATAAATTTTTTTCATGCAAAATATCAACCACTGAACTCATTAAATTTGCAAAGAAACACCGTAGAGGAACCGCAAATGACTTCGCCACGTGGCATCGTAATTTTTCGGAGAGAACGCAATTCCGTAAAAACTTTGGAGGAACTCGCGATCGCTATATTTCACAAGTGGATTCTTGTAACTCGTGGCAAATTGATACAAACGATCGCCACCTCGACGGTACTCAATCCGATAAAACGCCCAGGGACAAAATGTTATGATAGCCAGCGTGCGCAATGAGAAAAGTTTTATCGCACTCGGGGTACCCCCCCATCAATAAACGGAGCTCTTACGCGAGATTAAAAGATAAATAATTCCGCAAAACGGAGTATTCATAACATCCCCGGCCGTTAGGCTCGCGACGCTAATAGACGTTTGCGCGAAAACGTTTTGTGCCTTTACCTCTAATTCAGGGCGAAGAAATTTAATCGTCCACCCCGGACTACTACGACCTCGGTAATGTCGTTAATACTGAAAGGGGTAAAGAGGACGGTCTAAGTGCACGCGTGACATAATCTATCACCGCGATAAATTGATCTCTTTTAACTCGTGTCGCATTAAATCCATTTCTTCTTCGATTACACATTTTATTCTTGTATAATGTTCTAAGTTATTGTCAAATTAATTTGTTCGTTTATTTTATTAGTTATTATGTTATACTAACAATGTACTATGGATGGATGCGATTTAATGGCATGGATAAAGTTTTCAGTATCATTATATGTAAGAAATAACGGTGATTAATACTGATTAATTATGTCGTACAACTCGAATGCTAAATGACGCGCGTATATTATTCCTTTTTCTCGGTAAAATCCGTGGCAATGGCAACCTGTCGCGTTCGAACGAGCCGAAATGCATCACATCAAATCGGCGCAAATCAGAATTCGATTAGTTTCGGGGGTGGCGTCGACCCCTGTGAGCTTGTACCGGCGGAGATTTATGTTTGCAAAGTGCACCCTGCACGATGACGCGCAGGGAGGAAGGGGGGATGTTCCGGTGGAGTGCGGGCGGGAATAATCGGCAGTCATCCGGCTTTTCCCGGGGGAGGCCCGGCCGAATTTGTGGGAACGCCGACGAGAGGAGGGACGGCGAGAGAAACAGCGTTACGAACATCACTCTATTTCTGGACAGGGGAGTGCCGCGGAATGAGAGAGGCGGCTGGCGGAGGGTCCGCAGGATTGATGCATCCTTTCGCTTGAATTATCACCGCGGGTCCTACGACTCTTCATCCCCCTTCTCCCTCTTTTCTCGCTTTTTTCCGCCCTTTTCCTGGTCCGTTTCGCGCCTGCTCTCTCTCTCTCTCTCTCTCTCTCTCCCCCTCTCTCTCTCTCTCTCTCTCTCTCTCTCTCTCTCTCTCTCTCTCCCCCTCTCTCTCTCTCTCTCTCTCTCTCTCTCTCGACCACCGTCGTTCTCCAACAACGTCAAGTGTATCGTCTGTTTACGCTCGTATCTTCAAAGACAACGACTGCCGAACTATTTTACGGAGCACCCTGTGCACGCCTTGAGAGAGAGCACGCCTTCGGTACTCTTTAAGTGTCGGTTATAACTGCAAGAGGCATGACATACATGCATGGCTGTTTATACGTGGCACCTAACGTGACGTCGTTAAACACCTCGTTTTGCGCGATAATGTACTCACCGATAACTGCAGAACAGGACTTAAGTGACCGTTGTATAACATATCTGTGTACTCACCTGCAAACAGAAAGATATTACATTTTTAGAGATAGCTATTGAATATTCAATTATTTACATTTTCGAGTAAATTAATTATACTAAACCATTTAATTAAAAAACAGAATAATAAATTTTATTTCGCCAGTGAATAGAATAACAATTAAAGGAATTTAAATCGACCGTAACTGGCAATATATAACGTCTTTAACGATATGAACATTGAAAAACTGTGAGCCAACTTGGTTTTTCGGATTCACACAGCACTTTTTTCAGATCAATATCAGTTTTTCAATGTTCATATCGGTAAAGACGTTATATATTGCCAGTTACGGTCGATTTAATTTCCTTTAATTGTTATTCTATCCACTGGCGAAATAAAATTTATTATTCTGTTTATTATACACCGTCGACTGAAGCATCGGTGCTCCATCTTATAGTTGTTATTGCGATAAATATTACCACAGCCCCATCAGTAGTCGAATTGGCACGACACCCGCACGGTATACGGGAGGTTCCAGGTTCAAACCCTGGCTGGGGTAATATTTTTCGCAATAAAATTTAAAAACTATTTAATTTATAAATTACATCAACTGACCAAAACCATGGTCAAAATTAATGATGTCTCGATATTGATCTGAAAAAAATGCTGTGTGAATCCGACAAACCAAGTTGGCTCACAGTTTTTCAATGTTCATATCGGTAAAGACGTTATATATTGCCAGTTACGGTCGATTTAAATTCATTTAATTGTCATTTAATTAAAATTCATCAAAGTGTCTCGACAGTTCTGAATTTTTAACCTTAAAAATGTTTTACCTTATAAAAATCATCTTTCCAATGAAACTTCATCTTTCAATGCGAGTTTCTTCTCATCAATTCTCTCATGTGTGACTGGTAAAAATAAACATTATAATCGCAACGAAAGAGAAATTCGTATTCGTTTCTCGTTCGCACGTTCTGCAACACCGTGAATACCAAATAGATTGTAATGCCTGCTGAACCTCTAAAGTGTCTGGTTTATGGACGTTCTTTAAGGAAAATAATAGTCACGCGGAATGCGACGGAATGACCAGTAGTCGCTCACGTACGAGACGACATTAACAAGTTAATGCTTCTCTGATTTAAATAGTTCGGCTTTTGACTTCGCAAACTCCAAAGCTCTCACTAATTCTATATATTTCACTAATTAACTCGTTTCATTCTACAGAACTGTGGAATGAAAACAATTTCAACAATTTTTCCAATTTACTTTAGTGGGAAATTATACATAAAATTACATATTATAACGCGAAATATAAAAAGACAGATATAATTGTTTTCTTAAACTTACAATTAGCATGGATAATAATTAAATAAACGATTATGCTTCTTAACCAATTATTATCTGCAAGATTAATCTATGGCAAGGACTCGTTTGCAATAAAAATTCGACCACAGGGTATAGAATCTAAATCAGCGTGTATTATAAAAATATTAGTATTGTGTGTTCTTCGAGAAGTGGGCGGTTCACGGCAAGACAACCTCGGGCGACAGAAGATTAAATCGATGTCGATTTCTATCTAACGTGAGAGAGAAGAAAAAAAAGAGAGAGATTCTGTCTGTTATCCAATTAAACAAAGCTTCTTTACATTCCAGTTGAATTATATAAATTATTATTCTTATAAGATTTGTGAAAAAATTTCAAGTCTATCTAGAACCAAGGAAGTACAGTTCATCGTTAATGCGACCAAAATCGCGCGAATGTTAACGAATATTTTTCACCGCTATGTGACGTCCATCGACAAGCTGCTAACAATTAATCCGGACGAACAACAACGCGTAGAACAGCGTTGTAATTCTACACCCGAGGACCCCCAAGTTTTCAAGCATAGAAAGCAAAGCGGAGAGATGGAGGAAGCGAGGAGCTAGGCCTGATCTCGTATCGTATTTCGTGTTATTCAAATACCAACAATGCCATTAAAGGATTTCTCTGGTAATCCTTTCCTCGCAGTTGGCGAGAGAGAGGAGCCAATGCTGCACGGCGAGAACACCGAATGGCACAATGCGCGTCGGACAATCTGCTCCGGGATAAACGGACGCGAAACAGCCGCGGGACAATGCGACTAGGCCTATATCTGCAAGCTTTGTTCTTGCCGATCAGTCGAGTTCCCTCTAGCTTTGCCAGAACGTTTTCTTCATCACGATATCGCGACACTTTAAAAAAAATCCGAGTTTCGCATTCTTTATTTACTGATTTTGTGATATCGAGCATCATATTTCAAACAATTATTGATTATAAAACGTAGAATAAGATAAGATCATTATCTGTTACACATTATTTGTTATATATTACTTTAAATAAACGGCAGAATATTAATATTTTATTTTTAATACATATTATATATCAACATAGCTTTTTAAACAATTTTTTTTATTCGTAAAATAACATTTTACTACCAGGGATGATTGAAATATAATAAATTTGTATCTGCCATGATTTTGTCACTTTACGCGTCGGTCCACTGCGTACGGCTTTCTGAGATAGAAAACGATGATCGGATGGGGATGAAGTCATCGCCAGCAGAGCATCCCCAGCTCGGCCGTTGGTTCGGAAACAATCACATTATATTTTGTACATCAAGTCCTGTCTACCCTCGCAACTCCGATGCCAAGCTCCCCTTCGGGGCTAACCGGACTAATGTAATGTAATGATCCCTTATTCCTTTAAGCTAAAAACAAATGAACGCCTAAATTCGGTTACTTTAATTAAGTCATTTCCAGATGGGACAAAGTACTGGTCCTTTTCTCTTCAAGGATTTGCTAAGAATTCTCCTTTCTAAGAGATTTTCGTCTACTCATTAACTAACACTTGAGTCCGAAGACATTCAGCGTTCGATTCTTGGTGTCACAGATTTAAGATGATCGCGCATATATATTTCAAATGTAAAGAAAAATCGCCAGAGTTGCAAGTTATAACGTAAGAGAAGGCATATGGGAAATGAATGAATATCACAAGCGAGTTTTTTGCGCGCAAGGTTGTTGGATTCGTAATAAATTCCGCTGAAAATGATGGGTTAGGCTAGGGGTCATTAAGCCGCGTATTATAAATGCATTAAATATTTTGCGGCGATGGGATGAGTCAGAATCTCCACCAGCAACGGGATGCCGGTATCTGAGAGGGTGGCAGGTGGCGCCAATTTTACGGGCCGGCGGCTGTGACGGATGTAACGAGACGCAGCTTCGAGCGCATTCTGTGTGAGCGTTCGTCACACGTGGTCGCTTCGCTGGGCACGACGTCATGGCTTGTTTTATGGGAAACCGGGGGTGTTCCGAGTACGAGAGGATAAAAAATCATCCCCTTCGCCGTATTACGCAGAGAAGGCTCACTCTCTCTCTCTCTCTCTTGCGAGATTAGAAACATAAATGTAAATACACAAGTACACACAAATGACTATTATTTCCTATTCTATTTCATTATTGTAAGAGTCATTTAATTGGCAAATTGATCCGGTAGTTCGCCAATGTATCCGTATAAAATTAATGGCGATAATGACCTGGAAAAATTACGTTGCAAATCGCCAGAAAAATTCCTTAAAATATAATCTCGTAATCTTGTAAACTGCTTTTTGCTTTGATATTTCACGCGTGAAAAATTATTTCCAGCTTTTGTAAAAAATGTTGCGTACATTGCTGAACATTATAAGAGAACGCGCGCGTTCACATGGACCTCGAAAACCACCACATTCACCCGTGACGTTCAACTTTCACGGATAATCGTGTTACTCCGGCTGAATCATCGGTGGCGAGATTCCACGGGCCGAGTTGTACCCCGGATTTTAGTGAAATGTGACCGTTGCAGTTCCCCCCAGGAATTTCGGGCGCGCGTTGAAGTCACGGCCGGAACTCCGTAATAAACGGATAGAGACGTTTTTCATTAGCGCTATCGTTAATCATCGTCACCTGGCCGTCCGCAAAGCGGTTTTACTTCGCAACGTAATCGATACGGCCTTATCGATCCCACGAGAATGCGGATAACCGTTCACGTGTTACGCGTTCTATTTGACTCGCGTGCACGTTATAATATCCTCTCGCGCGGCGAAAGGTGCTCCTAGACGCGGCACGATACTCCGACGGGAGTTACTGTGCCAAGTATACCCCGGCCAGAGAGTTTTCCTAGGTGTTGCACCTCTAGCTAGGTAGGTACGGACGGTGCGCGTGGCTCATTAGCACTAATGAGTAATGAGTCGATGATTAGAGGAGGCGGTCCGGAGGCGTGGCGCCACCTTGATCTCGCCGACGAAGCGAAAAGTAAACCCCGTGGCCCGTTCCTCCGCTTTCTTCGCCGTTTTCTTTTTGCTACCTCCGCCTCGTCTTATTCGCGTCTCGTATTCCTCTTGTTTTAAGGCTCTCCCGTGTGCCCGGCCGCGCAGCTCCTCCGCTCCGGGCCGCATCGCGGGGCGGCTGACGTTAAAGTACGACTAGAATCTCGCCGGACCACGTTGACCGGTATCATGTTACCGAGTACTTTATTGGAGCAGGTATAAGAAAGAGGGGAACTTTTGTCAAGTTTTATCGACTTGTAAAAACGTATGCGTGCGCGAACGTTAAATTAATTCCGATACTCTTCGGACGGTTTCTTCGATGAATTAAGAAACGCACGTTAATTTGGAGAAATTTTTACGATCTAATGAAGTAGCGAAAAGGAAAACGGAATGAGCTGAAACCGTACTTGTAGAAGGTAATCTCTCGTGGCTGTAAGGGAGGAAATCGGCGAAGATAAAAGGCATTGTTGGCCTGACCCGAGGCGTCGAGCCCGCGTCAAGATGCTCACGTCAATTCCGTCGCGGCTTCTCTGATGCCGTGCTACTCTGATTAGGTCGTTAAGTTTGCTGATGCACTCATAAACCTCCTAATTTAACGAACGATACCGAAAGTGCCTCATTCACGTGCACCGCGCGATAAACCCAAACCCGCGCGATTTAAGGCTCCTCCAAGTATTCGCGTAAGATTACGTGCCGCTTTTATCAGGATCATTCACTCTCGTTGCAGTTTGTAAAACGGAGAATGAGCCCCCCGGTAAAAATAGAATCAGAAAAAGAATATCAGTGAACCGCCGGGGAGGAAACAGTGACGATAGGCAAAGGCCGTTCGTGATGAGTATTATACTAACCCGTTAGAATACCCTTCCAGTTTACAACGTAAGCTCGGGGTCAATATGCCGACATACACGCAATCTCCTCGAGCATTCCTCATCTTCACCCATACGCGCTTGCAGTATCAGCCCGTGTACAAGCACGAAGAGTTTATCTACTGGATTATTAAACCAGATGAGATCTCGGACAACAGGATATTATTTCACGTAACCGCCATAAGATCTGGATCCGCTCCTACGTTGCTCGGTTATCGTTGCATATATTTTTTAACTAAAACGAGTTTCACCGCGGTACTCCTTCACACCCGACGAAGGAAGCAATCCGTGACTCTTGATCGATGTGCACGCCGCGGATTAACTTGACCGTTAATCGATACGACATCGCGTTCTCTTCTTCCTGGTCTTGCGAGCTTGGTAATGATAGTATGAGGATATGTGCGAAAAAAGAGCTCGTTCGCGAGCGAGAGGACAGAGTGCAAAGAGGAAGCGAACGACGGAAGAAAACCATGCGAGAAAGAGAGAGTACGAGAGAGAGAGAAAAAAATGAGTTTCGGCCGTGAAGTCGGTGTCCCGCGGCTAGTGTCAACGTTTGACTTTACGAGGGAGCTGGCAGACATAAGAATGGGAGAAAGGCCGAGGCTCGCAGGGGTCCACGAGGTACAATGGCCACCCGTCGCGGTGAGAGCCAGCCCCCTCGACTCCCGAACAAGTTAATGTTATTCCGCATCATCCTTGTATAGTTGCATTTCTATTAAATAGACGTCAATCATCCGATCCGGCGAAGATTTATGCTTCCCATCGGTAGACAGGGTGGGCTCTCTCGAAGCCGGAGAGACATGATTTTTAATAACGGTGCGCGCCGCGGAGTCGCGGCTGCCACGGTTTCCTCACGGGAAACCGGGAACGAACGGGATATCCTTCTTCGAGGAATTTCCTTTCAATTTTACAGCAATTATACAATTTTATCCTTTACCGCATTTAAACAGGGACTATTATCAATGCTGCTACTGTATAATTTACTTAACAGCATCATTAGCAACGTGTCGATAAACGCAGGTCCGTCAAGCGTCTACGAGTACTTTCGTTCATTTTGTAATGCGTAAAGATATGCACGAAGCAGAGGAGGATTGCCGAGAAATGTCTCGCGTGCAATCTCGCGGAAAACGATAGGTTAACCCCTTCCTTTGAGACACGCCGCCGCCATCAGTCGGGATCCCTTAAGAAACGCTGTGTGCTCGACCCTTTTCCTTTTTCCAAGAGGGTAACTTGATCCTGTTATTCGCGCGGCAGAACTCACGAGTTGCCGTGCAGGATGTGCCCATCCCTCCATTTTTTTTTACTCGCGCTGTTTTCCTCGGAGTATAATATGCGTGAAGACGATCGGGTGGAAGATAAGTGAATCCCTTGGGTTACCGAGTCAAGCAGGTATCGAGGATGCACCGACAACACGTACGAGGCGCATATCATCGGTAGCCAAGGACGACGGTGTAAAAAAGAAGATCATTAATATATGCAAGCTAAACAATCTTGGGGAGCACGCTATTATTATTTATTAAAAGTTAAAAACCAATAACATTTTTGTCGAACTTTATAGAAGTTTTATCCGTGTCAACGAGAGAACTCCGCAATAATAACAATCAAGCAAATCAACGATTTTAAAATGTATTTACGTGTTAAGTTTATACGATATAAAAACATTGCAGTCGTAAAAAATAAGAACTTTTTTTATATAATTCACACCACGAATCATATAAAGGTCGCGATCGGCATCTTTTTTCACTCTCAAAATCTAATATGAGCGTCACGTCCAAATTCACCCAAGGAAGTTTTTTCTCCCGGTACAAGGTGTCGCGGTCGAGTAGGTCTCCGCTCCCTTCGCCACGAAGTACAACTGGAAGTCTGGTGGAAGGCCTGCCAGGTGACGGCGGCGCCTCGGACCACATCCATCTTCATGTTCGGGGGCCTGTTTGGGTCCCATCCCTTCGGTCGCTCCATCCTTGCGCGGCTCACGAAACACAAGGAGTCCGGAGAGAGGAGGAGGAAGAGGAAAGAGAGAGAGAGAGAGAGGGGGGAATATCGCGCGGAAAAGGGAGACGAGAACGAGCTTGCTTGTTATTTATTAGGAGGTTCTCGTTAAGGTCCATCCGAGTCCACAGCCCGTGGATACGGCGGAGGACCTGTCACACCCGCGTTATCTGACCGACCGCATTGTTTTAATCTCCCACCAAAACATCGTCGTCGCCATCGTTCCCCCTTTCTCGTTCTCTTTCTTCAAGGTTTCCTCTACTATATGCGGCCTACGCCCGTCCGTCGCGCGCGATGAACCTGTGCGCAAGAGCCATCTCGCCATCTTGCCGTCTTCCTCGTCGCCCTCGTCGTCGCCGTCAACATGAGACGAGGCAACCACGAGCTCCTCTCGTGAGATGCTATCGGACTGCGGCGGTTTTTGGTCAGGAATATCGGTGGCGGGCAAAGATGCGTCTTGTTGTCTGCCGCGGAGATTGATTACGTCGCCATCCGGGAATTAAATAAGCCACGCGATGGTTTCATCCGCCGACGACGGACGTGGCGGGTCCGGTCATGGGATCTTACCTACCTAATCTTATCATGAGAACTTGCGAAACTCGGGCGAAATTGGAGCATCTATATTGATAAGGGCAACTATACTGTCAAGAAATATTTCAGAAAAATATTTCCTTATCAGAGAAAAGGAAAACTATTCACACAATTTTATTTGCATTTGTTGTAGCAAAGATGCAAATCACGTCACAGAATTTCAATTATGTGAACGTTTATGCGGCTGGCCTTTTCACGGAAAGATTCCTTACTCGATAACTGCAAACTTTATACGCGTAATAAACTTTTTTCGCGGGTCATTCCCGAGATAGCTTACAGAATATTCATATCCGATGTATAATCACCCATCGTTGTTTAGTGCCTGACTAATGATTTTACGGGCGTGCGTAAATTAAGCGATTTGAAGATGCCGGAAAATCGCTGCTTATCGCCGCTATTGCGTTCGCGTCAAGGTATTCGCGATCGCACGCGCGGCTTACGAGGCGCAATACGGTAATGGGCAATATCAAAGCGAAACGAATGACGAGAGAGATGGTGGCCGTTTACCCCGAAATCGCTTCTCGAAACTGTTGCACGTTACGGACGTAATATACAGCTCGCGGTATATCACCACCGGAACCACGGACGTTTATGAGCGTATAGCTGGAGGCGTCTTTTGTAGAACGACGATATAGTACAATGTCAGGTGTCCCCGCGATACCGTGCGCGTGGATAACCATTTCCATCTAGTCTACCTTTACTTGAACCTAACCACCCACTCGCATGCCCGGCCATCGCCGCACCAGCGCAACCGCACCATCGTCCGAGGACCCGCCGTGCCGTCGCGCCGCTCGCCCACGCAACAAATCAAGCGAATCTTTTAATTGCCTGACATCTTTACGGCTCCTATAAAACAATGAATAGGTAGGTTTCGAACATGAGAGATGACGAAACCGTAGTCGCGCGGATCGTCGTCGTCATCGCGTCGGTATCCAACCGGGGCCCGCGGTGTATATCACGTTTACGGTGTTTTCGGAATTGCACGCACCACCGAGTGCTGCCCCGCTGATCCATGAATCCCCGCGCGCGATTGCGTCAGTCCCCGAACGGTCGTCGGGGGTCGGTCGCCGATGCTTGTTCGGGGGCCCGTTCCTGTTACGAGGCTGCGGAAACTCGGGATGTCGGGGCCCGATCCCTCCACAGCGTCTCGAGAATTCTTCGCCGCTCGTACCTACCTGTCCCAGACCGGAGGATGTTTCATGGTAATGGCTCGCGCAGAAGACCGCGCGCAAATCGAGGCGAAAACAAGGCTCGTCGGGACATGCATACGCGCGCGCCGCTCGTGGTGCGGAAAACATGGTTTACGGTACGACAAGGTTCAGTTGTACGTACAAGAATCCTCGCGTCTCTGACCCCCGCGCGCACCCAGAGCGATGTCCTTATCTGGACCCGATCCCGCGGCGAGACGCGAATATATTCGCGCGTCCGCGGAGAGAATGTCGACGTAATTGTCCATTGGTCGTGGTCGTGGTAATTCGTGAGGCACCGTGTCGTCGGCGTTTACAAATTTTATATCGCGGGAATCTCGTTCGAATTAATATCTTCAATGTTCCGTATGAGCGAGCGAATGGAATTTATTTGTTCTTTTGCGCTCGTACACGCGCGGGAAAGAATATTCAACGTGGAAATCTTGAAATGAGATTATATTGTGTTAAACGAAGAAAACTTGCTTGAATAAAGTCATTTTATATAGTTCAACTCAAAGTTGAATTAAAATTTTACTAGAAGATTATAGATTGTTACAAATATACGAGTATATGTATGATTTGACACTTCTTTTTTTTCGGTGTACGATACAACGAAGATATATTTTAATACCGGTAAGAATATCTTCATAAATTAAACGTAAAGACATGTATATATCATAATTTTTCGAGATAGAGTTACATACATAATTTTCTGTCATTGCTAAGGAAATCACGTGTGTATCCTATTTCATACAGTTTATAATTTTCGACGATGTCACGAAGCCTTGGGCAATGTTATATTCTGGCTTTGCGGCTTATAAAAAAGGTTTTCATGTCATTAATTAAATCCATATAATCATATACCTAACGATGCAAAGGCGATAATATAAATATAGCGAGTTTAATTTCACCTATCATTAAGTTTTGTCTCGTAACCAGTCCTCGTATTCGCAATCAGTAGTCACGGCAACAACGACCAAACTTATGCCGGACAGTTTTCTTTCGATTTACCATGACACGAAAGTTCAAGGTCGAGGAATAAATCAAGCGTGTAAAACCAAGAGAACCAGTCGTATCGCCAATTCGTACAATGATATTGCTCGCGTACGCTATTAATAAAACCGAATAATTAATGATCGACCGCGATCATTTTTAAACACGATTTCTCCAGACCGTTATGCACGATCGATAGATATATGACAACCGAACACGCTGTGTGATCGGTACAGAATTGTCGATGAGGGGGACAAGCCGCGTCAGTAATAATTCAGGACAGCGTTTTATTTTAAATAACAAAAACCAGAAAGCAAGAAACAAAAATTAAGAAAGGATTTGTAAAATCACTTATTTTCTTCCATTAATAAGTATATATAGCATATGATCACCTCTTTCTCTCTCTTTTTCTTTCTCTTTTGATCTGTAATAAAGAATCGAATTTATCACAGATATTGATCATTATTAATCTTATCGGCATTATTAATCTTATTTAAATTAGCAATAGTATACTGTTACGACAAAGTTGAATTCGTACGATCAAATAACGCAATCAAAAATAAAATCCCATGATCCAAACACATATACACGCACACATTATGTAACAAACATATCGATAAAAACATTTCTAAATGTCGGAGGGAAAGACGGGCCCTCGGGGGGCGCCAGTGATAGTCCCGGAGATACTCTCCGTCCGTCGTTCGCCATGCGTTCGTTCAGTTTCGGCATTATAGTCGCGGCGTCTGAGACCGCGGGGGGCGCCGGCGCCGGCGCGTAAAATCTCTGCGTTATGAGTCCCCCTACGCCGCACACCGCCGGTGCCCGGCTCATCGTGGGGCCCCACGCCACGTTGGGGCCCGGCAACCACGTCGGTCCACCGCCACTTTGCCTCTCGCGCGCCTCTCCTCGCCGCCGTTCTCCTCCTCGCCGCTGGAAGACATCCCGCTCTTCCATGGCTTTTGTTTTAAGGTATCCCGAGGATCTACCGGTCGTGATAAATGGTACCCTTCGAGACGGGATCAATCGATAAACTACACGTAACCACAGCGACACGTTCTCCCCGGTCGCGACAGAATTCGCCGGCTCGGCGAGATCGGTTCTCGAGATGACCGCGGAACGAGATAGGCCACCACGCTTTTCTTCGGTATAGTTCAGTCAAATTAGACAAAAAAAAGGCTTTTGCTCGAAAGTGAAGCGGTATCAATGAAACCTTTTTAGGGTTGTTGGGGAGATGTAGAAGAGCTTATTTCTGAGTTGTCGGGTTAATCGGACCGATGGGTTTTTAAGGAGGGAGGGGAAATGAAAAATTTCGTTTTTTCGAAATAACTCGGCGAATTTTGACCGTACATAATTTACTAACCTTTCATTTTGTAGCTCTTTTAAAGCCCTACAATTCATTTCATAAAGACCCTAACTTAAAATCAATATTTGTCGAGTTCTAGCCGGTGAAAGTGGGAAAAAATGTATTTTGTCGCGGTTTTTTGCGTTTATCTCGTTTCCATTAATAGATAGAAATGTGCCGCCACTGACAAAGTTGTAGGGCTTAAAGAGACCTACAAAACGAGGGGTCAGTCGTTCAGATTCGTTAAAAATTTAGCCCAGGTAAGCCTCTGAAAGTCGCGCTTTTAACGCGTGGCCGATCGTCATCGCGGCGGCGCGCCGCCGCCGGCGCGGCGACGATCGGCCATGCGACGGCGCGTGTCGAGTCGAGTACGCTCGGGACTCGCTAGAACTCGACAAATATTGATTTTAAGTTAGGGTCTTCAGGAAATGAATTGTAGGGCTTTAAAAGAGCTACAAAATGAGAGGTTAGTAAATCATGTACGGTCAAAATTCGCCGAGTTATTGCGAAAAAACGAAATTTTTTATTCCCCCTCCCCCCCTTAAAAACCCATCGGTCCGATTAGCCCGACAACTCAGAAATAAGCTCTTCTACATCCCCCCAACAACCCTAAAAAGGTTTCATTGATACCGCTTCACTTCCGAGCTCAAATGTCTAATTTGACTGGACTATAGTATACCTGTTCTATTTTGACGACACGTGAGCAAGAAGTGGGAAAGCGATTTTGCGTCTGCCACTTGGGAGGTATACGCTATACGCTTGTTAGGTGGTGAGTTACTGAGTTCAACGAGCTCATCGAGCGTGCACGTGAAGTAGCGGGGTCGAGCAATCGAGATCCGATCCGGGTCGAGCAGCCGGCTCGACTTTTGCGAATCTATAACGTCGTCCAAAACCCGGCCGGATAAGATTTTGGGGTACGCGTAGTCGGTGTGCGTTCGTGCGGACGGAGCTGGGCCCGTGTGAGTTTCGTGGGGAGGTATAATTGAATGTTTTGTATAATTAACCTGCGCCATAACTCAACGTACGTCGCGCCTCCAGCCGCGGGCGGACCTCCCTTCTTCTCCACGCACGCACCTTCACTCTCGAGGAAGGTACTTGTGTATTCACGGATGGAGATCTGCTCGCGCGGTGTGGTATTATATACCGCTCCTTCAAATACTATTAAAAGCAAACATTGTAACAACGTGGTTCGATTTGCATGAATAAAGATGCCGCGGCAACCCGCGGATCTACAGATTACCTACCTGCAGCAACGCAAAACGCAATCTGTCACCGCAAAAGCAAGATGTACAACACGACGACATAGCGTGTTGTTTTTAAATATTTCTTTATTAGTATTTAGAACAAAAAAATTGTACAAAATAAATTAAATAAAAAAATTGACTAAAATAAATGTAGTCCGTGCCGTTCAAAAGAAGGGTAGAGCGAAAGAAAGAGAAGAAGGAGTCAACGCAGCTATATATATATATATATATATATATATATATATATATATAATAAAAAGAAGATATTCTGTAAATAAACTGAGGCGTAGGTTCGACTATTGCAGTAAATTGACTCATGGCCGAAGAAAAACTGATTTTGCATGTTGCATGACAGCGTGCCGAAAGCGGGCTCGGAGAACATCAGCGTCCCCCTTCCATCGATTCGTGCGGCCGGCTAACAACCGGATAATCGTTGCCGAGAGGAGACGAGAGGCCAACCTCTCTCGTAACCGGCATCTCCGGCAAAGTCCAACAAAACTCTCGCTCTACCACGCGTTTACACCGTTCTGCACTAAATGACGTTGGTATCTCGAAATTCTACAACCTCCATAACGGTATATATCTCACAGCGTCCTTATGACTGCTAAGCAGCGTTTCTTTGTGGGAATACCTGTTTACCGTCTGTACCTCGTTGCGTGCATAATCGTATGATTTACGCGTATCAAATACTAATTCGCGATCGCCGCTTTAAGGCGACATCAGCCACCGGTCGCGCGCGAATAATCCGGGGTAACGAGAATTAATCGAAGGCAAAAGCGTAACGATCGCGCCATTCTTCGACGCATCGACGCGTATCGCGCTTATCTCTCCTCTCTCGTTCTTATTGTTCGATTCATATAGGGACAGATATAATGCGGACTGCGTATATAGAGGTGAATGAGAACGCCTTAATCTCGGTGTTATACCAAAGGAATAATATTGCCTCCGATCAGGTAAGAGAATAAGGATGCTCACGGAGACTCGCCTATTCATCTCTGTGTATTTGCAAAATTATGAATTGCGCTTAGGGTAATGGTTTGCATTCCGTAGTCCGTTTTCTCACTCCCTGCCTCTGGTCACGCGACTGTAATCAACCGTGTCATTATCCACACGGAATTGTTTGCGAAACGCATGCAATAGTTTATAAATTACTTCACGCACGCTCGTGAATTATCGGTAATTGTATGTATATAGCTATATCGCCGTATGTAACCGTGCGCGAGGCGCTTGGCACGTCTCTCGATCAACGGCTAACTCATCAGGTTACATGCATTTAGGAATCAACCAACTTGGTTATAGGTATACGCGACATTTCTTCGCTACAATATTTGTAATTCTCTCGAAAATAAAGGTCCTTTAAGTGAATGGAATAAATATTTATATATATATATCACTTTTCATGCGGCTCAGCAATTCCTTCGAAAGTATGTATTTTGTTACGGGACCCCTAAAAGTGCCCATTTAAATAGCTATATTTCAGAGCGTAGCCATAAGGCCAACAACCTGTCAGGAGATCATACCCTTGTCAAAATAATCGCTAAATTATGGGATGCGTACAGTTTTAACTACCAGCTCGCTCTGCCGGGTCAGTAACATTCCCGCGTTTCCTGCCTATCCGCACGTCCCATCTCTTGCTCGCCGATAACTAGCCTCCTAAACGTTTCTCCTTCTTTTTGCGCGGCGCAGATTTGCCGCACACGAATCGACAAGTATCGGACGCCGTGAATGAAAATCGTGTGAGACAGCTGACGCGCCTATTCCCAACGTCATCAGTTTTGCGCATGATTAATGGGACAATAAAAATTGTTCGGAAACGAGCGATCGGCGTGCGAGGCCCCCCCCCCCTAATATTGTTTTGCTTTACTTTTATTTTAAAATCTTCGACGCGGGCACACGACCGGCGTGCGATCATTAATTTTCATCAGCTCTTCCGAGATGACATCGAGAAGTCGGGATCTCCGGTTTTCGCTCCGCTCCGCTCGTTACGATAGATCGGGGCTAACGAGTACCCTTCGAAAACACCTTCGTCTCTTTCGGATTAGATTTAACGAGGAAATACCGGGACGACAACAGGTTGACACGTTGCGCATCAACTATCGCGGCGCGTCGACGAATAGACGCGCGGCGTGCTATTTTGTCTCGTTATTATCGATCCCTTCTCGTGTAGCGCGCGGCCCCATTTTTGCATAATTGAGAAATAAGATCTGCCTCCGCGAGAGCAACAAATTACACGCTCCGTCGAGCAACGCCTCCAAAGACGAAACCGGATGCGCAACACCGATTTCACGCTCCATCCGCGTCTACGTTCCATCGGACGGTGATAATAACCAAATCAAGATTATTTCAAGCGTGCGGATTATCTCGTACGCTTATCGGTCGAATATTTCACGAAACGGTCCAAGAGGTATCTCGGGGTGCGTTCCACTTAACGCTCACAACGCTTGCGAGCATCATTTCGTCCTTGTTTAACATTTAATGAACAACAAGGATGAAATGATTCCACGAGCGTTGCGAGCGTTAAGGTAGTTCGATGATGAAAGGCCGAAGTCAAAACAATGTTTATAATTTTTTTATTTTTATGATTATAAAAAAATAGAATAACGCATCGCAAAGCTTCGTAACGCGACGTAAAGAGATTATTTAATAAATAATTTTTACGTTGTAGAATAATATTTTGCCTGAAATAGATTAAATAAAGTGTGTGTTAACGCGTCGCTTGACTAGTTTTTAACTTTAATTATTAATTAAAAAAAAACTGTACGGTGGATCGTGTTCATCTTCAACTATAAGCTTCCTCACAGTGTCCTCTTTCCATCGATATATATTGTTCAGACATTTTTGGCAAAAGATTTTTCGCAAACTCGTGTTATATTCATAGGAAAATAACCTCTTTTCCTATTAGACTGTTAAAATAATTAAAATCACCTAATTTTAAAATTAAATATCTTGAGAACGGGACGGTGAATTATCTTTTTTCTGGGCTTAATCGATTCAGGAGAGTTCCTTTTTTCGATATGAAAAATAAAACCTATCACTTTTGGCAAAAGTTGTTCATCATCGAACTACTTTAAGTGGAACGCACCCTCGGTAAAATGTGCAGCGGAAAACGTTTAGAATTGAATATGTTCCACGCATCGCGCGACACACGCGGGGTTCGGTAGAGAATTCGCACGCGTTCGCGTCTTTTTCTGCAGATTTATCCGTCCGATCTGGGACAGCGCGACATCGTCACACGGTCAACGAAGCGCAAATCGACGATTCGATGAATCGGTACGACCAGCTCGTCCAGGATAACTCGTCTCTCTTTCTCCCGCTTTCAACTTCCTCGCGCGCAAGCAGCATCGTCCATCGCCCATGTTGATCGGCTTCGAGTGAGCCGCGGACGCACGTGCGCGAAACCGCGCTTCGCACAGCAACGCACGGCATTGATATTATGCGAATAATACGCAGCCCGCGCGCGTTTATCTCCTGGTGATTTGCGCGCTCGTTGTCACGGCGGTTTCATTAATATTAATCGATTCGTCGTAGAGAGTCGCGGCTCGTTTTGCAAATGCGCTTGAAAATGCGCCTCGAGGGGCCCCCGCCGTGCGTCCGCGCGCGAGACTTGGTGATTAATGGCAGAAAAGGCGGGAAAGGTACGGCTTCGGGTATGTGGTTTTCCCTTATCTCGCGGCTCGTTTGCACGCGCACACATCCACGATACCGCCGTGCGTCGCGCCGCACTTGCGTGCACCCGCTCGTTTTTTTTTTATCATTCCGCGCTGTTGTAACGAGACGCGCCGCGCGCGAGTCCCGGTAATAGAGATAGGAATAATTAGATATCCCGCGATGAGAAAATCGTCCGTTTAAATCTATCTGCCACTGATACGCTTTTAATGGCGCGTATGGAGACCGCGCGAGTAAGAAATTGTATTTTCTTCCTGCACCGGAGATTGCCGCACGATGATCGTTAAAATTTACAATGCGGTGTCGCATTAGAAGACATGTTTCTTCCGTGTTGTAAAGCGCGGAACACTCTCGCGATTTGTTTTTTATATGGTTATTTTACTTTTCTTCCGCGAAATTATGTGGATTATTAGCAACTTGTTAATTATGATCATTTTATTTTTCTCCCGCGAAAGAATCCTGATCGTTAAATTTGCGTTATTTAAAGTTCTCTTGGAGTTATGTGTATAATTGTATTGACGGTAAACTGGTACGATTAAAGCTTAATAATTCTTATTATCTGTGACTTTCTTCGTACAAGTCCATTATTTTGCAAAAATCTTATAAACATTGTACCGCATCCAGACACATTTTAAGATACTATAGATTATTGTTCGCAGAGAAACTGTGAGGAGAGAACGTGACGCGCATGTATCGCGAAACGATCGATAGACGATGCCGCTTTCACATTCACCCGTACACGCACGTTTACGCGGAACCAAAAGCTATTTGGTACAACGCGTATAGCCCTGAAATTCCATTCCAGTCACGTATCCAGATGGCACACGCGGCCACCGATACGCGGCACCAGGCGCCATCGATAATTGCGGGGTAACGTGCACCCGTAGAGCCCGAAAATCAATGGTGGCGAAAGGGTGACGCGAAAATAGGCACGGTGTTCGATCCGTGTGCCCTGTTACCGGCGAGAAGCGGGAAGAGGAAAGAGAGTGAGATAGAGTGGCGGAAGGAAGGGAGGGGATCCGAGAAGGCATAATAAATATCAGGTAAGGACGAGATCGGGCGCTACTTACGCCGTCAGCGATAATGACGGGGTGTGTTCGGGCTGTTTGCTTAGCGAGCAGATTAGTGAATGAATCCACAGGTGGGCGCCATCCGTCACACTCTGAATCGGATCCAGCCTCGCTCCGCCTATATTGCCAGCGACTAGTTCTCCTCCAGGTGCGTACGAATAGGGCAACGAGAGAACCCGCGGACTCTTGGAGAACAGCAAGAAGAAGATACGGACGGTCATCATTGATGGTACGGTCCTATTCGCGATTAAATTACGCGCAACGTAAAATTTTAGTACGTTTGTTTTCGATGAAATAATGTTGCAAGGCTTTAATACGCCGAAAAAAATAATGTTGTAACATGATTCTCCGAAAAAGGAGGGAACCAGTACAATATATTTCCACTACGTTGCATCAATGTTGCCAAAGCCGGTAATTATAGCTTCATTCTTAGTCATAACGCGGCTGCCTAAATTGCGCCGTTTTTAATCAACGTCTAACATTGTAGCAACATCCCATGATACACATCGTATCTTTCATATATGCATATGCATATATAGGGTGTATCTCAGAAAAAAATGCGTGGAATGTGAAACAGCAGTACCGTAATGGTAGACAGGCGATTTACGCTTTTATACGATTATGCACCGGATATACGAACGGCGCATTGTAGATTGAAACTTGATAGAAGAAGCTGCTATTTAAGAGCGGAGCATTGCATTCGAGACACGCTGTACATATGAATACCTTGGAGCAACCTCTTAACACCGTACTGGGTTCGCGTATCTACAGAACGGATACACCCACAAGCTTTCCGCCTACCTGCAGTTGCTGACAGAACTGATGTGGCACGAGACAGTTGCCTATGATATCCATCGTCATTCCTTTCGAGGATAATCGGTCGTCACGCCTATATAACGACCGCCGAAGGAAGACCGGCACCGCGAGAAAGACCGTTTGCTATACAGCTAAAGAAGACTTCGGATGATCGTTTGTCGTTGGCACTTATAGATTAGAATGACACGTTTCGACTTCCGTATAGTTTGTTAAAGCGCGTAGTCGATTAAAAAATATACGTATGAGATATATACGTATTAGTTTGAACTTGAGGAATGATAGAAGCGAGATAAATAATTGTAATCGCGAAAATTACGATTAAGATATAAGCAGAAAGTGCCAGTTGCCAACAGTGATCGATTGTAGCTATCGAAGAGCTATTTTTGGATAGAGGCATTTTTTTCCGGTTAAAAGTATTTTACGCGGGTGCAAAACGTATAGCGCGATTGAAGTCCGCAGGAAAATCCATTTTCTACACCACTGAAGAGCCTTCGGGCACCGATATGATGGAGTGTTACGGAGATTGGCGGACCACCGGAGTAATGTCCGCACTAATAGCAGTGATTACCCCTGCCTTGTTGAGAATGAACCCGCCTGCTCCTTCCAGCTTGCCTGCTCTTCAGGTTCTGCCCCGTCTCCTCTGCCTCGCGCTGCCCTGCCCACGAATTGATGGATGTTTACCAAACTAACTGCATCCTTTTCGCACAAACTGCCCCCTGGTCATTGGCTACCTGGTCATCTCGACAACCGTCGAGTCCCATCGAAATCGTGGATCGATTAAATTATGCGGGATATGCAAATTCGCATCGATATGCGCTCGCGCACCTTGATCCCCGAGCACCTTGATTCCCCCTTTGGCAGAAAACGCGCAATGAAACTGTTGGAAGAATAATTATTCCCTCTCGAGACCGTGCCGTTTTTATTAATAATAATGGCAGTGATATATACGCGGGCAGAAGGTATTAGATCCGATCGAGAGTTATACGCTTATTCATCAAACTCGACGAGAGTTATTATTCCGGAATTCACGACGCATAATTCAAAGGGCGAGCACGGACGCATCGCGCGCACGGGAGAGGAAAAGTCTCTTTATCGAAGACGAAGAAGACACCGGCTGCACGGCAATCTGACCGCAAAAGTAGCTGACAGGCTTTATTATTTATCGACACGCGTTTACATATCGCGAGACACAAGGAAGATGCGGTGGAATAATTGCGATGAGATACGGTCGCGCGTTCAGCGGCCGGTGGTTAAAGCGAGGTGGACAATCTTTGTAATGCCAGCACACGAGGGGTACCGCGATGCGGGGCGCGGAATAATTACAGTCGCATTGTTATAACGTCACTCGCACTATATTACACCGATGTCATGCATATGCATCGCCTAAGAAGGACCGTAATCGCATAACATTAATTCGGTGCTCGGTCACAGTCCGCCCTCCCGTCATTCTCGTTTAGTTGTTTATATTACAAACGCGAAACGGAAAGTTCTTTCGTATCGTTATCTCACAGAGAGATATCCGTATCGGTTACGCAATCGTTCGCCAAATTGTGTATTTTACGTTTGAGTAATACGACGATATTAATAATCGCGAGCGCGAAGCGAGTCGCAGCGATACCTCTAACTACGAACCTGGAAATCTCCGGCATCGCATGATCTACGAGGCAGTTTCTATTTGCGACCGTTGATAAACGGCTCGATGTCTCGGATTTTTCGCGGCGCTATATCCCTCGTTAATGGTATCTTCGTCGCGAATGAGCACCAACGTATGGCACGGACCACCTGTCCGGTTGGTATCCCTCGGCCCTCTTTCTCTCATTTCCACACTGTGTCTCTTTCTCCCTCTTTCTCTCTTTCTTTTTCACGCACAGCACGGGCATCCCACGGGGATATTCGCAGCGTGTGTCTGCGATAACTATACCGCGGGAAGGGGAACTTTAGGCGCCACAGAGCAGGTTTCCATAAAAATGTGAGTCGCTCGATCCACCGCGACGCGGCAGAGTTTAATGTCCCGGGTGACCTACCCTCTCGAAGCTGCAGCAACAGTTAAGTTTATTGAAAGCCGATCTGCTTTTTCTCCTCCGAAATGCAAACCCAAAAGATATAGAAAGACGTGTAAAAGCAAAAATTAACGCTTAATTTTTTGAAGATTATCGCACGGCGTGTTAATTATTTAATAACACGTATTTACACTTTAAACGCGATGTCGACTTTTCATCGTGTATTATTCGAATATATATTATGTTTACATCTTACAAATAGAATATGCGCTATAGCTTCCGAACTCGTACGATGAATGCTAATAAGAAACGCAGAAAATCGATTATTATTATTTTACGACTTTACTTCGTTTTGCTGTCTCTAAGAATAACCCAAGTTGCGACTCAATTTTCAGCGTATGCAAATCGCGATGACAGCGCGTCGTTATTACACATCATCAATATCATCATGCACAATTATGTGACACATAAATCTTACATATTCAGTATTTAAACTGCAGACGAGGAGCACAGGTTCTTCATCGAATATTAGGGACGAAAAGTACATTCGCCATACCGTTGATTATTTGTTTTAGATATTAATGCTTCGTGCGGACTATCAATAATTCATTCTCGACGTAATCGCACGGTGTGCATCCTCTATCTTTAACGTACGACGTTGCGGGACGAACAGAGAAAGAGAGAAAAAGAGAAAGAGAAAAAGAAAGAGAGAGAAAGAGAGAAGAGGAACGGTGGGGCGGGAGAGAAAGGAGAGACCCGTGTAAACGATAAATCACGATAAATACGTTTGCCTGGGCCATTATAAAAGGCGGAGGAGGAAGAAGGGAGGAATCGGCGCAATCGGCGTGGAGCGTGGAGGAGGCTCGTGAGGAGATACGCACAAAAGGGTGCAGCGGCGCGCGGCCCGATATGCAGTCCCTCCCTGGGGCCACTCCTGGGTGCATCCTCTTCTGCGGCCGCGCATTACGATCGCTTAAGTCTCGGCTCGACTATCGAGTGATCCATCGCCTACGAATTCGACGAAGCCTCCCGCCTACCCTCGGGACATCCTCGACTAATGAGCGTGTCTCGATCGTGAACGACCGGTCTCTCTCTCACTCTTTCGCTCCTTCTCTCTCTCTCTCTCTCTCTCTCTCTCTCTCTCTCTCTCTCGCTCTCTCTTTCACTCTTGTTCTCTTTCTCTCCTTGCTATCTTCGTCTCAGCTTCCTTCTTCTCTGCTTCTATCTGTCTGCCCGTCTTTCTCTCCTTCTCGCGCTTTTTCCCTCCTCGCTTCCAGGTGCGCTCAGCGTTCCTTTTTAAAAAGAATTCCAATTAAGAGAGCCCGAATGAGTTCGTACGTCCTATTCACGGGCAAGTCCGTCGGCCGAGATATAACGGGGACGACAGGTGGACACTGCGAAATCCTTGGGCATACCCCCGAGAAACACAGAGATACGATCGTCGGCGAGCGATTACTGCGAGAGCCTCTCGCGCGGAGGACACTGAATACATTTTATTTATTAGTTAACGAGAGATGCCGGTAAGCGTTAAAAAAGACTGATCCCACGGTATCGATAAGAAATACCTGATATGAATTCATATGGAAAATTTTTGTTATTATAGTGCAGCAATTTATGAATTTAATAAGGAAAAACGCTAATTATTATTTATAAGATCAGGTTTGTCGAGTAAAATTACGTATAATTATCGATATATCACGCCATCAAGACGTAGGTTCTATGAATTTTACTTGAGCGACACGTCGTTAGATACACAACTTCACTGCGACGTTTCATTGACTAGGTGGGAAAATGCGGTAGTTTCAATGCATTCCTGTGAGAAGCTTGCTCACCTATGCCACCGATGCGTAGTTAGTGCGTGGCGAGGCGATGGAAGATAGCGAGAAAGAGAGAGACGGAAGAGTGGGCAAGCAGATACCGGTCCCCGCGGGGGGCTCATAATTGCCGACCCTGAAGATCGGTCGACCCCATGGGGCCCTTTTCTGTTTGTTTTATTCCCTAGTTATACAAACGCAAGATCTACGACCGATATATGATAATCGTCCTTCTAGTTCTTCCAGTTCGCCTTTCTCGCACGTTGTCTCTCTTTCTCTCTCTCGACTTCTTCTCGGCTTTCCCTCCGTTTTTTTCTTCTTTTTTTTCTTTGATTGTGTAAGCTTCACGAATGTAGAGTGCCTTATGGACACTGATAGACAGGGACACGTCCGAACTAATTCTAACCCGAATCTGCCTCCACCAGCGGTGCCGTGGAAGCTTTCGCCACGTCTCATCATTTACGACGCACACTTATTCAAATTCTACGACGGCCGAAATGATTGATACTCTTCGTTATGAGCGGCTACCTTAGGCTCTCGCGTTCGTCAGTTTAAGAGAGGGCAGCATAAAATATTACCCCAAACATTTAATATGTAAATAATGGGCGTCGCTATTACCGCCCACATTTTTAAGCTGTAGCCGCAGTGTTAATACACGCGCTGATAAAGATGCGTTTAGACGATAGACGATAAAAACGAATTGAAAGAAACAATAAGAGAGAAATTAGAAAAAATAATGGAACATGTAACTGCAAAATAATGTAAATAAACGCGTTACGAAATTAGTGCTTCGATCGTATCGAATGCTTAGTCGACCTTATTATGTTTAACCTACATTATTTAAATATAGGCTTTAAATTTAGCTTCTTTAACTTCGTAAAAGTTTTAGTGTATAAATATAACTTTAGTCGACTAAATATAACTTTCTCGACTCGGGCTTTTCATTGAAAAACAGTTTTATCGCCAAGACAACTAGCGACTACATTTCAAATAGATAACACCGCGAATGTCCCAAATACATATATTCTATCTTAATGGAGAAAGAACAGATAAAGCAACTAATTATCGAAGATTATATAAAAACGCATAATCGTGACAGAGACGCATATTCAATAATGTGTCTTTTTATCACGTGTCCTTCCACGCGTATTTTACTCTAAGTACTCACCTCGCCGTCGATTTTCTTGAACTCCGGATCATCCTCATCCACCTCGAAATACAGCTCTGTAGATGTAACGGAAATGATGCCGGGCGCCACGATACTGGGTGCAATTAATTTGCCTTTCGTGCTAATGTTCACCGGACCTGATAAAAACATTAATAATCAGGCTGCGTGCGTGTAAACAGCAACGCAATAAAATAATAATAATAATAATAATATACTGCCTGTAATTCTTTTTATTTAACTATAAAAACGTGAATGAATCCTTCTCGTTTTACTTTAAACTCGTGCATACTACAAATTATCGGTAGCACGCTATTTCTGTAATGTACAGTGTACAGTGCATAGAAATTGGAAATTAAGCGCGAAAATTAAAATAACAAATAACAATTGACGACCGATACTTAAAATAACGAACTCAACAAAATTGCGGCGCGGAATTGACGAAAATAAAACCGGTTTACGTGGCCTGTAATATCCATTAAAATGTCGCGTCTCGTTTATCCCGCAACGGAACGCCGACCAACCTGTCAAGTCGTTGTCAAGATCTCTGTCGTCCGACAGCAATTCACTGTCATCCATAAGATCCGTTGACTGCAATTGCTGTTGGTGTGCACGCGAGGCTGCGAGATGCGCGTGAAACTCTTCACGCGCTTGAAGTATCGCATCCTCGGGTGCACCGTGTTCTAGAGCCGCCTTGAGAGTAGCCTCGGGGTGGCTCGAGCCTAGTGGATTGTGCACGAAACGCTTGCGTCTACGTGCATCATCCTCCCAAGCATCCAGCTTCCAGTATTCGGCCAATCTGTAAACACAGCGATGATAAATAGAATATTAAATACAATTTATTTATTATGGGATATGGAGCCAAATTAAAGTGATTGCGTTTGCACTCACTTTGCAGCCATTGGATCCATGTATCCCCATGCACCATGTTTGTTGGACAAGATATTTCGGACTTTCTCCAGCAGTCTGCTAGCAATAACATTGTCGCGTCTTCGTGCCGCGGTGATTAGATGATCGCACATACGTTCTTCTTCCCGCCGGTCCAGTAATGTCTGTGCGCATTGTGACTAAATATCAGAAAAAAAACATCTGTTATATTAATGTATTTTCTTAATTAAAAATATCGAACGGTATATTTGTGAGCTGGGATATTATCGTATCAGTATTAGATGACTCGCGAAAACGTTCCAAACGTGACAAAAACTGGCCGGTTCTATTTACAGAGCAATGAAATCGCCGGAAGAAATGCACGCAATACCTCAAAGTCAGCATGCTTCAGCACGTCATCCGCTCTCATCCTGTTTAAAATGAACTCTGCCTCGTTTGCGACTCTTACTATGTGATCCTTCATCGCGTGAGATAGCAACCTGGGTAACGCAAAGAAGCATTTTCATGAAGGGAAACGAGAATGTTTTGATTTCGTTTTGTTTGCGCGCGTTCTAGACCGTATAATAAACGTCTTACCTTCCCTCGTTAATGAGCTCGATGAAAGCGAGACCCGCATGCTTTTGCAAGGAGTTTTGCCATTCCTGAGAGCAGAGGAGCATAACCAATTCCACAACAGAGTTGCTGTTCTTAAATGTAGTTAAACCTGAAAAATTACAAACGGAGGATCGTTAAACGAACGAATACGATAAACGGTGAATAACAATGACTGACAGAGAGAGAGAGAGAGAGAGAGAACGGAAGAAACGAACAATGTCGTGTTTTACAAGGAATGCTCACAGTGTATCGCGGATATTGTTAAAAATAAAGTACATCGATACGTTGCAAGACCATCTCAAACGCCACGTTCCTTGAATATAAAATCTGCGAGAATCATCGCGGTCTCTACACGCATGCTGAATACTAATGGTGAGCGATTACTCGGAATACGCTGGCCATCTTCCTAAAGCGAAATCATAAAGCAACTAATTTGAATACCCGGTGTGAAATACCAAAGACCATAAAAGTGACGAAAGTCCCGCCAAGTATGCCCATTTAAATAGACTCTAAATTTTTATTTATCACGCAAGCATATCTAAATATGCAATTTTAAATATTTTACAGCTTTACACGAACAACATTGTTGAATTCTTATTTTTATGATCGCTATTTTATCTTTTAAAGCGCCCATAATACTTACATCGATTTCGGAATTGTTAATCACAAACGTTTTGTTTGTTAGATACGCGTTTACGAATAAGATAATAAATTTATTGACGTGATAATATATACAACATTTAGAAAAAAAGTTATGTTAATGAAAGTATTTATTACGTTAAACAATCAATAAAAATATAAGGGAACAAAAAATAAAACGCGCTTATATAAAATGCTGACGGTATATTCGCAATAAATATCTTATCGCAATAAAATACGAAGAGATAACAAATAAATACAAAGAATAATTTTGTTTATCACGTCGGAAAATGTTGTGCCTACATGAAACTAACTGAATTTTAGTTTCTTAATTCTTTATGATTCTTTTTTATCCGTGGGCGTGATATATCTCGACATCGCTTGGAAAACATAGACCATGCTACGACTGTTCTCCGTGTAGTAAAGTCTAACGTGAAATATATCCTTTTTATTTATCGAGCTTCAGACATTCTATATCATATCGCGCGCGCGCGTAAAATGTGGAATGTGTGAGTCGTGATTTCCTTTTACATCTCATTTTATAAGCGCGTATACATAATAAAACCACGATGTATTTATAGTGCAATTTATAGAGAGACTGTTCTAAAATCATCAAATAATATTCGAAGAGAGAATTTTTCTTGGTTTGCTCGTAATAAATGTTTTCTTACACAGATTCATATGCAACATGCACACACCGAACACAGAATGATCGTACGTTCGACGTACCCTTGCAGCTCGTACCTTTTCCTTCCATTAACAATTCTTGACCATGGGAGCCAACGAGTGTTTTGGACAGGAAGGGAGCAAAGTCCACCATGATCTCTCGAAGGAGAGGGCAAACCGAACCCAAAGCCATTTCCAGCTTTTGCGTGAGAGAAGCCTCGCGGGAAGGTGTCGGTACAGGTAAATGATCGACCAGACCTTTGATCGGCAATTCGTCGGCCCTCGGGGATGCTGCGGTTACCACTAACCGATCGGGTACCCTCACCACGGAGATTTCCGCCGACGGTTTCTCCCCGCGTTCGGTGTTGCCCAGCATTTCTTGTTCCAGAACGTTGCCCTCGCTGTCTTGCATGTCGCCTGCGTGTTTCAGAATACGTTTCTCGTTTTACATATATCAGATTGATAAAGATTTTTCTCAATAAGATTGTTTATCAGTCACAATTAAGTGACAGTGCCACCAGTTGACTTGACTCTTACCGCGCGAGTGTGCAATATTGTGAATGTTTCGCGGGTCTTCTCTTGGATTTGTAATAGGCATCGTATCACCGTCTTCATTAAGGTTTACGTCTGTCCAGGCTTCTTCGGATGAATTATGCTTGTTTTCATTGTCTGTAGTAACTTCGGAAGGACTTGGGTCCGCGGTGATATTGCTACGATGTACTGTCTCCTCACTGGAGTCATTGCTCTGGGAGAAAGTCAATCAAAATAAAGGGAGGAATTAAACATTGGATTTTGTCATCATTAAAATCGATCATAAATTGTTAGAAAAATATTAGGGCATTTTATATGTGAAACGGAAATTTATATATTTTTATAATAAAATAAATTATTTTTTCTAACCGGCATGTAAGTGGTAGCATTTAAGATTTTATTTTTTTTGTACTGCTGAATTTTGGATTAACAAGAAATTCCTTTTAACAGTCGTTAATTATTATGTAAAACTATTCAGATGTATTTCCACAGGCCTAAGAATGTCACTACGATGCTAAAGTAATTTACTAATGAAAGTTTATATATAGCTAGATTTTATTGCAGAAACATTTCATAGGATAATTTCATACAATCACACTTCATGATATACTCTCGCGTGCCATGTACTTACTTCATTACATGCAATCGGTAGTACACCACTACTATACGCAATCAACTAATATATTATAGAAAGAAAGAACCAAGCTTCTCATATATTCAAGCCTCGTTAGCAAACTTGTTAATTCTATAATAAGACCCAAATTATACGCATGTAAGGACCGCTATTTTTACATTATAACAACATTACATAAGCGTCGAGAAGGATTTGAATCAAGATGTTATATCGCTCTCTCTTTCTTGCACCCGTCAAATGGGCATTATCGCACGTTGCGTATTCCTCTCGCATTCTTTCACGAAGTGAGAAATTTAAAACAAATTAAAAACACATTTCTCTGATCGCGACCCAAAACGCGAACCGGTCGCGGCGACATAATTCGGGAATCGAGCTCCCGTCAACGAGCTCCTCCACACATCCGGATCTGTACTCGAATTAAGTTTTACCTGCAGATTTCGTGGCAGTGGTTCGGACCTTGTAGAAGTGCCAAGCGTTGGTTCTGATGAGGTGTAATCCTCGAGAATAGTCCGCGGCCGAGGTACACCACTGTGACCTCCCTTCAGAACCAGTAGTTAGTACGCATAGCAATGCAAGCAGAGGAAGTTAACAATGAGAAAAATTCGAGAGTCAGAGTATCGCATGCTCGCATAGAATTACAGATAGATACAATGGCTTGACTTTCGGAGATGCGATTACGTGTCGGAACTTCGCGGGCTGATTTTGGGGGTTCGCTCTGGTGATGCGCCGATTTTTACAGAATCCGTTTATGAGATATAGATTTTACGTGCGAGAGATATAGTTACGGAGAGATCACAAATTGAGCTAACGGTCGTTACGCTGGGACTACGTAGATGCAAGACATCAATCGATAAGTGAACACTACATGCTGGGCATTACAAGAGATCATCAACTACGGCAGGTCTCGAAATCACGTAATTGTATCAGGAGAATTAGCTAACGAGTACTACACCTAAGAATCACACAATAGGGGCTGAATAGTTAATAAAAAATACGTTATAATCGTAGAATTGTGCTAACTAATGTATGATAAACATTCATGGATGAATGTAAATTTACCTTGTCAAGTCTTAATATGTGTAAATCTAATGTATATAGCTATCTGTGAATCGGTCTATCGTAATTACAAAGTATATACTTAATGTTTTGAAGTAAAAACTTTATAAGTCGTCATCGCACGACGAACAACACACGTAATAAATCAGTGCAAAGCATTGTGCGGTATAGCACAAGTATCTGGTCATTACTGCGTGAATACCCCATAAGATCGTGCGTTATGGAAGAGTGCTAAAGTTTCGCTGCTGTGAATATCATTTGAAACCATCGAGCATAAAGAGAAAGGTACTCAGGACAGTATTAGAAGAAAACGGAGTTGAATTTGTTTAGAAAGACCCGCATATATATGTATCGTATACTCGCTACGTAGAGTTGTACAAAGCGACAGATTGAAACATCAAATCTCCGTGTCTATACGTTCTCGATCTATCGAAATGCATGCAATCTCAAGTATAGAAAATTGTTATAACTTCGTATAAAACCATCTCGTTTTTATACCAAATAATCAAACTATGTTGTCACTATCAGATTGCGTTTCATACGTGACGGACTTTGCAAAACTTTTACCTGAGATTTATAATTATTCTCGGTGTGTTCACTTCTTTCGAATTTGTTCGGTAGGGGACAAGTGTCCGTTGCTCTTTTCAGATCAGTATCGAAGTTTCGGAGATATGCAACTTTTCAAACAAAGTCAACTTACCTTGGTCGACGGCGGACCGGACGATGTGACGTCGTGATCGGCCAAAATCGAAGAATTGTTTTCGTCGACGATGATGACTTCATACTCGCCATCATCCTGAGAGCCCGATTGACTCATTATACCTCCGCTACCTGAGAACACGTGATTAAGATGTGGTATGAGAAATTGAGAAATATGAAGATTATCTCTTTGCTAATTAAGCCAATTGATATTCATACACATGCGTTTAACGATTTTATTTAATTGAAAGATTTCATTTGTACATGGTGTGTAAAATGATCATTAATATTGTCTTGTAATTCGCAGATTAACAATGTAAAAAATGTGTAACATCAGATTGTCACATCCATGTAGGTACATTGAAAACGAAACACAGAACATTCTTCTTTGTTTGTATTATATAAAAGGTTGCGCAAAACTGCTGCAAAATAAATCATAGGCACACAACAGGCATTATTTTTCAATTGTCTTAATCATAAGAAACACAAGCTTTTATTGTACTCAATTAATTCTTGATATGTATAGATTTAACGCTTAATAGTATGGATTTAATGTTAGAGAATGTTTATCTTAATTTTCAGAATAGCTAGTGTTTCTTAAATATTGAATTATATTTATCGGGTAATGTAATTATAGGATAAGGATTGGTTGCGTTGATACAACATCAAAAAAACATCGAAAAAATTGTGCGTGGATTCGTCAATATGTGTCAATATCGTTGATATTGACAAACATCGTGCAATTTGCAAATTGGACAAACAAGAATAATGTGCAATAACAAGTGATATATATATAACGGGTAATTATAAAAAATAAATAATATATATGTAATTCATATTGTATATGTAAGATTCGAATTATATGTATTTGAATATTACATAATCGATGTATAAGTTACATATATAATAATAAAAATATACAAATTAAATGGACAAAAAGTCAAATTCAGGGACAATTGTATTTCGTTCAATAATAGTAAATTATTTGTCGAATAATTATAGGCATATTTCGTTTATGTGACCCATCGCATTGACTTCTAGGGGGTAATATCTTCGTCATACTCATGCATGTCTTAATTTTTATCAATAAAATATTGTAGCTGCATTTTATCACAATGGAAATACATATTCCACATGCTGTAGAATAAGACGATGATTAAGTTCATTTTTTGCGGGACAATATGCTGCAAGTTCAAAGTGGCTGCTTTGTGTACGGCATGCAGAGAGTGCGAATCTACTAGAAAAATATTAATTAAATACTATAATTATAATAAAAGTTCGAGTTTAAATGACAATATAATAAAAGTAAACAAAAAATAATCAGATTGGATATTTAATATGTGTAAATGATCGCAAGAGGAATAAAGAAAAAAATTAACATGTCAATTAAATAAATGAATTTCTTTTTAGATTTTTAGCTTGTTGTAAAATGTATATTCTTTTAAGATAATTAAAAAAAATGAATTTTGTAATGCAGAAAAAGATCGGTTGCGTTGGTATACAACATCAAGAAAACATCGAGAAAATTACGCATCGTCATTTGACAAGCGTCGTGCAGTTTGCAAGATAATGGACAAACAAGAGTAATGCGCAATAAATCAGGCCAAAAGAACTCGGGCATTCCGTGAAACAACTTTCAGGTTTTCGAGTTACCTTGCAGACCGACACCGGAGTTTCTATGACAGAGATTTCGGGGCTGATCGATATGCTTTTGAAGCGTATGGTGGTGGTTGTTGTTATTGTGATGATGATAGTGATGATGACGATGATAGTTATGATTATTTGGATGATGATTGTAGTGATTGTTGTGGTGATTCGGGAGGTAATAGTTAGAGGGTGGCTGGCGATTAGAGTGCCTGGCAGCCGGTAGCGGGTGCTGGTGATGGTGCTGGTTGATGTGATGGTTGGCATTGGCATTGACATTTGCATTGGCGTTAGGGTGAGATCCCGGGAGGAACTGTGGGTACACGTGGTGAGACCACTGTGGAAATAAGGGCCGACCTCCTCCACCTCCATTCCCATCTGCCGAGGAACCACATTTACCACGTTACCACGTTATCCGGTCGTGCGCTATATCACTTCAGTCACACGCGATCCATAGCGTATTTTTTTGTGATACTGTCCTTCACTCTATGCATTCGTTTAATAAAATCACGAACAAGCAGTATGATCAATGTCTGCTCATTTTGAAGCTCTCATTTCGGAAATTATGCCATAGCAAATTATCAACATTCTCGCAAAAAATTATCTATATACGCAGCGAAATACATATACAATTTTTTATCTTAAAAATTCAAAAATAATCACGATATAATTTAAAATGTAGTTTTAATGTTTTTAGAAAAGAATTAGAATGTCAAAGAGTGGCATAAAAATATATTACAAGATTCCAATATAAAAATATATAAACATTTAATTATTAGAGAAAACTTGCTTTTTGTTGTGTATACATTTAAAGATCACAAAAAAATATATTTAAAAGAATTAATATTAAGTTTAATTAACATTAATAGAGTGAAATTCAGTAAATAACAGTTTATCACTTTAAATATGTATTACTTTATAAATCGTAAATAATTTGTAATTAATAATTTTTATTTCTGATGTGTAACATACTATAAATTTTAACAAAGAAAGATTAATATAATGATAAAAAATAATAATGTATTGTTCACAAATTTCAAGTTTTATATCACATCACTTGTAATATGTAACAACCGCGTAGAGTATAACATTCTAAAAGAACTTATTTCCCAAAATTTCTTAATTTGTTAAACATTCAACTATTAATCGTATAGCAACAATTATAAAGATATCATAAAAATATTTTTCTTTTTCAATTTTCCATATAAAGAAGTTCCACATCCAAGAGAATACAACAACGATATAATGGCATAAGTATATTCGTAACGCAAAAAAAGTGCAAACACATTCGGCAAACATCAAAACTCTCATTGTCAGATACATATAAAATGTTTACTTCATACAGTGCAATAACACATGCGTTCTACTTGGTGTCATGTGCTGTTGTCTTAGTTGCAGCTACATCGTTTGGTGCACAGTGTTGAACACATTAGCTACATATCTGTACATATATGCTATTTAAGACATTCATCATATTTCATTCATTAACATTATTATGACAGAAAACTTTTAGCCAGTTAATCCACTGTTCGAAGCTTAAAAAATTGCATAATCATTTTAATTAATTAAAATTTCGAGAAAGATATAAATTTAATTCTGTCCAAACAGTAAGCAGATAAAATATCTCTTACATGATATATATTGTATGTAAATTTCTTTTCCATACATTTATATAGCTGCAGTCATGCTGTAGCATCGGAAATTAATTATCAATTATTTTACGAATTGAATTAAATTCATTTATATATTATAATTTTTAAAATTAAAGATAAGAGAATACATATCTGACACATAAGAGTTTTGAGTAAACAGAAGAATTCTTTAAATTTAATTATTTTTCAGGGAATTGTTACGCAAATAAGTATTCAACGTGCAAATCATAATAACATGAAAATTAAATATAATTTCTCAATAATTTTGTCTATGATAATAGACGATCATCTAATAAACACAATTATAAATATCAAATAATTGATAAATTTTTTAAATAAAAGCACACCATGTTATCGACATGGAATAGCATATTATTATATTATTCTTTGTATTATCTTTTTCATAATTTCTAATTTCTAATTTATAAGTTCTTTGCAGAGTGCATACCCAGTAATAGACAATTTGTAGAAACTATGGCAAAAACAATAACTATGTAAAGTTGCTGTAATGCTATCTTGTAATCATTCGTAAATTGTAAGATCATATTTAATTACTCTCATTGTATATTAATTAAAAGTAAATTTATCTTTAGTGAATCTTGTGTATCAATATTTACACAGATTATCTTTTGCATTAGTGTTAGTGATGCCAGTAAGACACGAGGATCTCACCTGAAGGGCTACCTGGCCTGAGACCGGCACCATTTGTCTGTATTGTTTGCACTGGACTTGGTGGGCGCTGCGATATTGGCGGTTCCAATATGTCGCGATATTTGGAGACCATCAATACAGAGATGAAGTAAACTATAGCAAGGGACAGAAACTGTGCCTGCTTGGTTTCTTCCTGAAATTAACGTATACGTGACTTAATTAATCTTTCTGTCTTATGTATAACATGATAATTTCATTTTATCGTTGTTATGAAATATCGCATACTTACAACATCTCTGTATATCACAGCTCTCAAACGATTTACGTCCATGTCTTGCAGCAATTTCTCGGGATCCTTTACAGGACTTAACTGATGCGTAAGGTTGTCCACAATGTTCTATAAATAAAGAATATTTCGATTCATTATAAAATATTAGTAGCTACAAACAAAATGTTTTTTCTTTAGCAAATGAAAATTGAAGGAAAAAAGTATAATGTGTTGCGCCTATTAATGTTACAATTATTAAATTGAGTTTGATCGGATAGAACGTACCTTAGGCGATGTCTGAGCCCCGCGTATAAGTGATTGTATGTGCTGTGATTTATTACTAGAACCAATCTGCCGACTTAACATGCTGTACGATCTGCCACGTTCTTTACACTCTAAGCAGTTTCTAACGGCACATGTACAGACCTATAGAAGCAGTTTATTAGGTAAATACAACAAAAAATGTTGTGTGAATGTACATATTAAATTTCTAACTGGGGTATATGTCAATGTTAAGAACATTTGAATTAATTGTACCTTACTTTTTGGGAACTATGATTATACATGTTACATTCAACATGGTAAACTTACTCGTCAATTTTTCATATCGAGTCGTGATAGATAAAATCAATTCAATTTTATTTAAATTTATAAATAATTATTATTAGAGATATGATGTTATTAATTTTAATAATTTTATAAAATTATAATCATTTGTCAAGAATTTTATTATTATAATTTTATTATTATAATTTACATTAAAAAAGAATTTTAGTTTTTTTTTCGTATAGATGAGATTGAGCAAATTTTACATGCTATATTTTGTATTTTCAAAGTGCATGTTAATCTATACTGTATAGTCTGACATATGCATGCCATAAGTATCATGTATGTATTATGTATATACTCTCACTAAAATAAACATAAATAAAAAATGTAACACACTAAACTATAATTTAAATATATCTATATAAGAACCGTATTTCTCTTTAAAAATTAATTGCACATGTGTAACACGACGACATTGCGGAAAGCGAAACTAAAACAAAAAAATTCTTGATGTCGATAATAATTTTTACAAGTTTCTTTCTAGACTGAACTTGACATATTATAAATACTATATTCCGTCAAGTGCATAAATTAAACACACACTGTGCACTAATATTCAATATATTTTCCTAAATCGACAAATGACTTGTTAAAACTGTTTAACTATATATAAACTCTGTATAATAATAAAAGTATAACTATGTCTAACTATTCTAACGAGGTTTATTATCTCATTCTGTACCCATAAAATACCTTATGCAGTAATACAAACCAGTCGTAAACATTGTCGTAATATGCCACCGCTCGACATATTTTTCTCAGCCTCCAGTTCTCCGAAGTTTAACGAGCTAGCGAATATAAGTACGTCGGCCATATTGACCAGTCTTTGCAAAAAAGAAACTGCCACTTCGATTGGCATCCCCTGAGTTGGCTCGATTACATCCAGTTCGTTCTAGAAGGCATTCAGACATTGATTAAAAATTAGGGGTCGCAAAAATATTTTATCTTTTAATGGCGTAGGTACATCAGAACGGTTTACGTACATTTGGCGAAGTGGCCGACGCTAATAAGGGCAACAAACCGCCGCAAGCTATTATGAGATTGTCGGCTAACTGCGAAATTAGATGGACAGTGTTCACCACGAAAATGGCGTTTTCGCTGCTGTTTACGAAATCCAATACAGACTTCGTTGAATGACTATAACATAGAAATTATCATAGAATATTCCTATAAAGTTGATATATCGTTAATATGTGCGCAACATTGCATATCCTCTACCTTCTCCACACTTGAATGTCTGTTTCCAAAGAGAATAGCACGTCCGACAGCAGCCGTTGATGTATGTATGACCATTTAAATTCGGGTATTCTGAATGGAGGTCGTGTCGGGCCTGGACTGAACATTGGCCGCGTGGAGGGATTTCCTTGCTTCGATCTTTTGGCTTCTGCGATAAAAAAAAAACATAAAAATATAGATGCAGTTTTATTAATGAAACAATTAATTTCTATTTTTTTTCAACGCACCGAAATGATTAGGATCCACCTGCGTGGACGTAGAGGCACTCCTTGGTCGTTTCTGGGGTGACGATGTCTTTCGTAAGGGCACAGGCAAGGAGGGTGGCTCGTGACCGTTATCGTCCGCGATCATTTCCGAGGAGACGATCGGCAGGCTGGATCTGCGGTGGGTGTCTACGTGATCTGGAGTTAAGTCATTCAATAACGCATTGTCCCTGGCAACCACATTAGAACTAACGATTTGAGGCACACCGTCGGATAAACTTTTAGTTGCATCACAGACCGTAGATATTGTTGGGATTTGCTGCTTAGGATTTGGCACTTGCGTCACATTATCTACAGAACTTTGAACATCGCTATTACTACAAACACTATCTGTAACTTCTACCTCGCCAGTCGTCGTCGGAACGTCTGACTTATTATCACTTACGCTAGTAGAAATAGTGGACGGCTCCCTTGAGTGTTTCTCGTTTATCTCCGCGTCTTCGTTATCATTAATAACAGCACTTTTGTCCTTCGTTAAAGAATTCACGGCGCGTTCGTCACTACTTAACGCACTATTCACTATTACGGGCTCCACCTTCTCGCTTCCTAGATCTACCGCCTTCTCCGTGCAAGCCTCACCGCTTTCTACTATGCTAGTTGAGCAATTAGGATTTTTTACAGTTTCCCCTGCGTCGTTCTCACCAGTCTCAGCGGTAATGTCCCTGTCCTCGGAAATATCTTCCTTCTTCTCGACGGTGTCGTCATCGATTTTCTCACCTTCGGACGTTCTGCTTTTTATCTCACTCGATATTTCTTGATTCTCAGTTGGCGTCAAGTACGCCTCTGACGTGTCGCTATCGATTACCTCGCGATCGCTCTCCAACTGGAGCTTCTCAATAACTTTTACCGTTAGCGGTTCCCGCGTTTCGTCAGAAGGGACAATTGGCACGGTATCTTCTTCAGTGTCGGCATCGGCATCGCCCTTTGAAACAACAGGGTCGGCCGCGTTTTCGATTGCTGTTGCAGTCTTGTCGGAGTCTTCAGTGTTGGTCGGTGTGTTACTGTCGTCGGTCGTAACGTTATTCTCCTCGGTAGACTTATCCTTCACTTCCTCATCCGCAACCGGTGGATCTTCAACTTTGTCTACTGTTGTAGAAACTGTGTCGGGAATATTTTTATCTGTCACAGTTTCCTTCGAGCCTTTTGATTCAACAACTGTCGCTTCTGTGCTTTCCTTGGTCGGTTCTGTTGAAGAAGATTCAGTAACTGATTCGGTAACAGCAACTGATCGTTTTTCAAGAACTGTGTCTTCCTCCTTTTTCAACGTGTCTTGAACTATCATTGAATCGGGGCTAGAACTCTCGATTTTGTGCACCTCGCTATAGAAGTCGCTAGAGCTCTCAATTGATATTACTTCGCTGGTCTCTTGCGTTGTCGGCAACGAGACGGCTTCGCTGTTCGCTTCTTCGAGGATCGTCGGTGTTTCCGTGTGAGTCTCGCGCGCGGTAGTCGGTGTTTCCGGTTTGTCGCTCAATCTGGAGTCCAACGACACCACCTCGCATGATTGCAGAGTGTCCAAGGTCTCGCTGCGCGATTTCACGATGGCCGGACTACCGTCGCTTTCAGTATTGTCTATTGAATTAAGATCGCAGCTACAGGATTCTTCCAATCGATCATTTGCCTCGGATGAATCAAACTCCTGCATCATAATACAAAATATTATTGAGAGCAAAGAATATATTGTTAAACTTTTTACAATACAATCATAAATAAATTAAATTGAAAAAAAAATATTGAGATAACGCATTCATCCGTAAATAAAGAAAATTGCTAAAAACGGAAAATATAAGAATTTATTAGAATAAAATTATACTATATTTTAAACTACCTTGTAATTTCTTTCCATATGCTGTATCTCGTGATTTTGCTGGTTTCCCCACGCTGCTGGTCTATTGTATCCGTTACTTATGGAATGCTGCTGATCCCATCCGGAAATCGTGCTGATCGGCCTCTGCTGTCTTAGCTCAGGATCCGTAATGTTGTCGGACCTCTGTCGTTCGTAATGCTCGTACATTTGGGCAAACTGAAGTTTGAATTCCTCGTAGGATACCTGCGTACATCAGTAAGAGCATTAAAATCGTTTCGAAACAACGATATTTCACGAACTCACCTTAGAGTGCACGATAGCCAGCGTGTCAACCCATACACGCCAGCCACCGTATTCGTGCTTGATAGCGTGATGAAGAAGCATGCGAAATAAGGAATACACCATGTCGGATATCTTCTGTTCCTCGGTGTTCTTCGGATGGATGTAAGCCATGGCGATAAGCCATTCCTGCCATACAGACATTTGCAGGACCGTTCGTCGATTTTCCCGATTATTATTGCAGAGCAGCGTCATGTCTGAGAGGAATAGTTTCTTCACTTCCAACAGCTGCTCCGTTTGTTTTGATTGTCGAATTAATGTTGCGACTACCTTCAGGATCACTGAAAGGGACATGAACAGATTAATACATGAAAAATGTTCGGGGGTTTCATCATTGTATATAAATTCATCGCTATAAATTCTCAGCTTACTCGGATTTTCTAAACGGTAGTGAGATTCAGGTTCAGGATGTCTAGCATACAATATTTGTTGACTGATGTGCTCGGTCATAATCTGAAATTAAAAAAAATTTGAAGTAGAAATTTAATAAGCAAAAATTATTTTATAAGTAAAAGATCAGTACCTCGTATAAAACATTGTATGTCGGTAATGAGAGTGTTTCCTCGTTCAATAAGAGCCTTTCAGCCAATAACGTATACAGATTATGCGGGCTCATGACGTCGTATTTTCGTCTGCGTGCATTAAGTAATATTAATATCTTCTTTAAAGATATTTTAATCGCATAAATTATCTATATGACAAACTACTTACTTATGTGTGCTGCGGCTAAGGAAGAATCCTAGCAGTTTTAACGCTTGCAGACGTATCAGTTGGCTTTCAGCTGCCAGAATCTTGAAAATCGTTCGTACTCCTTGTTTCGCATCAAATGCGGGTACCATCGATGACGGATGTTCCGACATCAAAGATATCAGCATTTGCAAAACATCGTGCAAATTTTCATCCTAAAAATGATCGCAGAATTTAAAGAATGTACTTGATGACGTATTATCATTTTTCATTATCATCGTTATTAAATTACCTCGTGCATCGTTGCTAGATAATTAAGTATGCTTTGTAATTCGTCGTCTTTTACACCGTTGCCAATCATTATCAATTGTTTTAAAAATAATAAGATGTAAGAACGAATTGCAAGAATGTCTTTCTGCTGTGGTCGCGGTCCATCTTTAAGAAATAAATTTGCGTATAAGGCATTACATTTTATACGTTCGGGATAAAGTTGCATTGTCAATATTAAAGGACTAAATAAACGTACCGAGTCCTTTTGGTGTTATTCCGCTTTTGCCGCGAGGATTAGCTACCCAGTAATAGTATTTCAGTGTGTGTACGGTTTGCAGAACTGTCGATACGCGTCTCACATTGGAATAGATTTGCGTGTCGCTAAGAAATTCTGTGGCCAAGTATGAATAAAGCCGTGTTTGAACTGGCGCTGGCGTGTATATCCACAGAGCGGGATTAAAAAGAACGTGATCCAGTAGCTGCCATGTTAGGAATGAAAAATAAAACAACTACATCACCATGGATCTGCCTGTTCTTCGGACACACCAATCTAGCCGACTTTTATATTTATCTGAGCCATATACTATTATCTTAATTTGTATTAATATATATGTATATATAATTTGCACGGTTTAATTATCTAGAGTTTGTTCGTCGTCTAAATATATTAAATTCCTTTTTTATTTTATTCCGATTTACTTTATTTTCAGTTTCAACAATTGACGTGGATACGATGTCAAATAATAGACACAATATATAGTTAAAAATATTATTAAATATATATTTTAAATATAATAAAAAAAAATAACTGTCCATATGTGGAGAAAAAAACAATGTACAAATATCAAACACAAATTATTAAACTTATGATTGAAGCAATGGTAGATAAAGTGCAGATAGTATTGCTGTCATAAACAACAACAATAATTGTGTAACAGTTTAGATAATATAAAAACATGACGAGTGCAAATGGATGTTCGTGCATTTATATTGATTGGAACAAAAAAAAACTCGAGGAATAATATTAAAAACATAAATTTAGAACGTACAATGCATATGTATTCTGAAAATCGAAAAATTCTATTGATTTGGCACAATTAATAATATAATTATTTTATATTATAAAAGACACGTTTACCCAAGAAATACATCGATTCTGTATTAATACTGTATTAATATCATATTATATTATTTATATTAAACTGCAAACAAATCAAACATATATTAAATGTACGATTAGTATTTAAGTAACAAAATTAATTTTGCCGCTGGAAAATCTGTGCATAATCGAAAATAATAATGTGACGAGATTTTGATGACAGTGCATATTTAAAGATAGAAAAACATAAATTTTCATGATATAGCAGAGATAGACGAAGATTCTTAGCGTCGCAAAAAAAGGATTATGAATTTTGATGTAAAAGCAACATTACGAACAAAATACTTTGCGTAGCCACTTCTCTCAAATCAGGAAGCTCAAAAGTCGGTAGATTGCATGCGATCCGAAGTTTGAATAACACAACAATGATCAAAGAAGATTAGACATGCTCACGACGGGCTTATTGAAAAGCCTTTAACAAAATCTCAATGGTACAAAAATGCATATTAAACACATACATAAATACACACGTATATGATATTGGCAAACATTTCGGTGGGAGCAATTGCGATGAAAGCGTGGAAGCTATTATATTACATAGCAGAGATGATAACGCAAATTGAAGGAATGGGATGCATTGATATTGACATTTTAATGAAATTGAACCAAAATGAACATAATCCATGCATGTACAGGCAAATAAAATCACCTATAAATGAGAAATTAAAACTAGATATGCATGGATAAAGAGTTTTTGATTCTCCAGAACTTAATCAACAACTAATGATGTTAAGCACGTAATCCTCTTTCTTTAGTATTTAAATAAAATAAATGTTACTATGTGACTAAATTTTGTTTTGTCTACAATAATTAATATCTTTCTTTTTTCTATCAATGATTTTCTATTTCATTTAATCTTTTATGGAAATTATTTTACCTAATTTTCATATTGCAGGGATTTTTATTTTACACTAACTTTTCTAAATCTAATATGTAAGCGTCTATTATCGTCTATTATCAGCTAAGATAATCGCAAATTGCATAAATTACAACGTATCAAAGTTATAATTAAAAAGATTTAACGATTCTTTTAGTCAAATTAAGCCGAACAAGGACAATCAAGATGCAATTATCTTCGATATATTTATCATATTAATACGTCTAACAGAATATGAACAAATAATAATTTGTTGATAAATCAGTACCTGCTTCAGTAATAAATCGCTATTTGCGCTAAGACAAGTCACTAAATGCTTCGTGAGCTCCAAGAAGGATGCAAGCACTTCCGTCGTAAGATGATCTCGACTTGCTTTCTGTAGCATAAAACTTATTACCAGAAATCCTCTGTTTTGTACCATATGTTGTTGAACGGTTTGAGAAGTCTCTACCAAGTCGCAAATAAACCCGAGCAGTTTCGAACTGAAAAAAAAACGTCGATGTTTCTCGTTAATGCCCTCCATTTAAATGTATGGCTTTGCAAAGCGGTAACTATCAATAAGCTTTACCATAATGTGGGATCGCGCTTAATGTCGTTCGGCGCTATGCAGTCATAAGGCATATCCAGCTGTGAGAATAATGGGAACAGTACTTGGATACCACCTATCGAGTTCAACGTGCTGTGAATGGAGTGTGTTATGACTGCCTTGACATCCTGAAAGCCGAAATAAAAATTTCTTATCTATTTTATATTTTTATTTATATGTGTGTGTGTGCGTTACATCTAAAATTCATTCTACACATATTGTTTACAAATAAATAAAAAGCGTATGTAATTCTATGTATCTATCTCTGTGGTAAATCTATAGTGTTGAATCTATCTCTGTTTAACAGCAACAATAAACTATACCTGTAGCATGAGGGCATGCGGAGTATGTACAAAATAAGAGATGTTGCCTTTCGGTGCGCTCTGTAGACAAAGCTGCGAATCTGTCGCTACTGGATTGTACATGAACACAATTGCATTCGACAATTTTCCATCATAAAGTACCTGAAATATTATATATAAAATAATAAATTAATAAAATTATTGATCTCCCGCGCGGAAAACTTTCAATATTTATATTGCGAATAATTTACAATACATTACTATGACATCAAGGTAAATGCACTACATTATTCAATCTCACCAGGATGTAAATCTCTTGGATACTAGATACTAACTACATAATGTAAATAAATACACCGAAAACACATACTTGAAAGCAATAATCAATAATTCAACGCTACTCTATATTTATACTGCTACTTACTATACCAATTAGGATATCCATTAGCATCTCAAATTAAATCGTAGAAAAAAAATACGATATATATTATATGTAAAGCGATGCTTACAACAAAAGTACTTTGCACATTACTAAGTTCATTCTGTGACACTCGTTAATCAAGAAAAAGCATCCAGTAAGTAAAAAAAAGGAAAAAAAGAAAAAAATAAGATACGCACAAAAATATACATACATTATTAATATAACAGATATAATGTAAGATTCACGTCCAGTTCCACAAACGTCGGTTATAACTTTTAATCTTAAGGCAATCTTAAGTTAACTCACTCTTTGTCTTTTTCTAACGTCCCTCTTATGTCCATTTCTACCAATATGTAGATTAACTTTAATCTCGGTTTAACACTTACTTTCTATCTTTTCTAATTCTTAAAATTAGAAAATGAATTAAACCGAGATTAAAGTTAACCTGCACAGAAATGGATACACGAAAGAGGCGAAGAGTACCTAAGATTAACCTAAGATTAAAAGTTAACTAACGTTTGTGGAACTGGGCCTCACAGTCACAATAAATCGACTTTTCCAAAACAAATAATCCCAAACGAATCGATAAACTTATCAGGCCGTTGAGGCCGCAGTGGCCGCCAAGAAAAATCAGTGGTCATAATTGGGTAATTACCTCAGATGAACTCGAACGCAGTAACAGAATAATTAACAAAGTACAAATCATATATTAACGGGAAAATAAAATCAAAATGCTTACAATTTGCATACTTTGGTCCACCATGCTCGTAGAGAGATCCTGCTCACTCACCCTTTTATGATTGTCGGGCAGATTCAGGTAGCACTCGTTGTCGAAACGAAACTGGCTCTGCGCACGGGATCGAAAAAGCGATGATAAATATTCGTTCACGAATAAAAGGTCGCGAAAAATGTTCGCGTTTAACTAAAGATTTATTCACATATATACCTATAGCACATAGCAACGGCGAGAGTAAGAGAGAGAGAGAGAGAGAGAGAGAGAGAGAGAGAGAGAGAGAGAGAGAGAGAGAGAGAGAGAGAGAGAGAGAGAGAGAGAGAGAGAGAGAGAAAAGAGAGAGAGAGATTACAGCGTACCTTATATCCCGGCCCCAGTCTATGCATCGCGCATATCTGATGCGTTGTCAGTGCTTCGCTGAATAAATATATTGCACTCATTTGTCCGCAAAACACGCGCTCTTCGTCCAGTTCGGGGGTTGCTCCAATGTAACATTTGTCAAAAGGCTGTAAAACGACGTTGCCATTTTTTTTCTTCAAATCGTTTTATCGGCGAGAGAAGATTATTGATGTAAAAAAATATTTGCGGACACTCACGTCATTCGTCGAAACGTGCCATGTCATTTCTGTACTCGACGCCAACTGGCCATTGACCAGACATTTAATTTCACTTTTTGTCCATCTATTGTATATATACACTACCGCGATCATATACCACTGTAAAATAAAGAAATTTTCCACGTACAGTACACAAAAAATGTTCTATATGCGGGTACATGTCAATTTAAAAGTATATTAATGGCATACCTTTCGTGGCTGAAATTCGTATTTGACACAATGTTGGAAGCCCTTGCCCTTTATTTTCATAGAAGTCAGGACTAAGCAGTTGCCTACGAAATGCGCAGAGTATCCTACTCCCTTGCTTGTTTTAAAGCTAAAATGACGAAAAAAGAGCAATGTTACTTTTCTATCGTTGAACTGTTTTACTCGTATTCGCCTCTTGTAATGCCCTGTACTCTTATTTTGACATAAAAAAACGCAACTCGAAAGATATAGTGGAAATTTGTGAATAAAATTAGAGTGAGACAATTTAAAATTTGAACATTATTCTCGTTGCAAATGTATCCCAACAGAATCACATTTAATGAGTTTAATTGAAATGTCTGAGTGCTTTCTTCGTAGTTGAGAAACATAGGTGATTCTTTATAAAGCCGCCGCTCCACCTGGAGAGAGTACTTTTGTAAGGGTGCTTGATGTGAGAGCACTTACCAGTAGAGGTACGGTTTTTCTCGTTCGATATTAACAGAGTTGATGGGATCTAGGCGGAACCATGTGGTAAAGGTAAATCCATTCTCGTGCGGCCACTTTGCAAGCGGCGGCAAAACAATCGCCTGGGAGACAAAAAAAGATGTAAAGATTCTCATCAAGATATTCCATGTAATTTGAACGGAAGAACGCAATATTAAATTTAATATTGGTGATTTAATTGATTTTTAATTGATTATTATATTCCGTTCTCACACACACAAGTTTTCTTAATATTCAATAAATAAAATAGATATTACGTCAATATTCGTAATGTACAATGGAAGTTGTACGCATGCTGCTTGACTTCAACTTTGATTTTAGTTTCTCTAAACGTATATATTGCAAATATTATTTTATTCTATCTCCATTCACGGAATGTACAATATTTGTCACGTTTCATGTAATGAGCTTTTACTCTCTAACAAGCTTTTCGAAAAACTCCAACAAACTCTAAACTGCATCAATAATTTAATTAATAGTTATGCTGTTTCGGAGTGTCGTAATGTTTACTACATTTAAAGTTAAAAAGAAAAATTATAACGGTGCTCGTTATTGATATAAGTTTATACTCAACTACGACTCTATGTGCGTATATTTTTTTCCAGGATACAATTGATTTGAATATAAAATGAGGATACGAGAAAAAAGAAAAAAATATTATCATTATACATTGTTGCTCGATATTAATTAGCACGGTGCGTCTTATAATAAGTAGAACAACTTATAACTTTAGTTTGCCAACTTCGTCAGGATACTCAAGATTAACTGATCTAGACTATGTAAAGTGTCATTTTTTATATAATTAGAAGGAGAAATTAATACTTAGATGATGAAAATCTTGAACTTTATTGCTTCTTATTAAACACTTAATTCTTCTTATCTCTAATACGAAACTCTTTTCTTGTCTTTTATATAAACTATATTAGATAAGTATTAAATATACAAAAATAAATGTTTATATTGCCTCAATTTAAATCGAAACACTCTAGAATGAGTACGTATTGATTGAATATGCGGTAATAACGTTCAAGAGGAAAGTTTCTTACCGTGATTGATTTCGAAAATGTAAGCGGGTATAGCGGAATCTTACGACGCGAGGGTAAATTCTTTTATCGGAACTTTGATCGAGTTTAGAATCGAACGACGTCCTCAGGGATGTCGTAAAGTAAGAAGTATCTGTTCTAAGATAAAGACGAACAAGAAAAGAACTTACCGACCCCTTCCTGCCGGGGAAACTGAAAAATACGTCGGGCCCATTTCGCTGCGGCATTTGGCGGAGGACGTTTAACAGTTTCGCCGAATGCCGTGGCTATAAAACGTAAATGCTGCTTTAGTAATCTCAGTGTATCTAATGTATATTCGCTCAATATATCTATTGAATAAATATTCTTGCGATAATGTGTTTATCCAATTCAATATACATATATTTGCAATCTTAAAAGAATCTAATTAAACCTTAAAAGTTCTTACCCACTTTCCTTTAACGGATTTCATAGCGCCGAACAAAAGTTTCAATTCTTTCACCGTTATGCTGTAGCTTGCTAGCACTCCCAGCATATCGATTAACAAGTCTGTCGCGAATATACAAAATATTTAAGGTATTATCAAAGAATGTATAATTAGTTAAAAGAAAACAGTAGCAAGTTCTTATATATATCATGCATGATACATAATTAGCAGTGATGGGAAAGTTATTTTTTACAAGTAAACTAGTTACCGTGACTAGTTACTGATTCTCAAAAGTATAACTAAAAGTTCGTTACCATTACTGTTACTTAAAAAGTAACGATTCGTTACCTTTTCCGTTATTTTTTTAATACTACAATAAGATCACGGACTAAAAAATTTACTTTTGTAATATTTTTTGTTAAAAATTTAATAAAAGCAATAACATTTTATATTTTAAATTGCAAGCAACAAAAAATTTAAAGAGAAAGGTTCTATAACGCTCAAAATACAAATAAAAAATTTTAATTTTTATTAATCTTATAAATGCATTTATAAAATACTTTTTTTGCATCCTTAATTTTATGTTTAAAATTTTTAATATGAAAAAACGCGCATCAAAACCGGTATTCATAAAGTTTGTTCTTATACTAATATGGCTCTGTGATTGGCTTGTGATATATCTTAAAACTATTCTTGAGACGATCTTAAATATAACAACGGACTATGAACATCAGTCTCTCTCTCTCTCTCTCTCTCTCTCTCTCTCTCAAAGACGGAAGATATTAAATATATAAAAATTATATCATTAATAGATTCAAAATATAAGAAGTAATGAGAAAAGTAACTGTTAAATTCGTTACCGTTACTGAAAAAATATAACTACGGTTGCATTCTTATAATATTTACTGTCAGCAACCGTCAGTACTGAAAATCTGTAGTATACGTAATGTAAAATATTGAAAAATATAGATTTTCAGTACTGACAGTAAATATCGGAATGCAGTCTTCGTTACCGTTACAATTTTACAAAAAGAAAAAAGTAACGCTGTTGTCAATCAGTTATAAAAAAAGTAACTGTAATGGTAATGGCGTGTTATAAGTACCTAATGCCTTACTTCCCAATCCTGATAATTAGTATCATTTATATTGCTAGAATACAGAACTCTGTTACACATTTTTGTTATACTAGAAAAAATTCAGTTATTCCTACGTTTTATTAATGATACTCGTCTAAAATATTTACTTACCAGCAACAACAGTTTCCGCACGAGATAATCGGTGCAGAACATGTTCTATGAGACTCACATCCGTACATGCTTGTAAGTTTCTGACGCTTTTTCTCAAAATCGCAATAAAGACGCTCCAGATTTCAGCCTGAAACAAAAATATTGTGCATATATTACTTATTTGCACTTACACGACTAGTAACATATGAAAGATTTATATGCGTAAAATATTTTTTATTCAATAGAAAAGTAAGTATACCTTTTTATACTATTTATTAATAGCGGCAAACATACGATGTATAAAAGACTCTTTTAAAAATGTTGTATAGATATTTTTATATTAAATATAAAAATATGTGCTTAAAGTTTATTTAACATTGTTAAGAATAACTTGATGGTCCATCCAAACAAACTATGTAATCAACAATTTGGTTCAAATGGAATTTCATTGTGTATATAATTACTTTATCATCATAAATCGTCTGCTAAAGTTATATAATAGTCAGATGATTGAAGAACATTAATTACAGCACGTCCCCTTATTGATATTCGCTTGTTTGTTAAAAATATGCTTCTATTAAAAACATTAACGTTACCGCAGAAATTTTATTAGCCTTAGCTTTCAATTTCTCCTTTCTGTTAAAAATTATATATACGTAATAAATATATAAAAGATATTAAAATTATATTTATATAAGTGTAAATTAAGTACACATGTACCTAAAAATATTTAAATTTTATTTAAAAATATAAGAAATATATTTTCAACATTATTTTACATTTAAGAAATACTGAATTCCACTTTGCAATATATAAATATCTGCTCTTAAGTATTCAAGATATCCTGATATTTAATATTTAATTTATCAAAGTAAAGTCAAATTATATTTAAAATATAAATCCTTTGCACACATACATGTTACAAAAATGTGATATTCTTTAATATAAATTTAAGGTATGCTTTTTAACAGCGCCAAGTTTTTGCATGTAATAGCTTTTTTTAATATTGAAGTTTGATAATTAAAAGAAATAAACTTATAAAATCTATAAATTAGTTCTAATATTATAAAGTCTTAAAATGTTATTTGACGATATAATAGTTTTCATATTAGAGCATATAGTAATTTAACTTTTACAGAATCTAAAATTAGCATCAGTTTTTTATATCAAATCCTTCTTTTGCTTCGCATGTTCTAAATGTAAATTATTTTCTGTTATGCCCCGTTTATTTTATTAATTTCTTTGTTTGACATCATCCATTTTCGAATTGATACGATTCAATTAATCGAATTGTCTAAATAGACAGAAAATCCAGTAATGTCTTTGTTATAGATAATGGCTTGCCAATTACGTCCATGGCAAAAACTACTTGGAGGACTTTTCCAAGTGGAGTGGTAGTGGTTTTACTCTCGCAGCGAATAAAGGATGGCTTAAATAAAACCGCACGCTCACCCCGTGAAGAAGAAGTTAATGCTCTAAAGAGGTTTTTTGTAAAGCCATCGCGAATAATTCACTCTTGGACATTCCAAACAAAGCAAAACGCAAGATTCCTGTCCATGATACGTGTTATTTAATACAATAAAATACTGCTCTCGGTTATAATAGAAAACTGAGAGTAACTCGCATAAGTTTAAGTCACCAGGTATTAACATAGTTTACCGGCAACTATTTCAATATGCAGGCGGCAGCATTATCCCGCGAGCATGTTTATACAGCGCGGGATCAACTTCCAATGATGGCTTTGCACAACAGTTCATTCATCTTCAAATTATTATGCTCCCGGATATATAGCCGGGACGACCGCGTACAACCGAACGCGCCGCGAACGCCAGGCCGTGTACCCGCGTAATCCCCTACTGATATGCAAGGTAGGCCACGAAGCGAGATAACTACGGGTACGGGGTAACCGCCGAATAGCGGAGAAATCCCGAAAATGCCGCTGGAATTCCCCCCAGTCGGAATTTCGGCCCCGCGAGCCGGAGTTTTAGCGAGGAGAAGTTATGGGCATTCGGATAATTCCGGAGTAATGATCTCGCGGCTATACACCTTGTCGGCTTACTATACATCGGAGTTGCGGGATGAATCCGCCCAGCGCGGACAAAAAAGTGACAGAAAGAAGGGGGGGGGAGAGAGAGAGAGAAAGAGAGAGAGAGAGAGAGAGAGAGAGAGAGAGAGAGAGAGAGAGAGGAGAGAAAGAGCGAGAGAGAACGGAGAGAAAGTCCTGAGTAATGTCGTAGAAGCTTTCAGCTGTCGCTCGACCGTGATAAATTGCTCTGAATCGCAAAAGCATTGGTTAGTCAAGTTGATCTTCGAGCTAGGTAGCTCGTCTTCGCGCTAAAGGACGCTGCTTATCTGTTCTCTTAGATATTTGGCGCCTGGAGACAGAGACACCGCGAACATTCCTTTACGAATACGGATATTAATCGAATACGGATATTAATTTTCTGTAACGTCATTTGTCATTTTATACGTCCGAAGGAACGCGTCCGAGAAAAACACATTTTCACTGACCATGCGCACGCCATATACGTATTTACTATTTTTTTCATAAACTAATATTTCCATTTGTATTTGCATACTTGATGATGATTAAAGTAAATTGAAAACGTAAAGTATAACGCAAAATTCTATAATCGCTTTCTCTCGTTAACAATCATTTACTTGCGTAATACCGATCGCTTCCTCGCCCAAGTGGCAAAATTACGTGTTTGAAGCAACACGTGAGCCGCGGGTGCAACGGTCGGAATGAAAAGCGCGCGAACGTGAGCCGTGGTGAAGTGAGCCGCTAATGCATGAATGCATGGGAGGACGACGCAGTGCCCGGCAGTGCGAGTAGTGCGACAACGTTCGGGGGTGTGCGTCGCGCGTCGCGCGTGATTGGAGCTGCTCCGTGTTTTCCGCAGCGAGATCGGAAAATAAATCGGGCGTTACCTCGCGTGTTCGTGGCCTTCGAATTTCAAGGTGAAACGTACGGTGCTCCGGGCGCAGACTCGACGGGCATCGGAGATGTGACCGGCGATCGCCCGACCGCTCGACCGGCGCGAGTCAACGACGCAGAACGCGCAGCCGCCATTCCGCCCGCGGCCCGCGCCGTGCCGACGTGAGACGTGAGTGGTGAGTGTTGTTACATCGGTTCCTCTCACGGCGCATGCATGGGGTATTCCGCGAAAGCGTAAATCGTACTCGGGCGTCGAGCTGTGAGCGCGACGCGATAACGTATACGCATAGGACGCCCCGACCTGACAAATCACTCAGGCGCAGCCTGGTTCAACGAGTGTGCCTTCTCGATCGTCCGTCTTCCACGCCGACGACGCGACGCTAGACGGTCGCTTTCGTCTTTCTCTCGCTCACTCTCTCTCTCTCTCTCTCTCTCTCTCTCTCTCTCTCTCTCTCTCTCTCTCTCTCTCTCTCTCTCTCTCTCTCTCTCTCTCTCTCTCTTTCCTGACTGTCCCGTAATGAAATGACAAATGGCCTAGCAACTCGAGCTGATACACTCGATTTGCTCGCCTATACGCGCGGCGAAATCGGCCGGACGTTAAATCGTGATAGATGCGACGAAAGAAAATACTTATGCCCGTATCACACTAGGCGATTGGCGATTGCGTTTACGTTTGCGTCTACGTCTTTTGACCAATCAGAACGGAAATTGCGAATCGCAATCGCCAGCAGCTACTTTCTGATTGGTCAAGAGACGTAAACGCAAACGTAGACGCAATCGCCAATCGCTAGTGTGATACGGGCATTAGACCGCCGGTTAGACCACCGGCGACATTAAATGGCGATATACAGGGTGACTAGGGTGAGTAGCGCAACGTTACTCGTGAGATTTTTTTTTTTTAATGACCGGCGAATTTTTGCCGGGACGCACACGAGTCACTTGTCGCGGGAAACGGAATTTGGGAATAGATTTATACATATTGTTCACTTCTCTTTCCTTGTAGCGTTCTGTAATTCATGTATTCCATCCTGCTTTGTTTATAAATGGCCACCGTATTTTTCCCTGATGTATAACACCCCGTTTTAACAATTCAGTAGCACGCCCGTGTATTTTCTCGAAAAAAAAGCGCCGATCCAAATAAACCAATACGCGACGTAAGGGCGGAAATAAAATTTTAATTCGAGCAACGCGTCATCTCGGCGGCAAGCATGTCGTATAATAAATTTAATATTGAAATTGTTTCTGTATATTCGCTACGTGGAATACAAATATTTATATCTATGTGGAGAATGAGCGGAATATGCCAAAAATTTAATCATTTAAATCGTACGTTTTATTTTTTTGCGATAATAAAAAAAAAGGAGAAACAGTTCGCAATGTTGATTATTTAGCGGCGATTCGCGATTGCAATGTAAACATTTTCTTCGAAATTAGGTATCGGCGTTATATTTTGAAATATTGCGAAGCTAAAAACATAAAATATCAGAGATACTGATGCAATGTCATCACGTTTTTTAAATTTATTTTATTTAGGCAAAATAACTGATGCGTGAAGATTGGAAATTATATAATAATCTTTCAGGAAAAAATACAGAAATATATAAAAGTAATCTGTATCTGGAAAATAGATACAAATGTGTAACGTTATTTTATTATCGAAAAAATAGAGGTGGTCTTTTCTGACAAGAATTAAATTTGAAATTTTAACTTTTAAAATATTTCGTAATGTTTTTAAAACATTCGCGAATTGTATATTAAAATAATAACACGGATGTGTAATTTTAATGATTACGATAATTATATTGCAATCGCGAAATAGAACTGTATCTTTTGAAGGCATTTTCCGATATTGTTATAAAAAACATTAATGGACGCATAAAATTGTATCTTTTATAATTTATCAGGAGGATTTTAACGGCTGACTATACGCACGATTGAACTACTAAAATCATCGCATATGCAACATAGACGAATATATCTTGTTTTATCGCGAGTTATATTAACAACATTAAATAGTTAAAACGATAATTTTTTTTAAATATGATATCGAGCTTCTCTAATTTTTAGAATAATTTTCTAAGATTTTTTTATCTCGAGTGTTTAATTAATCAAATCTTAGTTTATAAAAGCAATCTATTAATGTTAATGAGCAATGTATTAAATATATTAAGTGCAATCTTATTCTGTATAAGATTGCATATATCTGAAGGAAATTGGCGGTCTGTGTACACCTACACATTTAATCACTCGACCATAATTCGCGTTCTATCACTGGTATTCGGTGATAGCACTTAGGAGAAAACATAAAGGCAGCTCTATGTGCGGTTTTCCCATGAGCCTCTGCTTCCGAGAATGTTTGAGGCGTGATCCTCGGGGGTACTCCGGGGTAGGATAATCCTGCATAATATGGGGGGCTTGCGAACCTGTAAAATCCAAGTACCTGGCGCGCTCGTGAATAATTCGCTGCACGCGAGCGTCGTTAAGTTGCAGCATCGGGAATTTAATGACCTCTCTATACAAGAAAAGTTGTTGTCGACGTCAGTATAAAGATGTCGTGTAAAGACTCGGGAGGGGGGGGGGAGAGAGATACAAGTCGAGACAGATTTTCTTTCATAACATGTACTCGTGATATATCGATGTGTACATAATATTATAGAAATTTTCGGTATTTCTACCTTTACTCTAGTCAGAGAGAACTACCATATGTATATATATATATATATATCTTTAAAAAATGTTATTGCACGAAAGTGCCAGAAGCTAAATTGACTAACATTTTGGCGAGAAACGTATTATTCGTTCAGCATTGGCTATTATATTTCTGCGAATTATTTATAGAATGCGCGATCGATTTCTCATGAAATCTGGTGAGCTACGCGCGCGTCATCGGCATCTTATTATCATTTCCACCCTGGTATCGATTCCTCAACGGTACTAATTCTTCCTAAGCCCGGAACAGTCTCGTGAGACTGCCAAAATTAGGTTCCTCCGGCGGAAAATTTCGCAGAATCGCATTTCCTGCGGGATCGTTCAATTTCACCGTGGTCATCCATTACGCTACATTAAAACGTACTCGCCGGTTTGGTGCGTACCGTTCAACGATTTTGCCGCGCTAAAAGCCACCGGCCTAGCGTGACTTTTAAAGGCAGCCACAGCGTTGAAAAGATAGGGAGAGAGAGGCGAGAGCCTGTGGTTTTTCACCTCGCCGAGTGTGAAAAACATCCCTCTGTACACTTTTTCATGAGTACGTATGCAGATTTCGCTCTCTCGAATTGTTGGCAGGTTAAATTCAGGCTCTAAATAATAAGATAATAAAGTTAAAGTGGCTTCTGAGTCATAATGTTCACTTTTGTCAAACGAAAAAAAGGGCAAAATTTATCAAAGATTCAATGGACAAAAGAAAGTCTCGGCTTTGAAAGTATTTTTTTATTTTATTTTATTACAACATTGAAGTCAGAAGAAAGAGGCATGAAAGTATTCACAATGGACTTAAGAATAATACAGTCGGAGCCAGAAGGTACGTTAAAGGGCAAGACCGAGTTTGAAGCACACACACATTTGTGCCGACACTAATTAATTCGTTATAGAATCAATAGAGCTTTTCGTTCAGGATTCATTCCATTTGCACGGCATTTGGTGCCGTTCCGAGTCTTAATCCGTTTTCTCTTCTTCGTTTCATTCTTTTTCAGTCTCCCAGGCGTCGTTTCGTAGTTAAATTGCAGATTATTCGAGGATAAACGATGACGAATGAATCAATGGTTGCATCATTATGCCTTTTATTCTCCGGATTGTCTTTGGATTATCGCGGACCATCGCATTGTTATTGTTATGCTTTCATTTATTCTGATTCTTTCTCAAAAGCAAGTTAGAAATTCTCAAATGTATCTATATTAAAAAGATTTATTTTGTATTTTTCAATTTCCATGAAATTTTAGTTGTCTTTTAATACTTTTATTTTTGACCGTTATAATATTTCTTTCCTATAGACACGCTAATGGGTTTATTTATTTATTTATTTAAACCTCATTAAATTAATGTAATGGGATTATTTATATTTTTGAGATAAATAATTACAAATTTTTTTACATCAAAAAGATGCATAAAATTTATAACGGATTTATAAATTCATTAGATATAAAGCGATTTATTACCATCGTGCAGTTAAAATGGTTATAAGCTAGACGTAGCTTTTTAAATGTTCAAACTTTATAACATTCTCGTCTTGAATGACTTTAACGTATAGTAAGAACAAATGAGACAGTAATATAGGTATAATTATGGTTGAGCCGGTTGAGGTCGAGAATACGTCATAAACGATTGTGCGAGCGCGGGCTACTTAAGTACCAGAGCAGAATTTCCATTTGACGAGAACACGTAAAGTGTTTATGCCGCAAAAAGACCTGCCCTCAATCGCTTCTTTGAATTTCAAGTCTCTCAAAGGGTCAGCTTTCGGTTAGCGGCCAATCCAATTGAATTTGAACCCGTTTAGCATGAGGTTTCTGTCGTGATATTAGGTTAACCATGCACCTATTTGGGTCTACTGTATCAAAGGGTCGAGAGTACTGTTTCATGAAAAGAAAAAGACTGAAAGTGTTACATCAATTCCCAAACGCTCGTATAACGTTTAAAGTCGTTTGAAAATTAACACTGATAAATTGATATATATTCTCGATTAATATAAATAATTTCTTATATATATATATATATTATTTTGCATTCAATTTAATAATAATTAAATGGCAACCAAGATTAATTTATGTGTTATTAATTTGTTTCTCTAAAATTTACTTTTTTAAATGTAAATACTCGCTCATAATGTATAATGTTTTACGTTTCTGCTTTAACCTTCATAAGCGCGGCTTTGCACATCTGTAAAGGGCCTTCTGGATGGAAAGACCCAGAAGGGTCTTATTTATTTAAAAGATACTCGACAGAATGCTACGAAAATTTGCGCATTCAAGGGTTAAAATATGTACTTCGTATTAACTTGGCGCAAGAGTACGAATTTTCATTCTGCGGGTAAAGTAAAAACATTAAGTCAACGGATCTGAGAAAGAGCAGCGGCTGAAATAAGAAGGGTAAAGTCAGTTCATTTGCAGAAACGGACAAACCATCTCCGATGTTATCTCCGGCTTCGTTCTATACGGAATACACTGTCGCGGCACGCTTTAACCAACTTTCTGACTTTAATCGACTTCACCGAGACTCCGCGCTTCCCATTTATCGCCGTTCCTTTCTGATGCGCTTCGGGGTTTAAACAAAGTACATACGTTTTCATTCCGTGCCCCGTAACGGTTTTATCATCGCTCGTTACCTCGAATTTTATGATTAGTTAAGATATACTTGAAATAAATTGTTCATCTCGCTCTCTTTGTTGATTTCCAGTTGATTTCCAGCGAGTAAAGCTTCGGGACATTGATATTCCGCTCGCATTGTTACACGTTTCTCTATAACAATGGTGCGCAGCTATAGTCTGCATTGACCTCGCAATACTCCTTAACACGTAACGTTAGTATACTACATTGAGATCCACGAAGCGTTAAACGTACAGATTTACGAGTAAAGGCAAAGCGTTTACGAAGTACAGTTAAACCCGCACGACCACAGTTTTCCCACGGTTGACAACTATTGTAGATTGAGTGTAATGAAAAGATTCTTTCCGCTGCTAAGATTGTAAGTCTTAAAAATGTTGTTTTATACGAAACAGACTTTCCAATATAATTACACTGCTCGCATTCTGCTCCAATTTATAATTACAACTTGAAATAAAGAAGACTTTAAATATGCATATAACTTATATAATAATTATAACAAGTATTTTAAAAACATTCTAAATATATTAATTATAAATCGATATTCTAAAAATATTTGTATTTTTGTAGAAATTATGGCTACATTCTGTGGACTAAAGAATTTATTATCGGGTCAAATCATTCTCGCAAATACGACAAATGATCTTATTATAAACTAACATTATGTATCAAACCGCACTATTATTATATGATTGTCTTCTTTGACCGTTAGTTTATGTGCGGAACTATGAGAATATTAGCAATAAGCTGAAACAATATTTTCTCGAAGGCCGATAAAGTACCCAGAAGGGGTGGGAAAAAATATTGCACAGGTTGTGGTAAAAACTATGGCTGAAAAGAAAAATGCGTGTAGCTAATATCGTGCCAAAATACGAGAGAAGTCAGCTGGCGTTAACGAGAATTTATTACTAATATTATTCTTTGTGTTATGAATTGCCACTGTATTTTAAGATCTCAAATTTTCGAATACATTATCGGTAAATTATCGGAGGTTATATAATAAATTCCAATATTATATCTCATACGCGGTATATAATTCTCTTTCAATTAATTGTATTTTAAAAAGTAAAATAATTCAAGACACTTTTGAAACCACAATTAAGCTAAGTTTTATTCGCGAACTCGTAATCTGTTTTGGGTTCCTTGAAAAAATACAGACGTCATGATAGCATTGAAAATAAAAACAGACAGGAGAACCAAAAGTTCGATTTTCTTGGCTGAAGAAACACGACGTCTCGTAAGTATATGCAAATGACGGAGCGAAGCCACGGGAAATGTCGCGAGGCATTGGTATAACGGAAAGTCGGCGGCTGCTTAGTGGCGGCTTCTACTACTTGTAAACATTGACACAGCATCCCATAGATGCGCTGCATTTCTGCTCTATATATATATATATATATATATATCATCTATTTCGCTCTAATGATGGTTACATCACTTTTACGTTTTTTCCATTGCTGCGATTCAGTATTTCAATTATTTTATGATCTATTAATGATTATTATTATCATCCATCGTGCAATTTTCATAATATATGCTAAAATGACATGACTGAATGATTAGTGAAACCTTAACGTTTTCAAAAAGCGCTCAGTATTCTGGAGCTGTCTGTTACTGTTTTATATCAAATTAAAAAAAAAATGTTCCTTTCTTTTTATTAATGCCATTTATTTCAAACGAAGTTACACTCTTAAATATTAAAGGGTGAAATTTAAACCAACCTTGAGTTAAAAAATAACATTTTGTTATTTTTAACGATCATATATGTTGAAATTTATTATTTTAACATAGAACAGTATTATTTTAACTCTATTGATTTAGTTAAATTAACATTGTTTTAGTTAAATCCACGACATATTTTGAGTAGGAGTGGCGACCTATATAGAAATGATTAAAAATTACTCTGTAAATTGAGTATAATTTGACACTACGAGTTTAACAGTGTATACGTCTATTTTTTTCAAGGTACTTTATGATATAAATTTTCTCATTTCGTTCGTTGTTACTCTCTATCGCGGAGTTTTCCGCGAATAATCGCGAATAGGTCAAATGCCGTGCATGGAAAAAGTACCCAGTCGCGTTTCCGCCGAAAAGAGAAATCCTTTTTGCTCGCATGATTTCAAAGAAAACCACCTCTTTTCTTTCATCTTTTTCAAAATAAATGATACGATTCCCGACGAAAACCGAGTGACCGAGAGGTCGTTGAAGGTTCGAGGTTTCGCCCGAGGAGAGATATTTGCGGCCCCCGCGATTTCTAGCTCCGCACGCGTACCTAGCTACAGAACGGTCGTTTTGTAGATGGCAACAATGAAATACCAGCCGTATTACAGGTATCATAACTTAGGAATGACGTAGGGGATTGCGGTATTCCTCGGAACAACCGAGAATTGGCTTGAACATACCGCGCATTCCTCCGCTCGTCTCTCCTGACGATTGTCATTCGAATATGTGTACAGTTTGATCTCATTTTTCTCGGCATTATTTACCTCGTAAATATATTTATCTTCGGAATACTAACGAGCGCTATTTTTATTATTGTATATAAACAACGCAAGGGGTGACCAAGTGAATAATCAAGCGGAACGCGGGGATAATGGCAATTCGAAAGAAGTAAAGTAGTTTTTCTGAGATACGCGCTGATAAAGGAGCAAGCGAAATTGTCGTTTAACAGCTGTACAGTCGCTTTCGCAACGTAAGTCTTTGTAGAGATATCTCTCGTCGACTATGACGTTTCTTTGAAGTTGCTAACGTGATCTGCGTTTTTATTTAATCGCATGTACATCGTTTCGTCTCGTGATGACTAGTCTCGTAAATTTACTGCACTTACGCGACGCATCATAAATCGAATTTTATTCCAGAAAAGAGGATAGTATCCAATTCTTAATGTTTCTTATAGCGTTACACATGGTTAGAAAGTTAAAAATAAATTAAATACCCATATTGTTAGTTTATAATCAAGCACATGTATTTTTATGAGAATTTATTAATTAGTATAATCTTTAGACGTTTGTCTTATAAATATGAAAACAATATTGTAATTTCTCGTCAATATTATTTGATAATGATGCCACGCGCGCGTCATTACTACTTAATTTTCATTAACTTCCACAAAGGCTTTCAGCCGGACGAATCGAGAAAACGTTTTTATGTCAGTTATTAGAGAAGACGTTCTAATTATGTCAGCTTTATGAATGCGTTCGTTACGGCGATATCCGCTCAATGTAACTTTCTCAATGTAACAGCACTGCGTAATATGCTATTACGTAACCGCCGCGTCTCATGTACGGGGCGCGTATTCGCATTATCGTTTTTTATTTTCCGCCCTCCGCACAATCGTCGCGCCATCCGTCCTGTCGCTCTTGTCGGGAGACAGCGGCGCAAATGAATAACATCACGAAGACGTCGCGACGTCTATTCGGTGCACGTTGATCCGCCTTCGAACTTGGAAACCGTCGTTTCTGCCAAAAGAGACGAAGGAGAGCGACGTCGCTCTTCCTACATCACCCCATTTCAATTATCAATCTACCTCCGGTTTTCCGCGCACGGTCGCGTCACCCAGGCCTGTGGATTCGCGATACATGGAATTTGCCTAAAGGCTATTCTACAATTGCGTAAGCGTGGTCGTAAGTGGTTGTAAGAGTGTTGTACGGCGTGGTTGTAGAGCGGTACTGCGGTTGTAAAGCGTGTTGTGGAAGATGGTTGAACTTCATCTTTCACGACTACGCCAGATGTGAACGTAAGAGCCAACCAATCAGAGTGCTGTTACGCGTCATCACGCCGCGCGCTGCCATAATTGTTTTTGTCGAAACAGTAAATACACGTGATCCCGAACCGAAGACCGCTATATATAAAGATCTCAAGAGTCAAGTTATAACATTCTTTCTCGGCATCCGAAAGTATTCTTTTTTTCTATTGTAATGTTTTTGGTACGTGTTCGTCATGGAATACGAGGAAAGTGCTCAGTACGAGGAAGATGAAACTTTTTTAAACTTATTATCGTGTAGAGAATTGATTGGGCTGGTGAGAAGCAACGAATTATTATGGAAAAAACGATGCATTTCACACAAAGATCAACAAATGAAAAGTTTGTGCTGGACGAGTATCGGAAGTGCCTTGACCTCTGTACTTTCCGCTGCACTCTGATTGGTTGCTGTAATTAAGTTTACAACGTATCGTTACTTTATTGTAGACTGAACCGTTGTACAACATTCACGACTACTACTACTCCTACTCCTACAACCTTACGCTTACGCAATTGTAGAATAGCCTTAAAGGCCGGTTTTCACACGCAATGATTGGTGGCGCCAGGCCGCGCCAGTCGACTAATGCCAGTAAAAATGCAAGTGTAAACACTTGATGCAAACTGGCGCTAGTAATGTGGCGTTTACTGGCGGTTATTGGCCAAAGCATATAACCTCAAAATTTGAGGTTATATGGTTGTTGTCATTTACTGTGTGTTTAATAAATGTTAAATATTTTCTATATTATACGCCAATCACTGTGTAAACACTTGTGAGTTTACCAGTTGATTCTGGCGTCAATGAATGCCAGTCAGTTGGCGCCACTAATCATTGCGTGTGAAAACTGGCCTTAAGTCTAGCAGATACGTCGTCATCGTCGTCGTCGTCGTCGTCGTCGTCGTCGAGCTAGATAAATATGATGCCGCGATCCGGGCCCATCGTGGCGACGTCAGCGAAATGCAATTTAAATCCCGAGCTTCTTTTCGTTTGGACGCGCCTTTCGCATCTCCTGACTATCCCATGCCCCCCCCCGTTTTCCGCGATTTTCTTCCTCTACCGGCTTTCCAATCTCCGTAAATTGAGATTTTGCGTTACCATCGCCGAGCGTGCATTTATACGTTACCGCGAATGAGATGCACCAGACATCGCGCGATGTGCGAATTTGCAAATATCCCAACGTTGCCGCTACGATCCCCTGTTCGCTCTATACGCATATCGATTGGGTTATTACTGCGAAGCCACTTTGCTGATGTATATTTACGTATCGACCTGCTATTATCGCGTTTCGTAATACTCGAGGGCAATGAAGGCTCCGTAAGAGAAATGCGTGGAAATCTTAGCTTCCGCGAAAATCGAGATCTTTATTTTTTTTGTTTTAATTTTTTTAAGACAATTTTAATAAAATATAGGACATTTTAAGCTTTTCATTTTTTAAACTTGAGTGTTATTTTTTTTATAGAAAGTAATTATCGAATTAAATATTTTACAAGCCGAGAGGACAAAAAACTTATAACGACACTTTTTTTCACTGTGTTTTCTTCCTGTGACTTTGATCACTTTGCAAAGTCTTAAATGTTATATGTATTTTTTTTAAAACTTTACAAATATACATATCCAGCACATATACAAGCATAAAAACCAGAAAAGAAAAGTACAATCACTGCGTCACGTCAAGCGATAACGAGATAAGTTGGAAGAGAAAAGAGCATTTTGCGGCGGAGATACATTCGTGTAAAGGGGCAAATGTATTGGGAAAGTAAAAGCACGGTGGCGCACAAAGGACGGGAGGCAACGAGGAGATACGTGCCGCGGAATAATGGCGCTACTTTCGACGGTGATTCAAATCCGTCAATCACAGACGACCTAGTTGACAGATGCAACGAGATTACACGCCGCGTTTTTGCGAGCCAAATTGTCGATTTTTCGTAAAACTCAATTCTCCCTTTTGTCGGATGCCCTTTTCACCCGCTTTTCATACTTCCTTCGTCGTGAGAAACTCTTTTGCCAAGTCAGGGAAAAAATTCATCATAGCGGAACGACCCGGGAATTCTTATTAGTGGGGGTTGAGAACGTACGTGGGCACCCTCATGCGATGGCAAAAAAAAAAACGAAAAATTCGCTCATCAAGATATAGCGTCATGCCGTTAATCGAAAACTGTCCTTTGTATAATGGTTTTGCGAACTAACGGAACGTCAGAATCATCTGTTAATGTCTATGAAAAAAAAATCGATACTGTTTCCGTATCTAAATTTTTAAAAGATTCTATGATGTTACTGCAAATATTCAAGTATATATAAATTTACTTTGTAATTTAATTTTAAGTCGGTTTTTAGTCTAGATATACGTAATATTATTTATCATCTAAAATAAATATTGTATGCTTAATAGTGTATAATCTAGAGGACAGTCGTAAAAAATTGGAAAGTAAATTCCATTATCTCTCATGCAAAACAGTTTAAACCGTGGTTTCTAGCATCATTTTCAATTGATGCCATCTACTCTTTCTATCTTTCTTTCTGGGTATATGACTATCGAATCACAAACTTGCTCGCGGATATAAACGGCATTATAACCATCGCATTATAACCATAATTAAAACCGTCACAAAAGTGACGTTGGTCACGCAATGTTAAAATGCGTTAGATGAAATTATATTTGAGGTGGTTAATTATCGGACAAACAGTAATTGGCATCAGCAATCGCACATTTCCATCAGAACGTTCTCGATCATAACTGTATGCGTCGTTACGTAATTTGCAATCACGTATATTTCCAACACGATGAAACTGTTGGAATAGAGATAGGTTGAAAGGAAATAATTTTGTATTCACAGAATTCATAGATTTATAGATACGTTTGTCCAAAATGTAATAATTCTAATGAATCGATAAGATACGCAAATTATGCACGCACTTTTAGCATTTTCAATGGTTTTTTGTACGAAACATTAACTTTCTGGACAAACCTTCTCTAATGGATCACTTCTTTTCCAATGAAACGATCCATCATTCGAAATCTCTCTGTCAGCTTTTTTCCTTTTATGGAAGTTCGAAAATCTCTTATTTCCATGGGCAAAATATTCCATGGAAATAATAATAGTTCGAGAATTACCGTCTTATAGTTATCCTTTAGCTTATTTCCGTAAATAATAATCAGCATCTTACGCTTTTTAAATCAAAATTGGAAGAAGAATTGGTGAATTTCGACAACATTAACGCCATTATGTACATCTCTTTTCTTTAGCATCATTATGTACATTCCTCACATCAATAATAGGTCATAACGATTTATCTATATAAAATTTTGTCGACTCTTAAATCGTTGTAGCGTGAATAATATTGAGCAATAATCGTCTCTATGGCATTTTTCAAGTATCTTTAAAATTTTCTCCGCGATAAAAGAACGCCGCAAACAATCATTTTTTTACGAACTTATTACGCATTGCGGAAAATCGACCGTCTCCGTGGACTTGTATACGATACGAATGGGGTACGTACCCATCAAAAGAGCGACGATAACAACGAATTGAAGTGCTGACTGTTGGTGTTTTTCTCGGCGAACAAGAAGAAATTCTTTGCGGTTTTGACGCTCGTAAAAGCGCTCGAGAAGAAGTGTTAGGTTTGGTGACGAAGCGTGCGATGAAGAAAAGAGAATGGCAAAGTCGTGATCGAATATGTTTGAAGATGAAAACGTGGGCATGAAAGTGTTAAAGCGATCTAAAAGCTATTGCTCCATATTGGAAAGCATCCGTTCAAAGTGATTTCATAAATGGAGCGGCGCTGCATCGATCGAGAACAGAGTTTATCCTATTCTTAAAAATTTACAGTGTTAGCCCTTTCAGCCCATTCAGCAGCCGTGTTAAGCAGAGCGTAACGTAGAACAGCAGGATTTAACCTGATTCTTATTTCGAAATCTATCAAGGCCATAATACCACGCGTCGAACGTAATGCTGGGTATGTAACGCATTAAAGAGAGAAATATATGCGCATTAATACTGCGTTACGGTTTGGGCAGCAATGTGGGATCAGGGAAGGCTTCGATATATGCTGCCTCTCGCAGTGCCAGTGGGTGAGCCGCTTCGATTAGAATGCAATCGAGTGAGAGGCTATCACACGCAGGACTGCCCAGTTCCGATGTCCTGATCTCGTCATCTCGTCACTCCATCTTATTGGCTTCATATGACGCGAACGTTCGAATGTTCGAATATGCATGGTCGATATCTTCTGGACTCGAAGCTTCAACTGTAGGATCGTCCACATTTTATTATTTCTCAATGATCTCGCTTATCGGTTTTACAAGTTTCGCAAAGGAAGTTACACGGTGCACAGAATATCACTATGATAATAACGATCCAACATTACCGGAACTAACGCGATAAATAACAATGAGAGCCGATGATAAAGCTAGCAAAATCTGGAGCGTAACTACTTATTGCGCTTTCGTGCCGCATAGAGCAGGATATTTCGTGGGAGCAAAGTATAAATTTCATTCGAAGATTTTATGGGCTTTAATGGTTATTCTTCATCGAACTGAGAATTGTGAAATTCATGTCAGGTCCCGAGAACACGGAGTCATTGCGACATTTACGTGAAACTACCGCTAATTAAACAGAATTCTGGAGTATCTTGAAATACACGAACCACAGCGTATTTGCACACAAAATAATATGCAGTGAGGTGCTCCGTAGTTGTACATATATTCTAGAATATCACGTGATATGCATGACTTGCCATGTAACGCGTAATACGTTAGAAGATAAATTCTGTGACGCACGTGTATTCTGGTAAACACAGAATTCAATAAATACAGAAAAATAAATTTCTTCTATGATGCGTAATTAAAAATGCTTGAAAAATCCTATATAAAAAATTATATAGGATTAAAGTAATTAATTTGTTAAACAGTGAGTGAAACGTTAACGACATGTGACTTTGCGCAAGATAATTTCTAACAAATTTTTAAATATTTTTTCATTATATAATAGTGAATAAGTACACTTAGTATACTAAATTAATTAATTATAATAATGTAACAATATTTTACCATTTTTCGCAAAGGAGTATTTATTCGAAAATACTATCACTGATTAATTTTTAAAGAACACTTGTCAAACTTCAAAACGTACATAATACCGTTTAGCTGAGCATCAAGTTGCTTGATTGCTTTCTCACAAAGAGTTGCATGAGAATTTACGATCAGTTCAAATAGTTGCCTTTTTGCCACTTACCAAAAAAGCTCCATCACTCTAAAGCTACGATTTTTCACGCTAGAAACGGGGCTAGAAACGGGGGCGTGAAAGATGAGAGAGGAGAGGCTGAGAGTTATTTCGATGAGAAAGCTCGCACGCGGAGCGTACTCCGGAGAAAAGCGTGAATAGCGGAGCCGTAAAAACCCGTACGGGATTTCGTAGCCTGCACGAGGAAAAAACGTAAAACCTTCTGCGAGGCGTAAAGATGCATTAAAAACTTATTCCCTTGATGCATTGTATACAATTTTAATACAAAGGTTAATACCAGCACGAGCGAGACTTCGCACCGATCTTGAAACTTACTCTGTGGCAGCTTTACCTCTTATTTAGGAATGTATTCGCCATCCGACCTCGCAAAACGATGAGATACAGTAAGACGCAATCGCGAATACTAAAAGAAAAACCGATGTCGCTCGATGCTGCTTTGCATTCGTACAGCGTTTGAAGCAGCGCATTGCAAACTATTGAGAAAAAAAGTGAAAGATGTCCGCTATAATCTGACAATTCTGTGAGTAAAGAGATGTAATATTAAAAATTAAATGGCTTGTGAGAAGAAAACATTGAAAAGAGAAAACATATTAGCGTTTTATATACAAATAGGGTAGATGCATTTAATCAAAGTCTTCTCTTTCTCTCTCTTTCTTTTTGTCTCTCTCTCTAATCTCGATTAAAGATTATTTTTGTAAACGCGTCTTGCAGTATAACGATCAGTCACTTTAAACGTATATTGTGTTACTTGACAAATATAATTCTGTCAATTTATGTCACATAGTTTTGAAAAGTTGCATTATCATTTCTGAGAGATGCTACAATTAACACCTGTATGTCTACCGCAGCAAAAATTCCATTTAACGTAGATAACTTTAATAATATACAAGTCTTGAGGATGTAGCAAATTTTCATATTTATGTCACATTTAAAGTTTTCACAATGCATTTTTACCGGCCCGACACATGAAAAAACTTTGCAAGTGCGAAGTCCCGCACAGTTGTTTCTGACGAGAAACGTTATCATTAAATAAAAACGAAACATTCTCTCGTATAGTACTTATTCAGAGAGCTTCTCGGAAATATAATAGCACTCAGTCGGTTAAGAACACTTTAATTTACATTAAGTAAAAGCTTCGCTTAGTGTCGCTTTTGCCGAAGGAAACGACAGTGGCAAATGCTGGAAACGTAATTTTGTTATGTCGCTATAGTGTGTGTCAAAGAGAAATCGGGACGAAACGGTGTAGCACGACTATAAGTAAATGTTACATGCAAAATCTCTTTTAGCATATAAAATCAATTTTAGAAACGAGCACAAGATAATGTCGCTACTTTAATATTAACATAAAATGTTAACGATATCCAAATCTAAATATTTGTTGGGTTGTTTGGATTCGAATCGGTTTTGATGACGCAAATGTTGTATCGATCTATGTTCGAGAGCCATAGTTAATTAGAAGCACGATTCGGTAACCGAATTGCAGGCGATTTCCTATCGAATGACAGCCGGGAAGTTTACAAACTAATATATATAGGGTATCTTGAGAGCAGACACGGATTGATTGAGTTCTTCGGAAACTTGGTCGCGTGATATATTCTAAACTAAGGCAATGGACATCTTGTCACATCTACATCTATATAGTTTGTGCTGAATTTCATATAGGTATATGTATGTATATGTAAAGTCAGTATATACCACTGTTTGTATCTGCTTTCTCCGTATTGTGAAACGGTAGTTTTATAATTGTTGTCGCTTAATCATTATATCTAGATCCGTATAAAAGCGAGTATATAAAAATATGCAATTTACGAACCTTAATGGTTCGTACCTCGATATAAAAGACTTTTACAGAAGATTGCTTTTTATATATCGCGCGCGAAACCAGTGTTTTGGAGAGTCGACAACTAAATTGTAATTGACCTATATATCCGTTTTTATTGCATATTGTTCTCGAGCTTTATATATTTTTCTAGTAATAAATACTTATCTTTATATATACGCGTATTCTTGATCAAATATCTACAATCAATTTTATTTTCTACCAAGCAGGATAATTTTTTTCTGAGCTGCATTGTTGAAAAACAATCTTCTTCATTACGTATCCAATAGCGATGTTATAGTAATAAATAAAAACGTATATATATATATGTATATAGAAATAAATGGTTAAGGAAATTAATCACTAAGAAAAATATAATAACTGCAAAATAGGTGATCAATATAGTTACTGTATTGTAACATTAAGACATTTCCAATTGAGTCGATCAACGTCCAGTAATACATTGATATATATTTCGTTACCACCACATCCGCTTAAAATGACTGAATCGATCGCGATCAAGCTTTGGACTTACGTCGACGTCTCCATCGGGGGCTTCTCAGAATAAACTCACTTTTCCCTATAATCCCAGAGATACGGCTGATATACACGGAGGGTGAAACCATAAGCCTCACTCGGTTTCTCATCCCGCAGCAGAAAATTTTGTTGCGGTTTCCTCCCACTGCGTCTTCTCGTCGCCAGAGATCTCACAGATCTCCGTTTGCTCCCCAGTCAATCTCAGGACGGATGGAAATTTTGTAGGAAATCTCCTTGCCTGGCTGTGTACGGTCTTTCTACGCACGCGTCGATACTCGATACCTAGCACGTTCAAATTTAACAGGGATTTATGGAGATAGACCCAAATAAGATTGAACACCGTTCACGATTCCGAGCACGTTGACGAATGCTCTGTACGCGCGATGGGGCGTCTTCGGCTTCTCACCTGACGCCACCCTTCCGTTTTTGGATTGAAATGTATATCTTCACGAACGGGCGAGCGCGAAGCGCCGCGAATAAAACAACGATCCCGCGAGGCAGTCATCCCCCAGAGATGTCCGCCGACATCTTCATGATGCGTTTTAAACTTCTCGTGCGACAAGTTTCGGTCCCAAATGACCTTACGAGCAAAGTCGTGTTCTTGGTGAATGAGCAGAGAACTATACCCAAGTTCTAACGGGTCAAGCTTGATATATCGGCCTGATAACAGAGTAGCATGTACTGCATAGTAATACCGAAGTTCCCTTAAATACTGATATTATCTACTATATCTTATAATTAATTATCATAATTACCTATAAAAAATTTTACTCATATATATTAAAAATATAGTTATTTTATATTGAAATTTGTGATTTCGTCATTTATAATAAATTATAATAAAAAACCTATTTGTGTTACACAAACGCGATTTCCACGCCCGTGTTCCTGTAAGATATACTTACGAAATTAACGAACCAGCCGTGTAGTACGATATAATGTTAATCAATTTTCAGATATTACACTATAATAAACGTAATATGCCTCTTTTATAAACTCCCGTCATACATACCTTTTTCAAAAAAGGTAAAAAAAGGGCGCCAAGTACACGCGTGGTTGTTACCCTCGAAAAAAAAACCAAGTGGTAGTATCATTAATTTTATTCAAAAATAAATAAAATCTATTCTAACCTAGGTGGTAGTAGCTTTATTAATTTTTAAACAAAATTATTAAATTATAAAATAAAAATATTTAATTAAAATAAAATAAATAAATTTTTCTTGTAAAAAACTTGGCGCTGCTTTTTTAAGGTTCTAAAACTACTATGTTTACGCGAGCGTTTTACTTCCGTAGTAACTTATACGATAATTCCTCCACGTAAATGGAGATTCTGTAGCAACTTATGATAATTCATCCCGCGTAAACGAGTAATGCCGGGATTACGATGAATTTAACGTAACGGGACGCGACGGACGCGAAGTAACGTAACGTGAACTTAAGAAATTACGATCGCCGTAACGTGAAGCAGCGTGCATTTCAGAAATGATTTGACAGCTTGGTATGAATAGAAGGTTAAGATTAAGGTTATCTTTAAATTACGGCGATCGTAATTTCTTAAGTTCACGTTACGTTACTTTGCGTCCGTCGCGTCCTGTTACGTTAAATTCATCGTAATCCCGGCATAAATTATCGTAAGTTACTACAGAAGTAACGCTCGCGTAAACATACAGTTTGACAACTTTTACAAGGCAGCATATACGTACGTGTTTGTACGATTTTGTAGATACACCTTCCTTCTTAAAGATCTCTCGGCATCAGCTCTTTACGGTCAATACTTATATATATTTCATTATCTGTCACGACGCGGCAACGGTCACGACTATCACACACTTACACTTATCCTTTTCTAGGTTGTAAAAAACTGTCACGCACTGCGACAGTGCACGAGTGCACTCTCGTGTCAAAAATGGGAAAGTGACACACCAGCCGCCATTTTTGTCCGACGTGGACGTTTCTTAAAAAAAAATTTTCCACATTTGGTCTTTGCATTGCAATATCTTCGCTCGTAGGGCACGTAACAAAAAAAAAAGACTCTTATTTATAAATCAAACCCCAAGCTATCGATCGAACCTACTTAGAAGTTGATCCGTTCACTCGTTATTGAGATCTCAAAATCTCGGATACTCGCAACTCATGCGTTCGCGTAAAAGAGTCACGGTGCGTCTCGCTTCGCGCGTACTTGGCGCGAGACACTACCGTGTCTCTTGATAAGTGTGTAAACAGAGTATTACATTGCACGGTTGTAACACCATAATAATATGGTTCTACATGAACGATTTGTAAAACAGGATCGAGTTTCATTATTTACGTGTATTTTTGAAATATTCGTTTGTTACATTTTGAATTTCTATCATTTTCTTCATTTTCTAGCTTATAATTTTTCAAAAAAGTCTAAAATTTAAGATTAAAATTACTTTTTGTAATTTAGAAGGCTTATTAATTCTCTTAAGTGCTCGCAAAATTTTTGGTCACTGCTGCATAATTAATGCAGTAATTATAGATGGAGTAAATTGGATAAGTCTGAGTGCCGAGTACAATCTCGTTATTAAATCATTGCATAACATGCCGTTACGTTTGTGAAATGTCGACGAAAATTCGACCGCAAAGTTGAGTAACGCTGTTGTGCGGAAATTCTTTTCCGTCGACAGCGAGTTACTTGGACAGTAATTTGACATACTGCAGTTTTACGAAATTACGGTTGTACGGAACTCTAGACTCTAGACTCTAGCAGGTTGCGCCCGAAATATTTCACCAAAATGGACATGTGCCAATTATACAAATGATTTATGTTACTTTGAATCTATGACAAGAAAAGAAGGGACGCTTAAACTTAAACTTTACATGGCTTTTCTGGACATTTGAAAATTGATAAACCAAGTTCTGTTAAACGTTCTTTTCATTATACGAATAGAGTTTCCGTAATTTTTTGCTCTCTCTGAAAATAGCGCATCGCTTGAGAGAACTCGTGTACTACGAATGCCCCGCGGAATGTGTAGAATGTGGTAAAATTGGTACGCTGCAAATACCATTTTCCCAATCGTTAAACGGCGCGTCGATTGTAGCAACGGTAAGTATAACTGCCGTTCTCTCGGATGTTTGTAATTGCAACCTTTCTTTTTTCGCATTGTTTCCGCGCTCGCGGCAGCGAATCTGTGGGAAAATCAAGCGAGTGTTATTTTTTCCAACGGAAGCGCTCATGTTCGAAGGAAATGATTTTTTCGAAAATATAGTAGTAAGAAGTCTTGACCTTAATTTCCCGAGGTAATGAACGATTCGCGGCCGGTTCAGACGATGAATTGTTATTCCCACAGACATGCGTCAAAGCGGTTGTGACGCATTGAATTAAGCAGGCGTCATTGGGAAACATAAAGTTCGCGGTTACCGAAACGAGATAAATCAAGACGACGATTAATTAAGTCCGTTGACAATGGACTGATAGGATGTACGAGTTAAAGTATTTGCTACGACTATACCCAGGGGATGTCGGCGAGATGAGTCATTATCGTTGTTGTTGTCGCGGCTCAATCGAACATGCAGATATGCTTGCGCGAGGAAATAAAAAGGGAAATATAAAGGGCCTGAGTGTGTGAAATGGCGGCGGATCTCTTTGTGCAACTGCGCGTAACGATCGGCAGAGCGTTGTTGCGAGGAAAATCGCGAAAGTGTATCGGGGGTCGAGCGGAAAATTGAAATCGCGCAAAACGGGGGGCGTTTCGCGCAAAAAAGTAATTCACATTGAAGACAGAGAAAAGTGTTAGGAAAGCAAGTCTGTATATTGTAAAAGAAAACGCACGTGTGATCGCGTCTCTTATCGCTTAAAAAAGTAATTGTAATTATCGGCCAGTAATCGAAGAACATTAAGATCAGGATTTCTAACGTAATAAATTCGGTAGTTGTATCGCGACAGTATTAATCAAAAATAATGGTCACACTGCAATACGATAATGTACGGAAAACTCTACTTATCTGTGTAAAACTTTTGACTGAGCTTGTACTGTTTTTACTGTTTTCACTCGCGTCAGTAATGTCATGCAGTATACCATCGAGATTAACTCGCGACGCTCGCGTTAGTATGTGCTATCGAGGTTATTTTGAATAAATAGAAGAAATAGAAGCAAAAATATCTGTTGAACATTACAAAGGAAGATTAATGAAAAAAAAAGTATTAAAGAAAAGACTTAAAGCTTTAGCGGCAATGTCTGAACTACATATATATCTAATCTTCATATGCGCAGTGTTGCAAGATTTTTGCAGGTTAGCTGTCGTATGCGTCCACCGCTATGAGAAATTGTGTACTTTGTGTAACAATTGTTTCAAAACTAAATAGATCTTATACTTGTCTTGTACTTTTGTAAGAATATTTTTACAAGTCTCTTTTGTCATCTCTTTGTTTTTCATTAAAATCCTATGAGTAGTTTGATCGCTACAATTACAAACGTGATGTAGGAAGCCGTTTTCGTCCTACGATACATGTAAAAAGTGCTAAGTTTGATTTCCATTATTTCAACTTTGGTATAGTCAAGCTTTTTCTACTTGCACGTGTGTGTAGAGCGTGTTTACATTAATATGCTGTTCAAATTTTAAAAGATTCCTATGAAAATGGGTTTTGTGACACAACTACCTTAATTTAAAATAAACTTTATACAGATATAAATTATACCGTTTATCGCTTCGCCCAATGCGCTGTAAGAAAGGGAATGGTAAAAAAAAAGTAGATATCGTTTCCGCACCGGAATTTCCACTTTGTTTCGTTCGCGAGTTGACGAGCCCCATTTCTCTCTTCCTAGTCTCTGATTGGCAATAAAGTACGAGCATGATCAAAGCGCGCGTCAAGACGTTTGTCGGCGAATGCGAAGTAAATGAAAACCATTGTCCGTCTTTCGGATGAAAACTGAAGCTTTACGTTTTCAATAAGTCGATCGTAATAAATCCTAAGGTCGGACTGCGATCGGATTGTGTCCGTTCTTGTTTTCAATTTCGGAAACTCGTAACGTAATCTTTCTTCAGGAATCAATCCTGATCTTATACGAAGCTATATTGATGTGCATGATTTTACTGAAATGCGAATTTATAATCCCGATAAATGTTTCTACATTTATCGTAAAACATGAAAGCGGTAACTCATTGTGTAACGAGCTTTGAAAAATTTCATTAAAAATATATAAAATATAGAATATATTAAATTGTTCTCTCTCACTTTTATGAGGCTACTAAAATAACATATGGTAAAATTTTGATCGTTATTAATTATTTTTTAATAATCTTTACTTTTTGCAATATACGTATGAAAACATGACACTATACGTCGTTGTACATTTGTTTTCAAAAGCGGGAGAGCAAAAATATTTCAAGTTGTAATAATGATATATTGTCTTTTATCAGAAATATGTAGAAATGTTATATTATGATCTTGTATTGAATGATACAAAAAGCATTATGAAATTTTATTCATATTTTATTATATTTTTAATATAAACGAATCTTTATTATTATTTAATAATTTTAATTATATTTAAATACGCTACCGGTATTATATTTAATACATGAGTTTATTATTTATACTAAATTTATACAATAATTATTTAATGCTCTTACATATATGTATATCATAACAGGATGTTTTATATCAAGTTTTTTATATGGATGTGGATTTTAACGATATTGTGCGTAATACGAAAAGCGCGATGATTGGATTTTAAAATCGATTTGAAATATTTCTTTTACTGAGCATTTCGATAAATATTTCTTGTACCGTAACGTAGCCTGTGAAATAGAATATCGAAAAGTTCAAGCATAAAAAACCAATATCAGGCGTAGGTAAATATAAGCATATCTCCGGGGTACATAAGTTTCAAAATAAGAGATATTAATTTTTATATCGGCGCAAGTCGGAGACGTTGTTTTATCGCAGGCACGTCTAATTTAAAAAATGTTTCACTCAGCTTTAGAAGGGCTTTAACAAAATCTATAGAAGATATTTGTTGACAAAAGATTGCTTTTGGATTTGTCAAAGAATATGAAAGAATTCGCGAGGGGATAACTCATATAGCCAGATAATGTATTTCTGACAAATTGCGATTTATGTATCTTTCAAGATTCAGTATTCAGCATCTCAAGAACGTGTAAGCGCCTTATAAATAAAATACCTGTTTATATTCTTGGCTCTTTGTATATTTTGTAATATAAAACGTTAAAAAATGTTTTGGTATGCGTCTCATGTACAAATAAAATCGATAGCGCAAACGAGGCAGATTCTCTCATAATTGAAACCCCCGTTAAATTACTGTAAAGCCTTCTGTCTCGCACTTTTCCGGGCCAGTGACTTGGTTGTGCGGCCCAAACGAAAATTTCCAAGTTATCCACAGTGACGTCAGAGTGAGTCGCGTTATCGCTCATCCGATTCGCCGGGATCGTGCAATCGGTGTCACGATCATCGGTGGCAAAGCCCCGGGTGCCCTCTCCGTGGAATAATTTTCCGGTGCGATGGATCGACGAAAGTTGCGAAGTGTTGTTGAAGGGAAGGGCAAGTAGATCAGAGTAAGCGAAGAAGAGGGCGAGGATACGAAAGACCCCTGGCATCAGAATGCATCTCGGTCGCGTATTGAAGCGGGGAGCCGGCCTCCTTTCTGGATGGATCGTTTCTCCCTTTACATCGTTGGGTATAACGTCACGGAAGCGTGACGTGGAACTAAATCCTCATCAGCATATCGACATCGGCTTAACCCTCGGCTGTATATGTATATATGATCGATACGTTTGATCGTTCGTTGTAGGAGATCAAGATATTATAGACTTTTAGTCTATGTATTTGCATTGCAAATAAATCTCACTCGCTGAACAGAGAGAAATCATTTTTCTGAGTATCTTTTCGCTTCTCTCTCTCTCTCTCTCTCTCTCTCTCTCTCTATCTTTATTCAATATAATTTTTTACAATTACTAATTAAATTAAATATACGCACAATGTATACGAAATAATTGAAATTATTAGACGTTCTAACGGAAAATTATGTTAAGCAGGAATTACCAGGAATGGCCAGTATGGAATATGCCAGTATGCGCACAATATGTTGAAAAAGTTCATTCTCGTGCCCTTTATCGTGATACCAACTTTCGAAATGCCAACGCGCACATTCTTTCCGGTGCATTTTTCCTCTTTGTTTGCCCAACTTGGATTGACCTTCTGCTCATAAAAATGGGACGTATTATCCGTGAATAATTTACGAATCGTGCTATCTTATTGTTTGCGCGTTGGCGTAACGTTCAACTTCACTTCTTCACTATATCTCTGCCTTCTTTTCGAAATCGGCGTTATACACGATATTCGACCGAACTTTTAAAGGGGAGCCATGATTTCAGGTCGTATACTGATATCTTGCTACCTCCCTTCTCCGTCCTTTGAAACGATGTGCAAATCACGACGAATTGTTCCTCATTAATACTCATTCATCTTACTTACGTGAAATGGGCTTTGAGCGCGTAATATAAAGAGCCAAGGAGCCATTACGCACCCTTCGATGCAAATTATATTACACTATCTTTCCTTGTTCGTACCTTCTCCGTTTTAAAATATTAAGAATGTTATTTTCTGTCCATTCTCCCCCTTTTTCTCTCTCTTTCCTTCTCTCGGATAATAATTATTAAAATAATAAAAGAGCATTAAGACTACATGTTTTAAGATTACAATTTCTTCCTGCTTCCTTTATATTTGCGAAAAATCAAACTGTTATTTTTCTCCTATATTTTTTAATTACTCTTTTTCATTGTGAGCACAATGGCAACGCAGTTCTAATGTTTGCTTCCAATAAAAACTCATTGTGTACCCGTAGTAAATATGATTAATTTATCGAAGATTTGTGGAAGCGAAGATAAACTTCCAGGCAAAATAAAACGGAGCATAACGGGGTCAACTTTCATTACCAGATGCCGACTGATCTTTCTGTTTATACTGTACGGAAATACGTGCGCTAAATATGGAAATATGTAGCCTTCGTCGGCAGTGTCTCTCGAATTTCCGATTTTCCGCCGTATCGACTCCTGGCGGATGCAATTGCACCAACTCGATTACACCCGCGGAATGTTTAGACGTTGAGTTCCTACCGTTTGAATAGAATTCTCGCGATAACTCTCGGTTGTAGTCGAGACGCAATGACGACGTTGGAGGTTGCATCAACGACGACATGGGTAATTTTTTTTCTATGGTTTTCCCGGTATAGGAAAATCGATGCTTTCCATGCGATTGCGTAGACAGATCGGAGATGCGAGTAAATATTGGTAAACAGCGCATCTATCGATGCGAAATAACAGTTTGCGAACAATAATTCATATAATAAGAGTTCGCTCTCATATTTATTATCGACCACGCCAATCTAATCTATATATTTGCTTGCAAATTAAACTGCATTATAGTTTCTAATATTACTTAAACGGCAAGAAGAAGAATGCAATGATATATAAAAAGGAAATTAATGCTGATATAGAAGATTTTCACCTATATCCAACTGTACATATTGAAACATAGTATAAGATATTTAAACAAGGACAAGATATGCGAGGCGCGATATGGGTTAGCAATTTTACATCGTGCTTGTAATATATACGTGGGCACAGCGTTCCCCGATATCTCGACGACAAGTGAGAAGAAATTCCGGCGGTACAAAGGCTCGTCATGCGGCATAATATCATCGACAGGCCACGAGTGTGGATATGAATATATTCCCCGCGTGGATCAATGCGCGAAGTCCGGGCATAACAAGGGCGACATCGTCAATATACCATCAGGGACAATAATGCTGCGCACGGATATCGTACGTAGACGGGACGCCGATAGAGGTGAATCGGAGTTGAAGTACAACTCGCGCGGGAAACGAGGGTTTTCCACAATCGAAGACAGAGTTGGATGCGCGGTTCGAAGTGACGAGGAGAAATTCAGAGAGACGGCGAGGCGGCGGTGGTAACGGCGGTAACGGCGGCGACGACGGTGTGATCGGGGTATGGACGGGGGGGGGGGCCGTGTGATAAATCAATATATTCTACTCACGCAATGGCGTAACGGCGTCGGATCTCCGCTCGAGCGTGTCCACTCGATCGTTTCATCGCCTTTATTTTTCCCCGTTCGTCCCGGGGATATTGTGAACTTGAATCGAATAATTCGTACGTATCCCGCGCATCTGTGTCCGGATTGATGAACGCTCGACACTCGACGGAGTGTCTCTCTGCGAGTCAGCTAAACCAACGTGGTCCAGCGTGCAGTTATGAAAAGTCGATGGATGTAAATCGAGTAGTACACTCTTGTTACGTAGAGTGCTCATTCGAAAACTTGTTGACTCTCTGATGCTAAATTGGTCCGTACGGATCTCCATGATTTAAAGTGCGAACGTTCATCGATCGATAACATGGAGATTTTCCCTGAATGACGTTGAGAGCAAGCAATATCAAAATGCAAATTAAAAAATTCAAATATTTTAATATTTAATTCGACGAGGAAATATTGTCCTGCAAATATACAATGTAGGATACTCGTATTCCATCCATTAAAAAAAAAAATATTTTTCGCGTTATTGATATTGTTTACTGACAATGAGTGGCTGTTGTTATAAATATTTTCTGTGGTATGTTTATATGAATATTGCATATAATTGTTGCAGCAAGAATTCATCTTCTTGCCGCTGCCGTAGCATTGCACAGAAAAATATAAACGCACGTGTGCTATGGTGTGATGTATGGTAGAGATCCCGATGAAATTTTTATAGAAATATGGCCGACTAGCGAATATCAGCAGGTATAACTTCTTGAAAATGTTAGGAAAACTTTCTCCCGGTCCTAAAAGCTTAGACACGCCCTGCGCCTCTCCTCTTCGGTTGTTAATAATATATATCCAGTAGCGAGAGAAACAACTTTCTTTTAAAAAACTTTCAAGTTTAGGTTAGATAAATATCTTATAGACCAATACAAAGTCAATTTGCGATATATCGCATTCGATATAATGAAGAAAGTATAGTCAATTTTATAAATCAACAAACTCGTGGCGTAACTTTCCAACTATTGCCAGCTATCTCAAACAATCGTGTGTAACAAGCGTTGATTTATATCAATAAAGAGAACAATCTACCATTTATAAATGCGATAAATGCAAACAATCGCGATTGTCACGCAAATATCGCTATTGTATATATAGAGATGTAAATTGGCAAGACTGTGCTATTTATAGAAGTAACGTTTCTATTCATAAATTATTACAATAATACTTGATTTATTGTCCAGTTACCATTGAAACTAACTAATAAACGGTTGCGAAATCAATCGGTTAATCATTGAACGAAGCTGGTCGCGATTCATCGGGATCGATTCGCCGGAATAAGCCGCGCCGCGAGATTCGTCGGCATAAATTCTCCATGACCGCGGCACAAGTGTCACCATTATCGCGACACTTGCTGCTAACCAGAATTAATATTCCGCCCGGGTTAATAACCCAATATTCGTACCCGTGGCTGTACATGCGAGCACGTGTAAGCGAGATGCATGCAATGCACCGGTGTGTGTAACACCAGCGAGTAACATAATTGGCGATGCAGAGGTGAACATTACTACCGTGCGCGCGCTACCCGATCCGCCCGATCGTCGACGGGTCTGCAACTTCCCGCGTTGGTGACGTGTCGTAAACCTTCGAGCCGTAACAGCGCTATACAAAATCGCGAGCATTTTTGCCCAACTTGACGTAGAGTAATTAGCTGATGCACTATACGGTGCAGTCGAGCAACATATTAGCGGAGCTTCGACTGGAGGTTGTACAACATCTATGATCTGCATTCTCGTCCGGATAGCTAATTTACCGAGTTTGCTACACGCATATAAAGGCTTTGCATATATTGGCTTGTCGAGGCTTCTCCTTTCATCAACCGTGAGATCTTTAGAAATGCGAAACCTTTACCTCCCTTAACCCTTGCGCGAGTTTGCCTTCTTATCTAGATAATCGAAATATCTTGAAACTTAAAGCGTGCTCTAGATATATACGCGAGGAAGATAACGAAGAACATCTCGTAACGAAGATAACGTAAGAGATCTCTCTTGATAATACTCTTGAATGATATATATATATTCCCTTTACACGTGAAATTTAAACATCGCATAAATTGATTTGAAATAACTCATTTTTATTTTAAATAACATTTTATACTGTATATTATTTGATATCATATAAATGCTGTGTTACAAACATTTCGGATCGGAAAATGATATTAAAATAGAATATGCAAATTACTGATATCATTGTAATAATTAATAATACGTTAATGACACTAGTGTGAAATTAAATTATAAAATAATTCGAAAATTATGCATTAATCGTAATACTTGATGAAATCACAAATCGAATAATTTTATAAAAGCTGAAAAATACATATTTTGCGGATATACATTGCAAATATATATTACAGATACATATTACAGATATATATATGCGTAGTGGTTTCTTTTGAAGTGAAATATGCAACATTGTGATAATAATGGAATTTATTGCGACAAATTAACCTCGAGCAATAATTTCACTATAGATCTAAATAAAACGCACAATATACGTTCAATAAAATTTGACCTAAATATCGCAACAAGGTAAAATATGTTGCTACTTAATTGTGATTCAGTATGCTGGTCGAATTAATATTCGACATTTAAGTTTTCTATTGATCTCTGTCCCTTGAGTATAGGTTGGAAACTGCATTGTGTAAATCGTTGGATCCCTTGGTCCACAAATAGCGTGAATTATTTGGTAGGTAATTATGTACAATTCTCCCCATGGTAATGATATGCGATTAACTGATATCACTGTCATTATGGATATACTTATGAATAAATTAAACCTAATAAACCGTGAGATTCAGGGAGAGAGGTAAAGAGAAGAGAGTCTAGCATGACTGACAAAGTACAAGCAAACTGCCGATTTCACAACTGCATGATCGCATAGTTGATATTTATCTTGCAATCATTGACCTAAATTGTTCTTGCAAGCTAAAGAGAGATATGGATATTATCAATATGACACCAAGTATTGATTTTAACAACATCCTCGACAGATGTTATTATTTTATAAGTATCTACGATTAAAAATTTTAATTTTACATATCCATTTAATAGTACTAATTTATTTTATCAACTCCATTCCTATACTGATTTTTTAATAATGTTTAATAAGTTTTGTGCATCTGTCCGTATATTAACGCACAATTAATCAAATTTTTTGCTTTCTTTCATATATATGATAGAAACCGTTATTTTTATGTTGCGTTTTCGATAAGTCGATGAAAATTTTCGATATTTCTTTATAAACGTATAATACGCATCGGATTTCTTTCTTGAGATATATTGATAAATGATAGTTCGTTCGACGATCGGCCATCGTTTTTTTTTCTAGTAAAAAAAAAAGAATGACATATTCGCAGGAATTACAATCTATATCCTACGTTTGTTGTAGAAATCTAGCATCTATAACCCATCTCGCAATTTATGAAAGCTGCGAACGATCCTGCAATATCTGAGTTATTACACTTAAACGCTGTTAATAGTCAGTAAACTGAATAGAACGCAATATATAAGGGGGGTAATGAAATCTATAATAAAAGTTCAAAATTTGTCAATTGGAAGTAATAAAGGTGAAATTCTAAAGGGCATGCTACGCTTTAATAATCCAGTAATACTTAGTAGCTAATTAACTACACAATCAATATTTTTCACTAGATTTAATTCAGTTATGAACATTCAATTCAGATGAAAACATAATTATTGCATAAATGTTAACTATATGAAATTTAAATTTTTGATAAATATAATTCTGAAATAACATATCCATTATATCAATGATCTCGTTACTGAAACACTGATTATCTATTTATATACTGCAGCTATAGAGAAATACATATCATAGATTTTTATAATGCACGTAAAATATCGCATGTGTGGAGTGCAGCGTTCGCCAACGGTAATCCGGCTTTACATCTCATCAAAATAACAATGCGACATAATACCCGGATAAAATCGAGTTCACGAATGTTTGTGACTCTCGTTGCAAATCGCTGTTGCATTTCGCGCAGTGAAAAACTGATATCCACGTTTACACGCTTGTTGTAAATTTATCATGTAAATTGTTAGATTGCATTCGTCACATTATCTTCCCCATAAAGATAAACATATTCTTTTCAATTTATATATTTTCCAGACAGCTACGTTTGAAAATATTTGATAAATCAGAGCTATAAGGATTAAAGTTCTTTCCTGTCGTCACATGGAAATTTAAAATGTTACTGATGTATCATATACAAATACAATCACGTAAAAACGCTTACTGTATTGTGTTCTGAAATCTAAAAGAGGAATAGACAAAAGCAGTTTGTCAAAAAGTAGGGAACGTTTATCTTACATTTTGATATATATGATAAAGTAGCGATGTTGTAATGAGTTTTACTGCGAGAGAGACGTGCTCTGTTGAGTTAGCGATGAGCGATAACAGATAACGGGAAATTCGATTTGACGTATACCCGTTCAACCGTAAACAATAGTACGCCAAAAAGAATATCTTAGCCTCCATATTCTTGCCAGTTTCTGAAATAACGTCGAGTGAAGGCGTTCACATTACCCGACCTTTCCTTCGAGACCTGTGTCTCATCCATTTCAATGTTCCTCTTCGAAAACGCACCACGGGCCCGCATCTTTATCCACGAATGACGAAATTGCTTTACTATGCTAAAAATTCAATTTAATCTTCTATTCTTTATTATCGTCCGTGGGACACTCACGTTTTTTCTCAAAAATTTTTTTAAGGAAATGTAATCAGTCGCGTTATATTGTGACAAAGAATTGAAAAAAACAAGTGACTTCTATATTAATTACGTGTTAGATAAAAAAATTGTGTTTTACTGGTATTGTTATGTGGTTGCTTATTTTTTCTCTTGAAAATCTGTTGCTGTTATATCATTCTTAAAAATTATGATTCTCCGTAAAGACGATTTCCCTCAGGATATTCATTGAAAGGATGACGACAGGAAACGCAAGATTTACATCTTGCGTTACCGCAAGATAAGTGAACTGTTCATTTAGAAAGCTTTTCGTCGATTTCTCAAAGTGACATAAATACGAATGCGTCGCAAATGGCACTTTCAAACTGCATTGTGGCTCTTTAACGCGGTCGTCGCTATATGTTTGCGATTCCCGCAGGATGTTCGTCCACTCAAAGATTCTAACAGAAAAGTACTAGAGATTTAAGCAAAATACGCTTCCGCGAGCATTACGCTAGTAAGGCTCCATTAGGCTTAGATCTTAAGAAGATGGATAGCTCTACGCGAACATTCAGTGAAATATGTAATACATCTCAAAACCAATGACGTATGTTCTCATGGCAGATATTAAAGCCAAGAAATGATCTCACAATCACCGTACAATAGCGTATTTTGGAGGTAAAATAAAGTAAAAAATATTCTAATACGAAAAGGTCGAGGTTATAATTTTTAAATTATAATCGATCACAAAGATGAGTACTAATATCGCATGAAAGGCTCGTAATTACATACATACACATCGGTCTGTCATTTGTTGTTGATTTTCACAGTTAATATCGTTAATAATTAATAATTAATATATATTTCTACATTTGTAATTCTATATGCTGCACACTTGCATGTGTATATCTTAACACATATTTGTAAATCTATAAATAATATACATATAGATATGTGTTAAGATATACACATGCAAATGTTCAGTATATATATAATTACAAGTAGAACTCTATTCTACAATTAAATGCGAGTTATAGATAATCTAAAATCTTAATATGATAAATATTACGCGGTGGGTGATGAATTGGGCTGTAGGCTAGCACACGCAGTGCCAAGCAATCTGCATTTGTTTTTTTGTGGCTTTGAAATTAGCGCGCATACTGTTGTATAAAAGGTCACTATTCGCACGTAGAGACTCGAGCTGTTAGCCAGGTAGCGGCCGCTCCGCTTATTATTGTCTCTCGGAACGTAGTCGCGGCAATTAATTTAGGGAATTATAAATTGCTACTTCGTAGTACATACTTATGGGCGACAATCATATCCTTAACGTCGATCGAAATTATCTGGCGCCGCGCCGTACTTGGAATTTCTCGTCGATTTATCTAGCATTTCCGGATTTAGAGCGCGGTACCTAACGCACGAATTATCGGGCCGAGTCGGTTCGAGTAACGAAAAGCCATTGCGATGTATCAAATGTTCACTAACAAAGAAAATATATAAAGAATTTTATTTTGTAGTTAGTAGTATACCTAATATTAAATAACGCGGAAGTAATCAGTTGGTTGGCGCTCGATACGACGTACGGCGTATTTTTTGTTTCTATTACGCGTGAGTAGCGTTGAAGTCATTTGCGCGGTATTAGGTATCTCTCGGTACGCGTGACAGGTACTAGAGGATGAGAGACATAATTATTCCCTAGATGAACAACACAAGTACAGCCCTAATTAGCTCCGTACGTTAACCACGCAATATAACTTCGGCGTTATATCAACCGACCGTTCGAGATTCGTCCATTACGCAAGTTTACGAGACGTCGCGGTTAACAACGGGAGTGCCGTGCCAAGTGTCGTGCGATCCTTGTATTTTAACATAGCGAACAGCGTGTGCGATCGTAATTAACCGCGTTTTCGAAAGTGTCGTGTGCGAGCAACCAAAGAACCTGAGAGGAGAAGGAGGAAGAGGAGCTAGGAGGTCTGGCACGCATTTTAGTATAATAGGCGACAGCGGAACAGCCATGAGGTAATTATTTACTATTACATTTGTTACTGTTATGTAAAATTCATTTACAATTATTTTAAAACTACTTCAGTAAACTACTACGAGCAATAATTGTTTTTCTGAAAGTATTTATTATTTTGAGAGTTACTTTAATTCGGATACATATTTGTATTTTATAAGTTGACGTAATTTGCATTATTTACTATTAATTTTACATTATGTGATGAGTGATAAGTTATCCTTTATTTTGAGATAATGGATCTATAGAATAAAATACTATGAAATTATGAGATATATATTTACATAATTGTATGCATATATTAAAAGTTTAATAAGAATATTGCAAATATAATATTTCATAGATACATTGTGTCTTATCGTAAATAAACTAGAATAGATTGGTATCAATATTTAATCTTAGAACATGTATATGAGATTATTCATTGAATGTTATACGTACGAATTGTTATGCATATGAAAATACATAAATACAGACTACAGACAAAGCTCATAAAATAGAGTTTGTTAATATTTGACATAATATAACTTGTTAATTATGAGATTTAGTTAACTGAATTTTATGAGACAAACTCGTAAAATGGTAAATACGAGGAGTAAAATATTTTACAAGAACTTGCTTAAAAAAAATATAAAATATAATAAAGTAATTCTTGTAGAAGAAAAATTGTTAATTCCACACACAGTAAAGATGTTATACCTTACATTCTTTATCAAATATTCTACGTACGATTTTTGAAAAATTGGAAATATTACATAGAAATAATATATCTCAATAATGTTGTTTAAACAAATTTTTAATATCGATCATATAATTAATTAATTAATTAATTAAATTTTCTAATTCGTTATTTACATTAATATTGAAAAATAAAGAAAATGAAATTTAGTAAAATTATAATAAATATATATGAAATATCGGTATTTTTGTAAAATACAAAGTTTTAATTTAAATTTCTTCATGATATTCATATTTCATGAACAATAAAGACCTCAGATAAGTTATTTATGTGCATGTAAATTAATACGAAACAAAAATAAATTGATTTATATAAAACAGAATAAGGAAAATTTGTTCATGTTCTCCAGAAAATATACTATCAAAATACCGCACCATCCATAATGAATGTAAGACCTTCATATACAAAATTAAATATACAGGAAATACATTTCCTCAATTGATATCAAAGATATATATGTTAGTTAAAGATAACGTTAAATTAAAATATTTATTTAGTTACCAAAATATTTAATGTTTAAAACTGCAAAAAGTATTTTTCTTTTCCATAAAAATGTTATCAAGGAAAACATGAAGAGCAAGGAAACATCTTGTGTGTAATATTAGGTAGACAGACTCGGTTCGTACCTTTACGCCATGAACTGCATCTTAACGTTTATACGATCCTACCGCACTACAAACGAGCGTTTCTAAGTCGCATACAGGATACAAATTAATTCTCATCTCAGCCACAGCTGCTAGATACGGCGGCTTTTCAGCTTTCGCATAAATCGCGGTACTGTTAGGAATTTAGAAATTTGGTAAAGTTTAACCGGTGCGGAAATTTTTATTAGATAACGAATTCGCGCGTAAATCTGATGGTTTAAAGTTGAACTGTCTTCGCTGCACAAGCGATTGGTGGTTTTCGTTGATAGAGAAAAGGGACAGGTGACCGCGGATGATTAGCGAAGGAACAGAACGTTCATAACTTTGTCTATTGTATCCATCTAGTTTAAATTTCTATTTACTTTCGCGCCAAAAGTTTGCACCGAAGGGCTCAAGTGTCGTGTATGAGTTTGCGAAGAGCGACGAAAGCGTAAACGGATTTTCCTCCATCCGACATGGTGTGGCTAAGGACCCGCTATTATTTACAAAAGTTCGCCGTTCCTTACTTTCCTTTCTCGCCAAGTCGTACGCCGCTTTTAACGAAGCGAGGCGTACACGAACTTTGAAGATACATAGCAGATGGTGCTTTTTGCGGAAAGTCTTTCTCTCTCTTTATAATTTTTGCACCTAAGCTTTGCGAGAGTACGTAGTTTGTCCCAAATAAAATGAAACACGAATTAATCATATGCAAACGCGTTTGTGCCAAATTAACGCGAAGTATACTCACATAATAAAAAGAAAAATCCGTTTCAAGCATTTTTTTTAAAGCTATAGTTGCGTATTTGTTTTTCATTAAATAGAGCTGTTCGAGGTATTTTTTTTTCTGTTAAAAATAAAGTTAAACAGAAACGGGATAAATTAAATTATCACTAAAAATAAAACAAAAATAAAACAACCAACGCGTTTATTTTTTATTAATCAACAGGAACGCAGAGATTTTATCTCTCATATTGGAAAATTAATTTTCTCGTATAGAATTCGTTGAAATGGACTGAGCAATTTATTTCTACCAGTAATATTTTGACAAATCACTAGTCCCTCTTGGTCAGTTATTATATGCCAGTGCTCGATACGCATATGTCTACATCGATCAATATCGTTCAGATTATACTAGGCTATTTTTCTATTGATAGTACGATATCGCGAGATCATATTTTTTCCTCGCTGTGAATCGATGTACCTCTAGGTGCTTCACCTGCAACACGAAAAACGGCGGAGGATGCGGACGATGCTTCAAAGCGGTGATAAATCTCATGCTACTCGATCAAAAAAAAATAAAACTCGCGGCGTTTCTATTCGAGAAAAAATTTGCCGTGTAATGGATTCCGATCTTTTTGTATGCCGAGATTTTGTGCGTGTCCTACGCCACGCGCTCTTTTTTTTGCGTCAAATATCGAGGTAGCAATGGAGAGAAAGGCAGAAAAGAGAGAGAATCAAGAATTCGTACATATGCCCTTATATTCCCAGTTTTCCTCTCCAATGCGTCATCATACTAGCATTTCGCTATTGCGATGTGCCATAAAAAAAATCGTCCGTTTTTTTCGCATAACTTTAATTACCGCAGTTTTATTAGACGCGCTTTCAACGTACATGCGATAAACGGCATTGATCGCGCGTTCGTTTTTTATTGGAGATTTTCATATTCAGTGGTACAGCAAATTTATTTTATTACGACAAAACGAATGGGCGCGCGATAAAGGAAGTTCTGCGATGGTATCAAAGAGCTGATCGCGGTATAATATTAAAATATTTAAACGGTTAAATAATTGCCTTGTGCATTTGTGTTAAGCAGTGCTTGCCATAGACATTTTATTTTTGTTGATCATTAATTTACAAAATAAAAATTGAAACGTGAATAGAAAATCCGCGATTCTCGGTTCTTTCTATAGAAAGTGTTGACAGACGGAATTAGGTGAACCGAATAGTGCATGAGAAATGAGAAATCTCATAAAGAGATATAAATTGTTGTCTATTGGCAAGAACCGTCAAGGCAACGGGAAGATTGAGTAGCTTGAGACTCTTCGATCAATTCCAACGCAATAGTGTAACTCGACTCTATACTCGATGATATCCGAGAAGGATCTTAGAAAAGATCCTTCACTTTTCTATCTTCATGTTCTTCACATTCTCGATAACACTACGCTGCAAGAAGCGCGTTGTATTACACACACACACCACACACACACACACACACACACACACACACACACACACACACACACACACACACACACACACACACACACACACACACACACACACGCGCGCGCACACGCACACGCACACGCACACGCACACGCACACACGCACACACACACACACACACACACACACACACACACACACACACACACACACACACACACACACACACACACACACACACACATGTCATATATATGTCGCACATTTACACACACAATGGATTTTCAATTTCAATTACCGATATTGCGATATCGACGGTGCGCTCGTTTACCCGTACTCTCTACCGCATTCTCTCCCTGGATTTATGATGGATATTTTCCGCGCGTAATTAATTCGACCTAGTTTAACATCACATCGCTCGCTTACCTGGAGATTGGGTGGGCAATGATCGAGAAGCTCCAGCATGTGCCTGATGTTCTGCGCGTCCTGTATCACAAAATTCAGCTCCATGTCGAATTCACCGCCCACGAGCTGCACATAAAAAAAAAGGAAAACACGTTGAAAAGGTTGATAATTGTACAGCTGTATAATCCGCAGTGTTTTATGCGTATAAACAAATGTCGACAAGGCAAAGTTCATTCTAACAGCACGTACATTATTAGCTCTTCTGCGTCCAAATTCCAAATATATGAGTAGTCATAAATAGTAACTCTCATGGACACAAACGGATCGGAAGTTTCCGGAAAAATGTATGTGGATAGCGTCGGTATTTAATCGCGGAAATGTTGCTAACTGAAAGCTTCATCGCTCGATACTCGGATACGTACGTCAAACGAATGGTTGTACGTAACGCCATTCCGTTATATCGAAATCCGGACAGTCACGCGCGGGGTGAAACAATTAAATAATACCATTTTGACAACCAATCGCTGATTACCTTATGTTATTATCAACATTAATTGGTAGGAGCTACCTTCCCGAATCCGCGAATGCAGCGTCGCTTTTGTCTACCTATAGAATCTCTTGGTTCATTAAATATGTTTCATGTTCGACGTTGAAAAACAATATCCGATTTACGCGATACGCATAAAATGAATAAATATCAGCATTTTGTAATATATGTATTGGCGAGCGAAAATTTGCATTGGATTATACATACATATTGCATCTTTTTAAGAGCATTACGGTATCGCTCGTTATTGCACATAAAAGAACAATGAATAAAGAGTCACTTCCATTTCACGTTTTTTCACTCGCTCAAAAAATCTATATAACGTATGACGATTTGAGACGGTGATCGTCTGGCGAAACTAATACGTATATTTAGATCGACCGTGTAATAACGATGTATTTTTAGGGATACCCAAAACGTACCGTTGCAGACAAAACATTTTGGACACGAAAAGTTTACGGGCTATGTCCGTTTGCGGTTCTTTTTCTTACTGGGACGACTTATATATAGCCGGACCGGAAGTGCTGCCTCTGCGGAGAGAGCGTAATTTCCGGGGAAGTATTACGCGCTCATCCTCCGCGTTTCTTCTCTTTCTCGCCTTTCCCTGCTTCGTTTTCTTCGTAGACGTACCGGTATCGATCATGAATTCCTTACAGCCATATCCGTGTCTTCGGCGAGGTCATGACCAATTTTTACGAGCGTCGACCGCTCATAAAAATTCATAACTTACGCATCACCGTTTATAAAACTGCCTGTGCCGGCAATTGAAAGTAGAGCTTATCCCGGTTCAACGGTTTCGATCGAATCGGCACATCGGATCTTAACTTTACTCTCCGTTTCTGGAGGAGTTGTATTGTGAGCTGTGGGAGATTGGAATCGCCAGAATCGCGAGAGGAACGTTGGTTTCGTTCTACATTCCGAAAGAATAATGCTGCAACTATTCTTCTGCGAAACACGTGAGAGCGAGGGCAAACTTTCCGCGAGTAGGAATGTTGCTCTTTCACCAAACTCGCAACTAATACCGCGTTTGGTGCCGTTAAAGCGTACACCGATGCCGCGATGTTGGGAAAATAGAATTGTTACAGAGGCACCGCGTTCGATAATGGCACGCTCGGACTTTCTCGCTTTTACCCAGCGCTTTTACCACGGTTTACCATAGCGTTTGGAAAGCTCATGTTGCGCGTAATAAGATGACAAAGTTTGCTACTCGATCTCGGGAACTCTCGAAACTAAAAGCGGTAATATCAACAAACATTGCGTTTGACTCGACTCTTATACAAGTATAATAACAAGTAATTTCTGTGAGCAAGTAATCTGACGAATAATATGCCGGCAAAATTAACTAACATTTGCAAACGACAGAATATCTGTCATTACTAAAAAAATCTGTATGAAATTAAATTGAAATTTTATCATAAAATAAATTTCAAGACGCGTATATAGAATATTTTTTATATCGAATTATCTGATAAACTGCGTTTAATGAATTATATAAATTATCTGATATTATACTTTTTAATAAAGGAATCAATCGCTTTTCGGCATAATGTCTTGTTTTCTATTAATATTAAAATATTAATGTTAATAAAATTTTGTTACGGTTCTTTATTCCTCCGACCGACGTTTACACGAATATATGCATTAGATTAGAATGCCATAAAGGGAGAAACTGAATTTTCGAAGTACAGCCGTTTGGCGTACTCCCAACTATTTACAACGCAATTACATTCTTGCATATGCGATGCACTGTGGACATGAGAATGTACGCGCCTGGAATTTAATTTAATTCTTTTTTATGTTATATGTACTGCTAGCTATCCCATCACCAAAAATTAAAACTATTTAATCAAAATAAAGTGTTATTTAATCATGTTTATGTTGGTAAAAATATTTTGCAACTATATGTGATCAAATTATGCAACAGAAACATTTTTCTATAAAAAGTATGGAATATCTGTTATTAGAAAAAATAATCAGAGATTTATATGCAATTAATTTATGTGGATATTTCATGCTTGTCATTGTATGGAAAAGCTGAGATAGGGAGAGACATATGATGTGTGTAGATTAAAGTTTATATCGTCACGTATCGGCTCTTTCCGGAAATCGTTGATCCCTGGAGGAAAATAAATCTTTGCGTAATGGGAAGGGAGGGAGAAAGGTAAAGCATTACCTATTGCCGATAGAGAGGGTTCAATGCCGCCAAAGCAATTTTTCGAATGACCGATATCACTTGCGCGAATCTTAACAGCCAACATCGCGCCGAGAATCGAAAGAATAATCGAATGACATTAAAAAAAAACTCGATTCGCAGTTTTCGTCGTCGTAGCATCGCATTAGATCGCTTAATCTTCCTGAACTCACCCTCTGTTCTATGACACATAGACTCACCCATACGGTTTCTGTAAGACAATTTTTATATAATTTTTATATAATAAAAATATAATAAAAATATAATATTTAACATATTAGGTTTGTTTCTGTCATAAACTTTGATTTCTTGTTAAAATTGAGAATGTCTTCTAATGAAAAAATAGAAGAAATAATAAATAAAGTCAATCTTTTTATTTCTGATAATATGTTTTGGAGAACTACATGGTTTTCGGAGAAAAACGTCGGTTTTGTGTTCCGACGGTCTGAGAGGCCGTAGGGTGAGTTCGGAAAGGTTAAAAAAAAAAAAAAAGAAAGTTATTTTACGTAGAAAAAAGTAATTTTACTTATATCCCTTTGTGTTTCGATTTTAAAATTTGGATTGAACGATACAATTCAGATATAAAATAGTCCGACACTATTATATCTGCTCTCTTATTATTTGAAATCTATATGTGTGAATCCCTCGTTCTTTGAATTTAGCAATTCCATTTTGGCTTTTATATCCCTATTTTGCAATGCACAAACGGCCACGCGACATACGTAATGCAGTGGTGTACTAAACCTGAATGACGCTATAGATATGTGTGTACGTGCAGCTGAGAGAAAATGGGGGCGGACAAACGAAAAGTGATGAGTCTCAACCGGCGAATTAAGGTCGACTGGCAGAGCTCGACCGCTAATTAGATACCACTCACTTTTACACCTGCATATCCTTTGACAAAAACTGTTACGCGCAAGGTACAGCGTACATCTAACTTGCATATTCGACACTGAGAGCCATTAAGGAGTTGCGTACTTACAAAACTGGATGTATAAAATTATTTTAAATTGGTAATGACGTTATTTAATAAGTTTTCTTAGTATTTTACAATAAAAATATTCCAAAGCTTTTTTCTATAAGCAAATTTAAATATATTATACAATTTAATTCTTTTACAAATTGAAATATTTGACGATATCAGATAGTCAGTGACAATAACTATGCGTAGTTACTAGTTATTTCCAATCAATTTAGTATTTTTGTTATCGGAAAATCGAAACTTAATAATTCAATTTTCAACTCTCTTTATGGGTCGTTAAAGTGAAATTTATTATAATACGCTTTGCTTTATGATGCAATAATCGTCGATGCAAAACGAGAGCAAATAAATTTCTTTGGAAAATTGATTTATCAGTTTTATTAGTAAGCCGGTCCTTATTTGCGATGTACAAAGCACGGTGCGAACACGTTCGTGCTGTTTGTACTTGAAAAGTCTTTATCGAGTTACCGCAGAGACAAATCCTGTTTGTGAAATTTTAGACGTCCTCCATTTCCTCTGAAAATGTATTTCTATTGATTCTATTATATTTGTATGTTTTTGACTTTAATTTATTGCTAAAAAGGAGAGAAAGTTCTCGATGCGAAAAAGATGATACATTTTTCTTCTTTTGAAATTAACAAGATATAACGTAATTAAGAATGCGTAGACTTTATATAAAGTATATGTAAAAAATTATACGAAAACATTGCGCATGATTTAATAATTTAATGACTATAATATGTTAAACGTTACACAAAAAGAATTGCGGAAATATGTATCACGGTCATGCGACGCGAGAGTCTCCTCGTATATCATCTTGCGGAAGACCCGAGGATCACGAGCGTTATATCATTTCTGTCAGAGTAGGCAAGCACGTCTAGCGGATCAACAAGCACGCATCTAACTTTGGGATGTCATTAATCTGCATCGAGATCTGCATTTCAATCGCCAAATGATACGGTCCACTGTTCTATGCGCTCCGGTGAGACTTCCGCGAGATCTCCATCGGCCTTGTATTTACATATCGGTACAAGGGGCTACGGTTACGCGTTCTGAAATGTCGACTCTGTGACAAGTCACCTCTCGGGAGCATAACTCTGACAATATGAGTGCTGCATTTGAATTTGTAATACCGTACGCGACGATGCGCGTGTGAGTTACATGTCGCGCATTACATATGTCGAAGTAATCTCAGTCACGTTAACTGCATGCGTAAAACACGGCGTTTTAACTTTCGTTTAATCTCGCAGAACGCAAACGTATATAGTTTGCCGTAAAATATATTTCCAAACTATTTCCTCTTGAGTCCTTTTCATAGATTCAGAGCGTGTTAAAATAACGATAACTGGCTCTCTTTCACTGACATACGATTTTCCTCATTTTACTAACTTTGATATAATGGTATTATAACAATACTTCGCTCTATACTTCATTAAATATTATTGCAAATCAATGTAATTCAATACTTTATACAAGTGTGTTCCACGCACTTGGTTATTGCATTAGTGAAAAGTTGAAATTGCGGGATATGCCGCACGTGTGTATATGCAAGGAATATTCGAGCTGCTATAAAATCGTACCGTGTATGGATGTTGTGTTCTTCGGTTCACGGCCATTCGACCTAACATCGGAAATTCTCTTTGGGGCTATACGCCGCCAGGGGTTATTTCGGTAGGGCATTTGCAAACTGTGTTCCGGGAAATTTCAGACCACGCGCCTATCGCCGCTCACCCCATATCTTGCCACTTTACGACTTTCGGCGACATTTGCTCGTAGTGTATAGGGGAACGTGGATTTGAGTAATTCTCTCCCTCTGTTGTGGAAACGGGGACTTCGTTGCTCCTTTCTAAACATTCCGTCCCGTTATAACAGCTTCATTGCGTTTAATTCCCATCTCAAGAAATAAGACCCGCAAAACTCGTTTTATTTATTAAAGATAATAATCAGGAATATTATGTTCACTGTATAAATATTAAACGCGTCAGAAGTTTTTAAAGGAATTTTTTTGTTCAATTATGCATACGAGAAAATTTACACTCAAATGCATTCTGACATTTCGAAATAATTACGGTTAACTAAAAACACATTTTTAGCAATATGTTTGCAGTTCTTGTTTTAGGCTATTTTAAAATTGCGCAGCGTCAGCACTTGTAATGAATAAAATACGAGCTTAAAATGGTGCAGATTTACATGCTTTCATGTATGCTTATCTATAATGGAGAATAGCGGTCCTATCTCTCCATTTAGAAATAAGAGAAGATGCACGACTAGGAAGTCTGACATTCCGGGTGAACTATGTAACTCGCTCGCTCCTCTCCCGTCCCTTTTTCTTACGCGTTCGCGCGTACTCCACTTCCGTTCAACATTCATATTTATCTCGCGTTGCTTCTTAATTAGACCGCCATCTTGGATGGTTTTAAATTCACGAGCATTGTTCTTTCTTTCACGATTCACACTTTTAGTCGCCACGGTCACCGATGAACTTTCGCTGGGTCGCTGTAAATTTTTAAGCTCGCGACTTTTATGCACGAATATGAAGAAGAAAACAATTAATAACTTCCATCCTTCCCTTTGTATACAGCCGCGCGCAAAAAGTATGAGTTGATATTTAACTCTCAACTAAAGCTGGAAAAATATCCTCTTTTAATCGCATGTTATTTATACAGACGTTAAACGCGTACGTTTTGCAACGGTATATAAAACCGAGAGTAAAACATTCATATTGAAGCATAAGAAACGCGAAGTTTTCAGGTCTCTATTGTTAAATACGCGTACAAACGCGTAAAAACACCGTGTAGTTGTTAGCTATATACATGCTTCTGCTCAAAGAGGACAAGTATGTTACGCGCAGCGTTTGTTACATGTCGGTGCCTTTGTGAAAACGGAGTTTCCACCGTAGTTCTAGATCCGGTAGCAGCGCATATCACGTTTCAATTATGTCGGTGACAGTACATTGACTCCGATGGGGGAACGTGATGTCATTTTGAGGAGGCCAAAATCACAGACTTCCGCAACTATCCGGAACAATCTGATAAGTAACATACATTGCGTCGATTACAGATCCGTGTAACACCGGGGATCAGCTATTTACGTATATGAACGGTACAAAGGAATTCCGCTGCGTTAAACCATGCTTGTTAATAGATCGCGTTATTAGGCAAGGATTATTAGCGACTACACCAAGCGAATTAATGTCAGCGCTATTGTCAGTGCTTTCGTCATAGAGCGATGCAGATGGACGAAAACCAAGGATTTTGTTATATACATCCGCGAATTAAAGCCCCCCCCCCACCGTTATAATCAGGTGTAACGCAACCAATTTCGAAATGTCAGAATGCATTTGAATGTAAATTTACTCGTATGCTTAATGCGCCGGTCGAAAACACGATAAACAGTAATGACAATACGTACGCTTCATTACGTACATTTGATCGAATCGTATTCATCGAGTGATTGTTTATTCAAGTACGCAGGAAACCACGGTTACGGAAACAATAGTTACGATATAATAATCATTTCAATAACTCCTCAAAATTCTGCATAATTTGCCGCTGTTTATGTTCAAATTTTAGCGAGGCGTGCATTTGACGGTATTCCGTTCGTTTTCCCCCGCTTATTCAACATGAAAAGGAATTAATAGGAGAAATTCTCCGTAATTGGACCGCGAGTCATCGCCACGTAAGCACTCTGTCACTTTCTAGATTGGGCTAACGCACACCGGACTCTGACATTCGCGCTGTCGTCAGGCGTCCTCGAACATGCATCGCAGAGGACGTAATCTGAGAGCCGTCTCGAGCCGTTGCGTTGGTGCAAACTATCCGATTTGCATTCGGAGCAATGTTGAAGTCGGGGTCAATCTCACGGTTCCAGGGCTCAATGTGCGCCGCTCCGCGTGCCAACGAATCCCGAGTCGGGATCATGTTTGGTAAATGCTAGATAATGTCTCTCCGTCCACCGTTGTGGAGTGTGTCACGAAAGTGAGATTACGAATCGGGTTTCCGTATGTCTGACATTACAATTATTGTCAACAAAGCAATTATTGTCGGCTGTCACCGTGAATAACACAGACATCGCCTTCTTCCCATCTTCGAGAATAAACGGGTCGATAAAATCGTGCTTAAATATTATCCATATGTAGATATTATTGTAATATTTAGAAATCGCACAATTGAACTTTTCAAACCGACACTTGCATAAGAGAACTTACAAATTAAAATTATATTTTTTCTCCTTTAAATATTTGAGAATTAGACACACACACAGAATCACGGATTGAGAATCATAATCCGTAAAAAAAGGAAGCAAATAAAAATAAGTTTCGCAGAAATTATTAATTCCTCGAGATTCACCCTTTCGGTGTTTGACCAATTGTGATAACGAGCGTGTAAATCTAATAGAGAAGTTCAGTTGTTACGGTAATTATTAACAGTCAAGCGAAACATTAGTCTAGCGAATGTTTCAATGTCATCTCTGGAACATATTAGTCCTTTCTTATACATTCCCTATTCTACTTAACGTTGTCAGGCGCTACCGTTCGCGTTCACGTACGGCAAACGACGACGGTGGCACTCACTCGGAGACGTTTCCTTAATTAATGAAACTTGTGACAATCTGCCGCGGATTGCATGCAGTATTTCCCACGGCTTTAACAAGAATTCTATATGCAACAGTGATGAAGGGGTCGTAAACAAGTCAAATAATGACAGCGCTGTGCCCTCTATTGGAGTCATCATTCTCTCTCATTACTGTTATGAGTTATATTCATTAGGAGAAATAGAAAAGAAAGTGCTCAAAGTTATCGGGAAGTGAAAGGGATAACACAAAAGCCGGTGGGTTGAGATGAGAATGGTCGCGAGAGAAATCAGACGTGCGGTGTTTGTGTCTCGTTCGTGCGGGATTCTATTCATCGGTAATGATACCTCTTTTGTGTCTGATGAAAGCTCTGATCCCGCGATTAGTCCCAAGTATTTGGCAAAACGAGTATAGATAATGACTCAAAATACCCTGAAGATAGGTTTCTAAAATAGCGTGCGCATATTGGATTATATACCTTTGTGAAGATCAGTTTCGATTCACGATGTATGAACTATTTTCTTGTGTGTCTAATATTAAGCGTCGAGTCGCGAGCACGTAATGATTCATTGGTAAGACGATAGAAAGAGGGAGATGTTTCACTCGTAAGTAAGTGAAAACTTGAACGGGCTCGATAGAAGAAGAAGAGGAGGTCTAAAGTATATAGAAAAATACTACTGTCCTACGGTGAAGTCTGAAGTTTCTCGACATACTATATATCCTGTATACAGTTACGAATAGTTGTATTCTGGAACGAGAGGAGTTTTTAATTATGCACAGTTCGAATGCTAGGTATTGCTTTTTCCCCGGTGTCGGTAAAAGTAAAAAAGTTCGAGATGCTGAGGAACGTTAGTCACGCATAGAGATTATTTAGCAAAACGGAAAGCAATAAGGCAGAAAAAAAAACCGAAGGCGTTTAATAATATTTCTCCTTGGAGCTTTTGTTGATTTGGAACACTCAGCATTTCATAATCTATATAAAAGCGTTTAATTAATGAGAGATAATGCGTTTAAACTATATGCGACGTTGCATTCAATATCGTTTAATTCTGCGAAGCTCATCGTTTTAAACAAACTGTTAATTATGTACTAATGAGTTTGTGCTGTGATGAGAAATGAGAATTAGTTTTAGTTAAAACAAACTGACCGATAATTATTTTGTTATGAGGTCAATGAGGTGTATTGCGCAAATAATCCTTAACCTGTTTAGTTCTCTTCTATATCTTTTAATTAATAACCATTGCAACGATTGATAGAGCGAACAAAATGCCAATAAATATTGTATTTATATCACTATGTTTAAAACCACTATTTAAATCACTGTTTAAAATCACGGAACTGATTATATGATTCTTATTATCTCTGAAATAATGACTCTGAAATAGTCAAAAAATATTATGAACATTATTTATATCATCGAAGCATATTCGTACATCATTCTAAACATTGTGCACTTTATATTTTTAGTATTCAGCTCCTTTCCCACTCAAGTGATGTTAATTACCTTCCTTCGCATTCGCGCGTTCAATAAATTGCTCGTCATCCAACCGTGATACGGCATGACATGTATCTCTTTCGATTGCCGTCTTTACATGTCAGAACACCAACAGAAAATTCCCGATAATACGACACGGCGCCCGCATATAAAATACGAATTTCTAGTTTCGACATCAAAGTAAGGCGCGCGTACTCGGTGTTACGTAGTTCGTTGATTGCGAGCGACGAATCTCTATTATTCACGCAATTTTGGCAATCCTTTGAATCAGTTAATGGTTTAATTAAAATAAACGCGAGAACGCCGGTTACAGGTCTGCCAGATTGATGCATGTCTGTCGCAAAACCGTGTACGTCATTATTTACAGTGAGTTGACATGCTTCGTGTCGAGAACCGAGTTCCGTGCTAAAATCGATCGGACCGATCTTGTTTTCGCGTATTGTCCGTTCCCACGTATAGTTAACAATCTGTCGCTCTCTCACTCCTTCTCAATAAACTTGTTAATTTTGAAATTTAAAAAAATGATTGACCGAATGTATGTAGATTTGGAACGATATTTTTGTTATAAAATGCGCGTAAAATGAAATGTATACGAAATTAATTTTGATAATCATATTATTAAATAATAATAAGTTAAACCTATATGGATGTACAATCAATTAAAGAAAATGCTATTTATGGTCCGGATTGGATCTTGGTAACAATAATATTGTGTGACTTTTGTATATTTTTTACAAATTCAGTAAACTGCGCGCCGATTTTTTGTCGGTCTTTAAAACATTTCTTTGGAACAGTAAATCCATATACTTAAATCGATAATCGATTTAACTTTTTCATGTTAATAATAATTAAGGATCCTGATTAAAATCACTGTAAAGAATTTATTGCGAAAAAAGTCAGCCCAGCTAGGGCCACAAGACCGACAAAAAATCGACGTGCAGTTCAATGAGTTAATGAGTTTGAAAAAAGTATACAAAATTCACGTAATATTATTATTAGGCTATCAAAATCCAATCTAACCAGGACCGTAAATGGCATTTTCTTTAATTGATTGTATATTATTAAATATTTAATGTTCTACGTAATTTTTTTAATCAGAATAATAGCCGTATAAATTTATCCATACCATTCAATATAATGCAATATAATAAATGTTCAGCTAAACTTGTGTGTAGTTCGCTCAATTTTATAAACTCGCAGAAATAATCGATATATCGATATAGGGCACCAACAGAGTGAAACGGAGAACACAAATATGTATACGAAACTCGAATTTGAACTGACGTTATCACGATAACTAGTGCATCCTTTTCACATCAAGGGTTTCGTACTCATCAAGGGATAATGACGATGTCGATCGATCTAATTCGTTCGAGTACTTCGTCCATAATTGAACGTGATTGGAGTGACTCATCTCGACGCAATGAAATCTAGCGATCCAACCCGTATAGGCAGCCCGAGGTCTGCTTGTGTTTCTCGTTGTTAGCACTGTCGGCTACACATAGATCATTCATTCCGAAGTGCAAGTGTTTGCAGTGTGGAGGAATTTCGAATCGATAGGAACCTCTCGGATAGATACGCACGCACCATCGATCCCCGTTCTCTTCCTCCATCCCGCATACGAAACTCGCACCACTCTTTACTCAACTTATTTTCTGAAATATTTATTGACTATATTTTTATTCGAAAATATTGTAGATTATAATTTTTCCTTAAAAAAATGACTTAAAGGAAAAATTTAAAACCGATATTCTAATTTTTTTTTTTTACAAAGTTCTTTTAATTATTTTTCGTTGAATAAATCAGGCAATAAAATCTCAAAGTTACGAAGCTTAACAATAGTCATTCACACATTACGCAGAAAATATATAGAATCGAAATGACGTTCACGTCCCCTACAAGCTAAAATATATGCGTATAGGGGAAATCTCGGGACAAACAAAACTGAGAGCGGCGGCATGTTGACGTCACGAGTGCGCCAGCCGAGCTTTTCAGAAGATCGAGTGCCGACAGGAAAGCGAGCGTGGGCGGTCGGCTTAATTGGAGGTGAGAGGGAGATCATAATTTTACGTCGCGACATGAGGGCACCGACGTCGGGACGCCTGTAATTTGTAACCTGCGTGCTTTGAGAGGGCTATACGCCGCCGCACCGACGGACTGCAAGATCGCAGCATTAGCAGAGCAGGCAACCGTGCGTGGCATCGCATAATCGACCTCGACGAGCCATGATACGACGAGTAATCGACGGGTTTCAATTCAGAATGCGAAACATTTGCGCATGAATATCTAAAGCTTGTCGTCTAATTCCTGCGCGCTGGTATACTTTACGTCGAAACGTTAGTGTATAATACTCTCGCAGGAAGACGTTGAGAATCCACGAAAGCTTGCGGCTTTTACGATTTTCACGGAACAGCAATATACTCCCATCTTGATATCTTTTACTTTCATGTATCTAAAAGCTTCGAGACATTAATAGCTCTCTTATACTAATACAGCGAACTAGCAAATAATAATCCCGTCACTATTATAACTATGATCAATGGACGGAGTTGCTCATATCTATGCATGAAATGGGAAGTCCCTGACGTCATTAGAATTCTAAAGGAATTGGTCTCGCGTCATATCATCGAAGGTGTAAATTATCACTTTATCTAAACATTATACTTATTTGTTTATTTATTATTACTTTACAAACACAAGATCTCTTTATCTTTATTGTCTATTAATCCTCGTAACTTGAGCGATCAAACAATCAATCAATATCCGCTGTTAACGCATATGCAGCTAATTGATTAAAATGCATCGATGTGTGTAGATGACGTAGCGAAACTATTTGCGCAAAGACTAGCATGGGGATCGATTTGGCAAGCGGAGAACCAAGTTCTTACCGGGATGTACATCCAATGCCAGTTTATACTGGGTATTGGTGCTGACAGTTTGCTTTCGAATTCAGGACGCAACGGTTGTATTTACTGGGACACCAAACGCGAAAGCATAGAATGCACTCTGTTCGACTTTTACATTTAACGCGTCTAGTTCGCAGCGCCTAGGACTCTATATCGACTATCGCTGTGCAAATAATCGCATATGCATGATTTCAACGTTCAACGAATACGTTATTTAATCGAACGACTCAGATATATCTTTTATCAAAGAAAATATGATACACATAATTTTTTAAATAATATAAAATATTTTAATAATATAGAATAAACTTTCAAAGTAAAAGCCCAATAATTAAATTAAATATTTCTTACATTAGAAAACGATTACGACGAAAATTGAGGGCCTTCCTGCAAGAGAGATGCACATACACAAGTCAACTTACTTTTTTTTTCTTTCAAGTAAGATAAGTAAACTTACAACTTTATAGGTTTGATGAGCAATAAAAAGCGCAATCAAAAAGCGTTTTCTAATTTTTATTTTTACTTGACTACTTCAGAGTTAAGGTGCCTTTTCACGTTGACGCTCGACGCTCATTTTCAGCAAGCAAAAATCTTCAGAAACATTATCTTTTTATTTATACATATATGTATCCATAAAATATTATTACTTGAAGATATTACTTGAAAATAATTAATATTTTACGTATTTCGAAGTCCATGTTTGATTGTACTGGGACAATTAACGACGATTCAGCGACGACGCTGAACATTACACAAATTCAACTTCATTTCTTTGACGCTAGCGTCAAAGCGAAATCACCACGTTCACCTTGTTGACGCTCATTTTCAGCGTCTCATGAATTGGCACCTTTAAAGCACTGTAAATCGGGGCCAAGTAAAATAAAAACAAAAGAGAGACAGAGGAATGTATAAGAAAACTTTTACGATACGTCAGTTCTATATAGCGACTTGACTGAAGAAGCCCATGAAGATTGTGATACATCATCGCACCAATGAGACTCTGATTTGGATATTTAGATAATTTTTATATTACAATTGATTTGTTTGTATTATATTTTTATTTTGAAGTGACATAAATAATGATGTGTTTGCATTTTTTCCCCGAAGTATTATATATTGTCATGGGGTTGTAAGTATCAATAAACAAAATGTTTTTTTTTTATTTTTTATATTTTTATTTACAAGTTTATAAAAACTTCAGAAAAAATCAAGATAAATTCTTGTAACGCAATTTTTTATTTTAGTAATTTTGCAGTTACTGCAAAAAAAGTTATTTCTCAAATAAAAAGTTGTTTTCTCAAAATAGAGTTACTCGACTTACATTTCTCTTTCATGGAAAACCTCAATTATAGCGAGTATTAAACTAAAAAAGTTCCGATGTTACAAATTAAAAGTATACTGCGTGCGCGCGAAATACGCAGAAATATTCAGTAGTAGATTATAAAAAGGCAAGTATATAAAAAAGTTTCTCGGACGTACACAATTTTGAGCTCAACGAAATCTCACGTGTATACGCTAATTACTAGAATTTCCGGCGATTCCCGACAGTTACATATTTCTATAATAGTGGAAACTTTGTTAATGCGTGGATTTAATCAAAATACGCCAAGAATAGTTTATCACGCCTCAGAAATTACGAGCGTTATGCAACGCTGGAAACAGGTGTGATATTCGTACTAACCAGCATTATCCTATATTTTTTTTTCTCTCTTCACTTGCACGCCTCGGCAATGCCATTTTCATTTCTGCGCGGTGGGAAATTCCGCAGAGCGCTAACGGACGATAACGAGCAAATGTGAGTAGCAAACCGCAGATTTAATGATGAGAGTGCTGGTGTCGACGCGCAGTTGCGCGATTCATTTAGCAATAAATATTCCCGGTGGTAGCGATACAAAGTTAGGATCGTAGTTCCGTGCGAAATATATTTGCGCGCTAATTTTTCTCCGTACATTTTTTGTTTCAGATAACGAAAGATAACGCGAGATAACGTATAGATAGGCATCGTAGTAGATACCTACAAAATATTCCATGCACGATTTCGAAACTCTTGCAGAATTCCAAAATCACATTACTCCCGTCGTGCAAAGGACGCACGTTAGATCGCATATGTCGAATTGCATTTCCGACGAACATTGCACAGATGCATTTAATGATTTTATTCACGAACACGAGCACACAACGTCGTATTCTTATATCGCACCGCGTCACAAGGTGCGGCCGAGTGCTTGCTGCAATGTCCACCGTAAAGTGCGCGAATGATAAAAGCGACGAGAGAAAAGTCGGCGAAAACGCGCAAAAGCGGTAGGCGAGAATTGTGCATGCGAAAAAGGGTAAAAGGAAAAAGAGAGAACGTAGCTGCAGGCAGCTAGGTTACAATGCAAGCGCAGATGCCGCACTATAAGAAGTCGGTGAGACGTACGAAGACGACAGTTTGTCTCTGAGGGAAGATCAAACGGAGCGCGAGGTCGAAAGGCATACGTCTACCATCCAATAGCCTTCCCCTTTCTTTTTAGAGCCCCTTTTTTCTCCGTATTTCCTACCGCTTCCATCACTGACGCATCCTATCTACGAGTCCGTTCTCCTGGATGACCGTTCCGCGAGCGAGAGCAAAATCTGATTCTCAAAGTTTCATTGCGCGTGCGACATTTAATTTTCTCTCCCGGTATGTCAAACGGGCCATTCCGCTCGACCTGTTATTATTTCAGCGCTAGCCTTTCCCCTAATGAAGATACTCTGCAATTAACTTGGAAAATTAATCAACAAACGCGAGCAAAATTATTAACGAACGATATTTTAATTTGAAATTTCATTAACGAGAAATATATTTATTGTCGTAAATTGAAAATATTCCGCTAAAAGATGTGACGTAACACACCTTTTTGCTACCGCGAAGCGGAGAGTGGTACAATAGGTCGTTATCGTCACCCTCCGCAATCATGGCAGAATAACGAGAAAAAGTCCGAGTGGAAAGCCCGCGGGGAAAGTTGAGCGGCGGGAATAAAAATCAACCATCCAAATTTGAGCGTTATAACTTTCATCGTTCGTTCGCTGTTTGCCTAGGTTCACCTATAGTCCGGTCAACGGCGATTGCCGACGAGATAGAAGGAAAAAAGACGAGAAAGTCGCATCAGTGTTCGAATGCACTCTGTATCGAACAAATCTTCTTTTCAAATAGATTGCGCGCGAGATGCATGCGTATTATCTGCGTTGCATTCCGCCCTCTAGCTCTTTTGTCGTTCGCGCGATGAAACCGTCGCACCTATACGTTCCTCGACGATAAAGCGAGAAAATCATGATCGAATAAATCCTTTTCTCGACGCGAGCAAACGAAAGAATGTCGATCATCGTGCGGGAAAAATCAATCGCCCGCGCGTCCATCTTTATCGGTCATGCTCTGCAATCATTATCGCAAGAGCGTCGAATAAATTATGCGCGTATATATAGCGCTCGTATATAACACAATGGAATTATTCAGCGATGTGAAATTTCCGTTCGACACGGCGGTTTATATTCACATCGTGTATGCCGTCGCGATAAACTTTTCATCAGGATCTTCCATAATTCCGCGGCACAATCGCCAGGTACCAAGGATGTCGGGCGCGGGTGTATATTATCGGGGTTGAGAAACGCCGAAATGCAGTCGCTGTATAATTCGGGGCGGTCTCGAAACCGCCTCGAGCGAAATAGGTCAGTACATCGACAAATGTACAGAGGCTTAGAACGTGTACATAGAAAATTCTACTGCGCAACATACCCGTCATGTAATTAGGCTCGTGGAAGGTTTCAACAAGCCCGCGGATGATAATTGTCTTGTGGTCTCGTTAACGATATCGCGCGCATGACAACGCGCGGTATTTGTATAAGCAGTTGTTAGATAACTGTTAATGAGTCATTTATTTCAAAAGAGTTACCTGTATTCATTACCACTTTCTACGTGATAAAGTAAAGAATATAAGAACCTTTTTTTTTTTTTAAATGCATAAGAAAATATGTATATTTTATAATTTTAGATAGCATTTATACAGAAGGGTAAAATTAAAAAGAACATATATAAAATATTTTTCTTCGAGTCGTGAATATTTTCTATAAATATTCATACGCGGAACGAGTATTACTTACCGGCGTATAATTTTTTTTCAAATACGTAATATCGAATATTTTCGCGGCATATATTTGGGATTCAGGGTAATACCGTCTCGCAGTCATGCATATAAATTACGCGAATACGCGGCCTTATTACCGCTGTTGATTTCCACCGAGTATTCTCAGCTCGGATCAAGCTTGAAATAACGAGTATTATCCGACATGTCCGGAGACTGGCCGATATCGAGTGGCCCAATATCGTTGAACGAACGGCAAGCGGTTTTTCTACTTCCACATCTCGTTCCGTGTGTACACCGCGTAATCAAATTCAGCGTATTTCGAGAGCAAAGAAAACGCCGGACTGGCGCGCTCGAGAGGGGAAAAAGTACGTCGGAAGTATCGTGATGGACGTCCCCCGTTGAAAGAGGATGAATAAACAAAGAAATATCGCGAGGGCAAACTAGACGATGCTGAGAGCTCCATCTGTGTAGATTTCGTCCCCTGCCATTACCTCGGTCGTTCGCCTTTCCAGCTCGGATGTCCATTTCGCTCGTCGATTCAGATAAGGGATTAAAGGCGTAGCACTTTAAAGTTCGCCTTCGTGCGGCCCGAGCGGCGCCATTGAAACCGTTTATGCCACGCCGTAATTCAATTTATATCGCCGTTGCGTGGCGCGCAGTCGAGTAATGCCCGTATCACACTAGGCGATTGGCGATTGCGTTTACGTTTGCGTCTACGTCTTTTGACCAATCGGAACGGAAATCGCGAATCGCAATCGCCAGCAGCTACTTTCTGATTGGTCAAAAGACGTAAACGCAAACGTAGACGCAATCGCCAATCGCTAGTGTGATACGGGCATAACGCCGGCAGAATGTCGGGGATACGCATCGTACGTGTACGCGACACAAACGTGCTGTGACATACGTCCAAACTACACGCACTTACGAACGGCGCGCAATCGAGCACGCCAGCTCTGCCGGCTGGGTGCTCGTTTGGCTCGCGGTTTCGTGAGTTTGCGGCTCGATTCGGATGTGCCGCGCCATAGGCTGAACACCGGATTCTAATCAATGAAAAGCGGCATCGTTTCATCGGTTTAACTGTCGGCTGCAAACGATCGCCTTTGTCCGATTGCAAAATTCGTATCGTTGAAACCGTTCATCCCAATTTAAATCGCGTTCCGCCATTGTACCGTACGTCGTGCTCGTGCCGATCCGTTTAATTCCGTGCGCTCGCGCAAATTATTTTTAACTCACTCGTACATGTATCTGAAATCGTCACTTGTAGGCCGGCAAAAAACACGCGGCACGAATGCAGATATGTAATTCTAATTATGCTCCAATTAGCCCCTTTGTACTCGTGTCTATAAGTTCGCAATTAATGATAATAATTAAAGAATAAAAAGTATAGGCTTTTGGAGCGAAAGCTTTCATTATATAATCATTAAACAGACCCACGGTTATTTATTGTAATAGTTTATACATTTGCTTTTTCTCAATAAAAGCGCATAAATCATGTAACTTTTTTCTTTTTATGTATGCGATTTGTGTATGTGAAAAGAGAGGAACTATCTATTTCTTCTTTTTCAAAACAAGGCTGTTGCGTCAGAAAAGAATCCGAGATCCTTTTCATAGAAATGTCATGCAATATGTAGTAATGAATCACTCAGGTTATGCCATGCCAGTTAGCGCGAAGTATCGCGTAAAATATGAAATAAACATCACGTCGCGACAAACACCATGAAACACTGTTGTAGGTTCTATTTTTATGCCGATTGTATAGAAGTCGCGTGTATCGCTGCGTGGGATTGGTTCCGCGCGGCACGTGCGAAGCGAGGAAACATGTTTTTCGCGTCTATTTCTGCTTCGTTATCTCGCCGGCAAAGTTCGTAATAAAGCTCGTGGCAGCGTCTCTATATCGTAAGTGAATGGGTAGGTGAGGAAAAGCATCGCATCGCTAATGAAATGACGTTCTTCTGTCGTAACCGCATCCACTCGTGCAGAACTCGCAATTCACAAAGTTGCGCAAAAAAAAAAAAAATCGTTAAGCTGGTCCCGACAGTTTGCGGCTACGATGTCACTTGCGTATAAATTTTTTTTTCTTTCTTCTATACTTCTCATATCGCCATAAATATCACCGTGTGGTTTATAGTGTGTGCAGTATATATATGACGTCAAAAAAGCGCGAGTTGGATTGTGCGTCATGTTATACAAATATCAAGTATATATATATATATGTAAATGACTCCCCACGTCACATGGACGCGTGTTTGGTCTGGTTTCGGGTTTTTTAATATTTTTTATTTGGAAAAAAAAGGACGTGTATATTGAGACATAAAATTGATAACGCGTCAAAAACTGCGGTTCAGGAATTAAAAACCTCATCGTGTCATATTTTGTACATCGCAAATGTGCATGTTGTTTACTTTCAAACCTTAATATATAACCCTATATATATAAATTATCTACTTGAGTCTCTGTAGTCGAAAACTTTGTTGCCTATTTTCGCCACTAGAAATCTAAAAGAAAACAAGTCTCAGTAACATCGCTATTTTTATTGAAACGTTTTTTGACATATCTAGAATCTATTTTTTTGTTGTTAAAAATTACAATTTTTAAGTGTTTCTGTCATTATACATCTTTGTACATCTTTAAACAAATCTCGAATCTATTTTTGTTAAAACAAAATTTTTGTTAAAACAAAATTCGTTTAAGATTTACTTAATTATAAGCTTTTTGTCCATGATTCACAATCTTAAAACTAGACTGGAGTTTTTAATTTCCGATAAGTAACTCCGTAATTACTTTTCCCGTCCAATTTTGGCAGACGAAAATTGACTCCACGTTCGTCAAAGAATCTGTCATTACCAGAAAACGCTGTAGGATAAAAAAACAAGTATATAATATACACATACTCACACATACACTCTCTCTCTCTCTCTCTCCCCCCTCTCTTTCCCTCCCCACTTTCCCTCTCCCTTTCCCCTCCCCCTTTCCCTCCCCCTTTCCCTCCCACCGCCTTCTCTCTGTTTATTTGCGTGCGACGGAGTTGAAATTCATCAAATCAACGATACATGTGTTACGCCGTTACGCGCGGTTACCCCATTCTTGTTCATCCCCCCCGATCGCCATCATATCGGGCTGTACCTGCTCTCGCTCGTCTCATTCAACTTCATTCGCATCCCTCAAATCGGATTTGCGTCACGACTACGGTCGAGGCGGCGAGGTATCAAGGATTTATCGACATTTTCAAGTGGGCTACGGTATTTTCAATTATACCGTGCACATTCCCCCGACTCCACCATATTCTAAGGATAATAATATGAGCTCGTGATAGCGCCGCTAAGATTTTCAGGAGCTCGCATTATAGTGTAGACGATGTAGTCTCGTATTGTTTGAAACAGACAGCTCTTGTGATACGTACCATTAAATAATTAAGAAATTCTATTGAAAATGCTTGCATTTAATGTTGCAGATTTTCATGGTAACATTTTTCGTTTATAATTCAATTCAATCTGAAATGCTGGATTTATGTGAAAATTGTTATTAAAAAAGCGCATTGTTAAGCATCGTTTTCCGATTTATCAATTTATCTGACAACCTGTCGATTTGCATGCATGACTTTGCAACGATCCACACAGAATTGAAGGCGTCTTGATGAAAAATCACGTTCGTCGCTTACAATTTTGTTAGAAATGAAAAATTCTCGCGACACCCGATTGTTTCAATAATAAATAATGGTGTAACGCGACCATTTCTCAAATACGCACTTCACTGATTTGTTACCATAGGAATAAAGACGCTCGAGTAATACGTAAATCCTAAGAAACGACAGACGCGCATTTATCGATCAATTGACGCCGATGTTCGTTTAGAAAAGGGACGGACTAGAATCATTCCGGGCACAAATCCCTCGTTTCTAAGGTACACCATAAGAAAGCTCGGCCGCGGCAATCCTGCGTCTGGCATGAGATACGGGTCGTTCTAATGGCCGGGCTTAGCGTCTCCCTGCGACACAAAAGTCCGTTGCCAAGCAAAAATTCATTTTTGCAGCCCGGTGTCGCCTCGACTGACGCGAAATGATACGACGACGGGCGGGAGGGGGAGGGGGAGGGGGAGGAGAGTGGAAAGGAGAATGGGTGGAAAACGAAGCGGATGGGAAAAAAAAGTCAACGTCATAGCGCAGTATTTGTCATGGGTAATGGCCTGCGTCGTGTCGACGAGAGCCGGCCTTCGTCGTTAACTCGTTACCGTCCCGGTAATCCGACGGCGCTATGCGTGGAGGCGCCATGGCGAAGTCGACCTTTGTCACGGCGCCCTCTTTCGCTTCGTCTAGCTCGGTAACATCGATTAATCACGTTCCGCGCGTCGTCCCCCGGTTCCGTTCCCGGAACACCCCGATTCTGGCCTACACACGCGACCCGTCCTATCGCAGCCCACCCTATTTTCCGCCACCGCCCCGTCCCATTTCCGTTCTATCAGTTTCTCCCCCCCTTTTTTTTTACCCGCTCTTATACACGCCACCCGCAAGCGTGCGCGCGCGCTCTCGCTCGCGCACATTATCCCGGAAGTGCATTTCATCGGACAAAAATGAGATTTCGCGAGCCACCCTGTCGGACCTATACGCTACCTACGCAGCGTTTCGAGTGCTTCGATTATTTCTCGTAAAGCATATAGGTATTTCGAGAGCGTACGCTATGTAAAACGTTGAGTTCGCATCGCGATGATGCTGCGATCGCAATGCCATCAAATTGTATTTTTGCATCGTATATTGAGCAATATGAATTTTAGAAAACGTGTTCTTTTTAATGCTGAAAATGTTGTAACAAATGTATTCTGCGAAATTTTTAACGTTAAAATAGAACAATTTTTTTTTTCGAACAAGAAGCAGCGGGGTTTTTGGTGATTGAGATAGTCGGCAGGCTAACGTTTCTAACAGCTTTATCCGGCCATTATTGAGATGTACCTGAACGCAATTTATTCGGTGGCGAGCAAAAAAATGCTCCCACGTAAAACGATTTACAAATCCGGAATTACTATCCAGAGTATCCGTGCTGTCGAGCGGGGATTTAGATTTCTGTCGTAGGTGCGGCAGTGTATTGGATAACAAAAGAAAGGAAAAAGAAAATGAGGAAAAAAGAGACACGGTGGATTCTAGAATAACGGTCATAGGGATGGAGTTCGCGTGACGTAAGGCGTGGCGGAGAGGGAAAATAGAGGGAAAACGAGTGAGAGAGAAGCCAGAAGAAATTGGTAGGGCATCGGATTTAATTGGAGAATTCTCGACGTTCTCTTTCCCTTTCGGCTTTTCCTCTTTCCCACTCGCGCTCTTATCTTCATTACCTATCAACGCTTTAGTTGTGCCGCGAAGGTTGACCGGCTTTCTCTCGCCAGATGGAATTGCCGAATATTTCGGTAGTATCTCAAGATATTTGTGGCCCGAGGCGAGACGCGGCGAGCCGTGATTTTGGCCAGGCTTAACTCGATAAGCCTTTGCTCGCGGTTTTGCGGTTGCCTGGAGCCGAAGTGTCCTCCGGGCGCGTTCATCGTGGCTGCTCAAGGTAGTTTCGAAAATGATGAGAGTGAAGCGATGCACCCCGATTAACGATCGCAAAGTTCAAAGGCTTCGGACAGAGTTTACCTTGTGCGCGCTCCAAACTTATGCCGTTCTCGCATGAATTGCACGGAGAAAAATATTTTAATCGAGTTGCGTTTAAATATTTTATACCGTTGTGATAGGTATATGTATATCTGCGAAAATGGTTCGTCACGGAATGTTTTACCACTTGAAATTCTCTTCTTTCAACGCAACGCGATGCGAAGGTAATCTTTCTCGTTGTAAAGCGATTTAGTTTCGTCATGAATGCGAATAATTTTGAAATCTTAACTTTGCGAATCGGTATTAAAGATTATGCGTTCTTCTATTTTCTTCGTTTTCGCACTATCTGCACTGCATTTTCTTCCTTCCCTTTACGCGAAGAAATTCCTTTTCCGAGAGTTTTCGAAACATCTTCATGTAATCTTGCAATACATTGTGCTTTTGTTACTTTAACTGTGACAAGAGCAAGTCTCAGCAATTGTCGTTTAGTTTCTATTATTATCATGGTCTTGCTCTTATTACGTTTTTATACAGGATAAGCTCACAGAGCGTTCTAATAGAAATTCGTGCGGCTTGAATAGATATCACAAACGCGCGCTTTTTTGACACAATCTTCAATTTCCCATAAATTTGCTAAAGCGCTCGATGACAATCTTTTCTCGACGCAACGAGGAGGAAAGTCTGTCCGTTGTAAGCAAATTGACGTTTATCATCGCGCTTCCTAGATTTTCAACATTTTCCAGGACGTTAATTCTGACTTCAATTGCTTGAATGCACGCTTCGCCACGCTTGTCAGACGTTGCCGTATATTCCACAGTCCACAGCTTTGTAAATATCTCTGCGCGCTTCATATATTCAAAAGTAATTAACCATCGTCTTAAAATTACAAATATATTAAATGCACATAAACATCAGCGAGTGCTCCTATATGTATTACTTGTGATTCAAATTTTTGCTGCGATATATTTTCAAATAGAAACATTTTCGTTTTGCACATCAATCAAACAGATATCTACATCGTATTAAAAAAATACTAATAGAAATGTCTAACTTTAATGTATTTTTGGCTCATATGTACATTGATTTTATATGACTGTTGCTACTGTTACATCTCTGCATCGCAAGAAAGTTAAATCGCATCGTACAGCTTCATCTCCTTAGCAAATCACGTAGCAAAGTTGTCGGCAGACGGCTGCGCTGCGCTGCATTCTCTATTATGTTGTAATGTGGACATATTGTGGGGCTACGTTGTGCGAACGTCATGCTTGCACGATATAAACTTGTATTAATTTCACATTCCGTTATCATCCTGCTACAACTGTTACGTTTATTAACCACGCCTCTAGCGGAAGGATTAAAGAGGCGCGTTTGAATATCCATATTGCAAATAAATATATTGTTTGCCATGCCGATATCCGAACGTACGTATAAATGATACATTGATACTATTGTTAAAAATTACGAAATCAAGAGAGAGCCATGTGGCATATTCTTTATTCAAATTTATTTTTTTTTTTTAATAAAAAGTGGGAGAGAGAGAGAGAGAGCTCTCAAGCTTTTGAAGCGGATCTCTCTGTGCTGCAATACGCTATACCGTTAATGTTTTTATACCGTTAATGTTTTCACGAACAACTAAACCGAATAATTTGTTCAGACGTTTCCCAGATCCCCGGTGGCGTTTTATTTTAATTCGAATCAATATGTGTTGCTAGTTATTGTATTTATTGCAGCAAATTGGTTATACATATATGAAATGATGCCATATTTGTGCGGAAATTCGCATCTGGCACATATTTATATACCTTCTCTTTTAATTGGCACATGAATTCCGCTCGTCATCGACTCGTAAATAAATCTATAATATTGGTCTCTTATGATCTCCTAAACACGAAATAAAAAAGAAGTGGGATTTTACATTAACATTTTGTGCGATTTGAATATATAGGATATTAAAACAATTATATTTCCATTTGTGAAGAGATATATGATATTAATACGTTATATTAATATCATATGCATTCATAACTATTCAAAATAGGTAGGATGTAAAATTATCATTAATATAAATTATTGTGAAATCCACCGATAACGCTTATTAACATGCGTGATGAACGTGTATTTTTTTGTTTTTGCAAGGGAGGAAAACGCAAAACGAAAATGCCGAATTTTCAGCGCGTAATCTCTTGCCGCGAACAAAACTCAGGGACTGTTACCGGGGATATGGAGGTATTCGGCACGAAATATATTTAGCTTCGGCAACCATCAGCGAGAATTTATTTGCGTTTTATTGACAGTTGAAAATAAATGGGACCACGCGGCACTGGGAGCCGGGACTGGATTGCTTGTATTGCGCAAGATTTTAGCGAACTATCTGTCTACTTCGCGTCCTTCGCGCCGAATTACGTTGCAACACTCATTTAATTGCAAGTGTTTTCGAATAGAGCGGCTCGAGGGGCGTGATGTTTATCGAGCTACGATTAAGGGTAATAATACTTTCCGCGAGAGCTCGATGTTCCCAACGAAACTTTCTTACGTAGGAAGGCAATTAGCATCTTGCTACTCCCTTTTATGCAAAGTACCGGGGACGCACCGAGCTTAGGTATGTAAATAAACCTCTCAAGCGAGCAGACCAATAAGTTCTATTCAGTTTGATATAACCGAGTTAATTAATCGTTCGAAGTAATTAGCATCGTAAATGAGTTTTGTCACTTTCGTCCCGGAGGCAATCGTCACTTTTACTCCGCGATACAAGTTAAAAAACTACCAGTGACTTTCATCGTAATTCGCGTGATGACATGTAGTCAGACTTTTTTTCGGACTTGACATTTTATTTTTAGTACAACACAATTAACCTTGCGACCTTCCTGTTTTATATATTCTTCGCTAAATCAGACTTTCGCAATTCTACGTTAGCGTTATTTATAGCTATTTAAAATCATACTGCACATTATTTTATATATTCTATCATTTCTATCACATTTTAATAAATATTACTGTGACAATGAATTATATGCGCGGATATCGAATTTAAAATAATTAGGTATATAAGTCTGCTATTTCACGTGAGCGTCATTCTGGTGACAAGTTCTTCGAATGAACGAAAATTGAGTTATAATTAAGCATAGCAGATGTCGGATTTAAAACAGATTTGCGTATAACTGCGATTTCATTTTCGGTCTATGAGAAATTCATTCGTTTACATTGGAATAAAAATGAGCATCTTTTCTAGAAATCCCGAATTGTAAAAATATACAACGGTAGAAAACGTGTTTACAAAAAAGAGCTCATTGTTTGCGCAAATACTTTGAAAGTGTAGTATCCAGTAATGCGTATTTACTTCAGCGCAAAAGCCGCCTTGGCGGAGAAATAGGAATGAACATTAGTTCAGAACGGCTATTTTCATTAACCCCGCGACCAGGAAAAGCAGAGCGCTCGTTATCTTTTCACGAAGTAAGATTATCTCAAAAGATCGGTAGCGTATACCTTAATTACAGTCTACGCGACCAGCTTTCGTTATTATCTCTCCCCGCTTAATTTCAGGTCGTTTACTATGAAAACAAAACTTCTATAACATTGGTTAAGGTACAATACCTCCGCAGGTATATACCTCCGCAGGTACGCACTTTTAAAGCCATCTTTTATGATAAGAAAACTTCTTATTTTTAAACTATATACGCGAGCTTTTTTGGCGATGTGCCAAAATTGCGCCTTTTTCGCTTTTGAACTTCTCAACTCTTTAATCGTATCGCCGATAATTCTGTCAGAGGCAAAATACCGCGCTTTCAATTCGTAAAAAGCAGAGAAATGAGGATGTCGGCGGATACAAAATTATGGCTTTTCATGCACTCGCTGTAATAATTTATTTACATTGCTCCGGCGCCCCGCGCGGGCGTGGCTGGGAACTGCTCGTGACATGAATATAATAATTAGTTTCGCACTACTATAGCTTACAAGGAAATGGCGGAGTGACTTGTTCGATAAAGGAAGAGAAACGCAGTCAAGAGAGATCCGTGTATATGGGAACCGTATTTGTGAATGCGTCTGCATGTGTATAGTTGAATTCGTGTGTCGTAGCAGAAGGAAGGATGAGAGTGAGTGTGCGAGGTCTCCTCGCGCTCGACCCTAGATGACGATAGCTTATTATATTCTTGTCGAGGAGGTGCCAAGTATCTCGACACCGTCGAACTATCCCTCGTCATACACGTCACACATACCCCGTAACGAGATAGCTTTTATTAAATTTTCTTCCTAGAGAAACCTCGCGCTCTCGCATGTCTCACATATCCTCCTGACAGGCATTGTGTTTACAGATCGATCGAGGCAGAATTCTGAGATCGCGGAAACCACATGAGTGTAAAATTTGTATGATTGATGAAAGAATTTTGTGTCGCTAAACAGAAAATATTTGTATTCTGCTATGGGCTATGCCCATAGTCTCGATGTAGAAATTTTTTTCGTGGTGATTATGCAATGCATTCGATCGCTCTTTAATAATCACTATAGTAATTTTGTAATCTTGCTCGTGACAAATTCATATTTTGCGAAAATAGAATACCGTCCATTCCTCCAATGAGATGGCGGATGCTACTTCTTTCGCGACTGCGACTATTTTAAGAAGCAATTTTCAATAATAAGCTATCGTAAGGTATTCACAAGGGATTATGTAATTTTGACCCGTTCCATTGCGTTAAACTTTGCCGGTGGAATTATAAATTACTGCGGTCTGCGGCCGACAGATCTTCCTTCCTTTGAGGTTGCGAAACTTTCTGGGACTAATAAAAACTTGGCGGAGTCGAGCTTAATACCTCTCTGCGGGGATTTCCAAAATCGAAAAGAATGTAAATGCTCGCCCAATTTTACGCTATATTTTAGTTAGCTTTCCTACATTTCTTCATTTTGCGCCAACTCGCGAGCGATATTTTCTTGTTGACGTAGAAGATCAATAAAATGCGAAATCGTAACATAAATATTTGAATTTTACCAGACTCGCAGAGATGTATGCAGTAAAATAGGAAGTAAAACCAGACGCCAAAATTTCGTAGAACTCGTAAAGTTAATCAGACCATTGCAATATATTCTTTTGTTTCCCTTAATGCAGTTGTTTCACGTGTGAACTATATGTATACAACCGTGTTTATTTCATATCGAGGCATTCTAAAAGTGTTACTACTCCGTATAGAATAGTTTCTATAGTATAACAAATTGCATTTTCTTTTATTAAATATTGTTTTATTTAACTATAAAATCAATATAAAAGTTGCCCTCCCGATATTCCATAAAATAAACCTACAAAAATAATTCCATTTGAATGGCGGATATATTACGTATTTGCATCTCTCTCTCTTTCTCTGGCGTGAATAAACAAATCGAATACTTCGCCAGTTATCCTTGCAAATAAAACTGGCTCTTATCCAAACTTCTGTGTGTATTCAATCTTAACGGTTACATTCGCTATTTTGGTGTATTGATTTTACCTACAGTGAACAATTATAATGGCACGAAAGATGCGAATAAATACACAGATGGCGTTTTTTGCTTTTTGCGCAAAAAGCGAGAGGAAGGAAAACGGTCCAATTATATAAGAGTTCGATTCGCTGACGCTTCGAATATTTCGTTTTTCTTCTCGCGTGTGAGAAGCCCCGTGGGGAGAAACGAACAGACGGAAAGGAAAACGAGATAACAATAAAGGACGAGATTGAAAAATCACGTTAAATACCGTAGAAATGGTCTCGTGGACACGGGAACAAGTGCGCAGCAAGAGTCGACTGAAAGGACATAGAAGAAGCTGGGAAATATCGGTCGATGTCTGAGCTTGCTAGCCACGAATTGCTATCGTGGTGCTGGTAGCAGAGGCAGGAGCAGCAACAGCGATAGTAATAGCATCGCTAGTAGTAGTACCAATGCGGCAGTAGCGCCCGGTAGCAGCCGCATTCTTCTGGAGAACACACACGAGGGTAAAGTCAAGATAGAGGCGGTCGAGAGAATGAGAACGAAAGGTATTGCTGTGGCGTTGTGCATTCACGTCACGTGCCACCTACTCCTACTTCTATGGACAATCCTGTGCTTCGGATAACCTGTTTGCCCGCCTTTTTCCCCTACTCAATAAGAACCCCGAGTAAATCAAGGGTTGGCGTATACCCGCCCTCCGTCTTCTTCTCGCGCGTCCATCCACCGTTTTCCGCCACTACACCACCTGCTTCTCCTTCGTTCCTTTTGGGATGGTTTACCAATAATTTCCTCTCTTATTTTCTTTTTTTTTCCTTCGCGTTCTCTCGTCTTTTAATACACCTTCGATGTTTAGCATGTCTCAAGCCGTGGTAATATGTTGAATCGACGTGGTGGATTTAAGGGATCCTATTACGCCAATATTGCTACCCGTTGCTTATGTGCTTTAAATTAAATCGTAATATGAAAGTCGATGGGTGCTATATTGCTTTTATCTCGAACGACGAATTAATTGTTTCTTATATGTGTGATCTTCTCACGAGAGATTTCCAGCGCAGTCGACTTTGACTTTTATTAATTCTCGAAAAAATGCCAGACGTTTAACTTTATTATATCAATAGAAAAATGTGAAATTAATTATATCAAGCTATCTTTTTATGACACAATATTGTAAAATGGGTCTAAAATAATGGGGATAGTCTCTCTAAATTTCTTGGAGTGGGAATACTGCCACTCCAGTGAGATTTCACTCTTAGAGTAAGATTTCACTCTTTTTGGAGTGAAATCTCACTCCAAAAGAGTGAAATCTTACTCCAAAAAAGTGAAATCTCACTGGAGTGGCAGTATTCCCACTCCAAGAAATTTAGAGAAGTCTACATGTTAAAATAAGAATGCATAATCTCTGTTAAGTATCAAAGCTTTATAAAAGACCAACTTTGAAGAAACTCTTAAAATAGAAACGTAAGAAAAGCGAAATAAATATCACGCTACCGCATGTTTCGTCAGATTCGCGATATACCGACTCGTTTTTTCCGATTGGTTCCGCAATTGGGAGAAATAGACACCATTTACGATAACTAGCCAACGTCATCTATTTTCGCGTTCACAATTGTTGTTATTACATATCGTAAAAAAAATACAGGTTCGCAGCGAAATGTTTGCGACGAGCTACCCGCCGCTACGGTGGAACTTTAGGTAAACATTGAAATTGCATTTGCCAATAACTACTACGTAAAATTATATCGAACGTCGTCGGTTCCTGCCGGTAACCCTCCTTGTCGTCGTCGCCGCCGTCGCTGTCATTGCACTCCCCCAAAGTTGCCGGAAGTTACGCCCCCTAATCTTGCCCGAGGAAAATCTATGGTCCAAGAACTATTATCATTATCCGCTTATTTTCACTTCTCCTAACTAAGTTTCCGGTCCCTTCCGGCTCTCTGTCTCCCGTGCTCACGTATTTCATTAGAATAATGTAAGGGATTAATTATCCGCCGAAGGCAGAAGGGGAATATCAGTTTGCACTCAGCAATTTCCTCTGTACGACCGATTTCCACTTTGGCTCGCTTGCAATTTGTGAAATTGTGTTTCGCGGACTTAGCAACGACTCAAAGAATACGTCTTTACTCTCTTTCGTAATTTGCATCGTCGGAAACGGTCGGCTTTCAACTTGGAAAAGTGGCTCCGTTCCGTGAAATGTTTCTGCTGTATATCTATCGCGATGCGATAGTTAATAAATTGTAATTTTACAACGTACGGGAGAATATATCGACAAGTTTCATAATTAAATGTTAAGACATTGTCAGCTGACTGTATTCTCAACCGCTGAGAATTCCAAAGTAGAAAAGATATTAAACTGTCAGTTTTGGAGTCAGTTTTCGTTAAGCTGATTTTCGCTTAAGACGATCAAACTTCCTGTCTAACTATTCACAACTGGCAAACTCAACTCCCGCCTATTTTATTAAACGGTAAAAAAAAATTAATTAACCAGGCGACGCGGTTGATTCGCAGCATTTTCCAAATGTCATTCACAGCACGACCACGAAATTAATCCCTGTCGTATTTGTTTATAACACAATGAAAACATTTATAGTGAAATTTCTCGTCACTTGCGGGCAATTATTTTCCAGATTCAACAACAATTACTTTACTTTAGAATGCAATGCGTTTGGAAATTGCGCTATTCACTGCGGTAAAGCACAATGCTTAGGAAAGCTGTAAATCACGTGGTAATTGTTACCTTTTCAGTCCTTTCTTACGCGTGAAAATTATATCATGAAATAATATTTCGTGCGCGGTTTCCAATATTTCACGAATATTTTACGCAATTCAATATTCACCACAAATATGGCACATGGTATAAAAAAAATACCATAAAAATTATTATTCTCTACATTGAATACATGTACGCATACAGATTCTCTATCTCTCTCCCTCTCTTTCTTTCTCAACGTTGGTTTGCCGCAATTGTTGCAATTGTTACAGTTCCAATAATACTGAGGGGATGTATTGCGCATGTCAAGAATCGTGCATTATTAGAGATGATATTCGAATCCGTTGTACGTTCGTGTCGACAAAGCGTCAAGTTTTCGTGGTTTATCGGGTGGGAAATATGATAATAAGTTCATCGTGTGCAATAACATACGCATCGCGGGCCTGGTTGCCGCGGTGGTAGAAATCGAGTTAGGCACCGTGTGCGCCGAAAGCGCGTTTCATTAAGCATATCTATTTCCTCGCATAGCGCGCGGCTTAATGCGCTTGCCGCGTTGGTTAAACCCGCACCCGTTTTAATGGAAACGCGGATGCACAACCAGATACACTTCCTTGAACATTGTAGCGAGATTTCGGCGTCGGTGGAGAAGGGAATCTATCGCCGGCACAATATTTCGTAATTAATGTTTTACACGTAGCGCGCGAGTAGTTATATACGTATTAAGTACCCCTAAATTTGTACATGCTCACCATGAAATGTGATATCACAAAATAGATGTAATTTCATTACCAATTTACGGCAGGTTCATCATGTTATATATTTACAAAATTTGCGCAATCTTAATTATAGGAATTAATTAATAATGAAAATTGCTTTATTTCTATAAATTATTATTCTGAGAAACGTTAATTTTATCATTTTATATTAAACGATATTTATTATTTTTGCGCGACACAGATGTGTTATAGAATTTTAACTCCTTAAATTTTCAATCTTAATGACGCATAAACGCGATTAATTAATTACAAGATATAACAGTTGGTAACTAATAAAAATCATAGTCTTGTTACAGAGTCTTGCTTTTTGTTTGTCAGGAATTTGATCAATCGATCGAGACGTGTTTACAACGTTTTAATACATATAGTGATTCGTCCAACAGTGACCTGCTTGTTCAAGCTGCTTCACTTTAATATTTCCTCGCTGCTTTTTGCTCGAACGGTGAATTATTGGACGTAATAACGTATTTCTGGTGTCTTTACGGTCAAATGATGTGACGACGAGGTTGAATCTATCACCGATCGAGTTCTTCCGCAGGGGTCAGTGGCAAGATCCGTATATAAATAGCAGCCGCCGCTCGGACGAGTGCTCCTTCTTCGTGTGCAGTTCAACAGCGATAAATCACGGTTCGCGGCAAACTGCTCCCGCGAGATTCGTCGAAACTTACCGCCTTACGTTCATTACTTTTCCGGGCCATTTTATACATCAACCTGCGAACGGTTGCAAAGCAGATTACCACAGCTGGGACACGACACATTCTATATACATATATATATTCTCTCTCTCCATCAACGAATTTGCCGAGCTCAGGCGTCCTTCTCAAACGGAGTCGTGACTTTGCGAGTTTCCAGAAGTAGTCTCGATTTCTCGTAAACACGCGACACACTATAGACGAGAAGAAGAAGAGCTGCCGCGAAAAAATAGGACGCAGCTGCAATGGCAGCTCGTAATCCCGAGTCACGAAATGGTCGTATGAAGGAAAAGGTCTATACTGTTTCGACCCGAGACGAGGAAACAGAGGCGGCGAGACGTGATAAAGAGAAGACGAACTCCATTACGCAACGCGAGAAAATAAGTTAACCGTCCAGGCTGCCAATAGAAAGACCGGTGTGTCTGAGCAATTCGTCTTAGCTTGACATTCGGCAAACGGCAGCAGCTGCGCTTCCCCGGTACAAAACGCCCCGAGAAAATTTATGTACATATAGCGATACACGGGCGGCTTTTTATCCGAGGACTTCTCTTTCCCGGAACTTTCGATGGCTGCAAGCTGTTGCCAATATACGGTCGGAGGGATATGTACATAGCCGGCACACGGCGGTTAATAATTTTTTTTGCGTTTATATGACGATTTGTTTTCAGCTTCGCGACGAAGGTGAAAATAGATAAAAGGGCGTGTTTACGATAGATTGTAGAGCACGTTCAATTTTGACTGGAATTACACGCTACTACAGCAATTTAATTAGATTAGTAAAGTTTTCACAAACAGAATTTTATTCTGAAAATATGATCTGAATAGAATAAAATACATTAAAATACGTAGAATATTTATATTAGAAGTACGTTATAACACAGAGGTTTTCAGCTCCTCAAGCGTGATCAAATATTTTATAGCTGCAATGTGGGATTGTATATAAATAACGAACCACAAATTTCCAGATAAAGGTTTGTTATGCATATATTCAAAACGATTACATTAACCGGGCGCAATTTGTATTTATGAAGCGTATATTCTGAAAAGCCTTCTCAAGTTTGCGCACAACAATTTAATGGAAATTGCATATTTGATAGAAACCGCGTGATTTCCTGACTACATGTCACACCTCGTGTTTAAGCTTGCAGTCTATATACGCGATACGCGACGTCACCGAAGTTACCAGAGGAATTCGTCCAGGAGTTATGCCACTGTGCATGGCATATATGTGCTATTGAATTTCAAAGGTGGCCCGTTGCAATAAATAAAGTTGCGCGCCGAGCGAGTTATTTCGCGTGACTTTCGTTGTCGCTGTCGTGAAATTGTAAAATCCTCTGGAAGTTTTCGATATCGCCGTCGAGCGCAATCGATATACTCGATACGCGAAATACACGCCATTGATACTCGTCAATGGAACGGGCCGAGCTCTTTTAAGTTAGAATACGCGCGTATTGTTTTGCACCTTCCACTTTATGGCTCAAAGAGACAAAAAGAAAACACATAGCGTCCATCGGGTTCGTTTTTTCCATCGAATTCTATTTTTATATCTTGTCCGTTATATTTCCTCGCCGAACAATGGCAAAGATCTTAAGCGGCATTCTCAGTATCCAATTTGAACCGTTTAACGTCGGTCATAAATAATGGATGAACTCAACATGCAACTTAACGACCAGACACCGAGATCGGATAACGACATATAATATATTGCGTTTCCATTGCTATATTCCTTAAACGTATTTACCAGAAACAGTTAAACTCTTTTAATGGTTCGAAGTACTTGAGAGACTGGCGAGCATGACTAGGTTGACGACATTTACGACACGGGGTCGACCGGAAATTGAAGCCGCAGTAATCATAAAGATCTTGAATGAATTCGTTCCAAGTTTCACGAGTGCATCTGATATAGAAATACGGTCGTGACCAGATTAATAAGAACACTTAATATCGGTTTCGCAATCTTTCTCGTTCGACATTTCGACTACGGAATAAAATATTAAGAATGAAATAATGGAACAATGAGAAAAAGTTGACTTTGATTTCTGATGTTTTATCGGACCGGCCTTAAGATCGAAGTAATTTTAAGTCTTTTTAAGATTGTAATATAGTTAGAAACTTAATAAGTGTACTCTAGAGTAAGCTTCGCTTGTATTTCCTTTTTCTTTTCAAAGTTCTTTTTTGATATTAAACTTCATGAAGCAGGATTTAACTTAAATCAAATTTAACCGCTGTTGCAATGTTTTAAATTAGACTTTTGCGGAATTATGTAGAAAAAAAAATTAATTAGAGGTATAGTAATAGCAATGTGCAAATTAAAAACTTTTCAAATGTACATTTATATGTTTATGACATCTAAAATTGGTCATTAATTTTAACGTAAAATTAAATAAATACATTAATTATTAAAAAAAATTAATTAAAATATAATCACAAAAAGATTGAAATCAGATAAAAGATCGTACATTGGTATGGTAAATGGTAAAGTCGATACGAGATCGATAGTAGTCGATGGCAGCGTTAAGTCAGACATCGCCGGCAGTAGCAAGTAATGGAATATAGTCAGCCGCGCGCAGTAGTCAATGGCGTCGTCAAGTCATCCTAAAGTAATGGTCAGCTAACATGAATTATCTCTGAATCGGATAGTAAAAACGTGAAGAAACCGCACGCTCTGTGTACAATTCAGTTTAAAATCTCACAGAAATGTTTAAGATAAAGATATTTTTTCCATTTTTGATTGAACGCTTCAATCGAAAAGTCGCGTAAGAATCGACATTTTCCCATGTATATATCCATATTCGGCAGCGGGGAAAGCGTGTAGCGAAATACAATGCAAACCGCAGAAACGGAAATGAAAAGCATTGCGAGTGCGCGGGAAAGCTCGTTTATAAAACACCGTGTTGCTTAGCGCGGCGTGTGTAGCGCTTATCGTCTCGCGGACACACAAATGAGATAAACGTGGCGCTTGTATATCATTCCGCGCACGTTCCCACGGCTGAGAAGGGATAAAAAAGGGTCGTGCCGATGAACGGGCTAGCGAATCGCACCTTTTTTTTCGCCTCGCGTCGTGCGAAACTGCCATGCAACTGCTACAGCGTGATGTGCACGCGCTATGCAACGCCAGCATCTCGGGAGAGGCACGGTCATTGCGCTGTACGGTCGACAATTTAAATGACGTTCACGTCGGCAGGAGATTTATAATACGACACAAACGGCTGTGTTTCTTCACCGACGCAGCCGATGGTAGAATAAGACACGTAACTCTCTCCGAGATATAACTATACGGGTAGCTTCTCCTCATTTGTTTCCACGAAAGAATATATCGCGTCTACATACGTATTTTACGTATTTTATAATATTTTTATTCCCTCTCGGTATATGTATATATAGATGGATTATTTCTGCCGTTACGTCTGGAACTGTCGCATCCGCCGACATATCCTGCGTCCTGCGTCATTGTTTCGGCAAACAATTTCTGCAATATCGAACATAACTCTCACGATCGCAGGCATAGCTCCGCTATGAAGCTTTAATGAACATTTCTGCAATATTTAATCCTCTTAAAAACTGTGTTATTATAATAATTTATATGTAAACTGTTTATCTCCTTAAATTATTTTTTTTACCGTTCTTCTATTTGGTTATCTTTGCCGAAGCACCGGTGCTTACATATTCTCATAGTCATAATTTTACAAAAAATATTTTATATAAGCTGTGTGTATTACGCGTTAGAATATATCCTGTGCAATATCAAAGAGACCCCATCCACGCGAGAGGTTAATGTGATCTACTGAAAGTATATCGGAAATAGCAGTATAAATAGCTTCGATCTTCTGTAGCTGAAGGCTACGCGCGAATCCTCTTACGGTTCAATTTACGACTGCAAGTGTATCGCAATGCTTGTCGTGTGGCGCGATCCATTTATACTGGAAATGTTCGCCGGAACGCGTATATACGTTACGCAGATAGATGCGCGAGAAGGAATACAGGCGTCCTCTTCGAGTCTGATATAAATTCCGATCAGAAATATCCACTTTGCGGGGAAATTCGGCTGCGTGATTTATTGCGCAGGTTTTCCGCAAAATGAAATACCCATTTCAATTTGTGCGGACCGACGCGACGTCGTCTCTCGTCGCATTATAGCATTGTTGGCGAAATTTCGAATAGCGCCAGCATTAAAACCCATCGTTCGATGCCGCACGGCGTAATTTTCAATATATTCACATCAATTTCTAACCAGCTACAAAAAAGCATTCGAATTTTTGCACGTAAAAAACGGGAATTGCTTGATTTAACGGGTGAAATAAAATTGTTCACGAAATGTACACGATTAATAATGTAAGTTTAATGCATAAACGAAAATAAGCCATATGTGATTTTCCTGATCAAGTGCGGTCTTATAATATTGTAAGATAATTTCAGTAAAAACAAGCAAATTTTTAAATATACTGAAACATTTTCCAAAACGCGGTTAATGAGTCACAAAAGGAAAAGCTTGATATTATGGAATTAAATTTTAATCGCCTACAGAGCTCTCCAATATGTTGAGCGCATCTCATTATACAAGCCCACGTAATGATCGTTGTACAATAAACGAATTTGGATGTATTTTTTAACAATTTGTCGCTGGTGATTTTGTTCAAGAAAACATTCCTGATTTGTATAATTATATAGTTTATATTTGCATAAAAAGCATTAAAAATTCTGCAGACATTTTTTTTATAGAAATTATTATAATGCATGAAGCGTGGCTGAATGACCATAAATAAATTCCATTTCACCGGATACAATAATCCGATATTTTTAGAGTGAATGAAAAATTCACCGCGGTCCAGAGTCTGCGGCTTGTAGTCTATCGAGCCTCTCCGCGTTATGCAACGAGCGTGCCGCTTCTTTTTTCGGCTGCGGTCGACACGTCACGGTAGGAAGAAGATCGAACGATCGAAATACTTTGTCGGGGCAATATTAAATGCAAGCGGTGCATCGCGTACGTGATATCTCTGTACATGCTCGCGTTAAAAATTCAATGTGCACGCCATTATCGACGGAAAGCACTGGACGTATCACGAATCGGCCGTGAATCCTCTGTGAATTAACAATAGCTCCCCAATGCGCTCGAGTTACGCAGAATACATTAATGCGTACTCGCGCAGTGAAGGAAAATAGAATTGGTGGAATGGATCGAAAGCAGTAGTTTTTAATGTGCATGTTTCTATATATAATGTACTTCCAATACCTCCGATTTTGCTTCAATAAACGCGCATTTGACGGAATTAAAGTTTCATTGACGCACCATAAATTTTTTATTCAACACTCTCTCTACCGCGGTTGAATTATATAATATAATTATGAATTCGTGGCTATATAATATAAAATGCAATAGACGCTATTTCTGTCGAAGATAAAATAGTATGTCTCTCGTGTATTAGACAACATGTACTATATAATCCGCGCATAGCTGGACACAATGCAGTTAATCCGATCTAAAACAATGGATAATACCCGAATTACAATCCAGCCGCGCGATGCAAATATCCACGTAAGCTCAGCTTTACTACTGGCATCTATACTCGTCTCGCTGAAAGCCATCGGAGCGCTCGTGTTTAGAGAGAATCCTTGATTTTTGGACGCGCAAAAGACCCGGAAAACCAGAGCAAAGTGCTGCCGGTCTTTATAAAGCCAGCGATGTTGAAAAGCGCAGACGGTGAGCGGATGTAACGAGATGTAATCGTCCTGCGTGAGCCGCTCAGTCGCGGCTGGTTGCGATTATTACGAAAAAAAAGAACTAAAGAGACCCTAAACCGACGACGCCGGTCGAACAAGGGAATCACGAGGCTGAGAAGTTCCGGGGGAGTCGCCTTCGTGGACCGTGCGGGGATCGATAGTAGGCGCGCTACTGGATTTCGAGAACGGAATATCTGCTACTCCATCGAGGTGGGGTAATGGTCTATTCCGGTTCATCAAATCTAGCGACCTTCCGCCGCCTACTAGCTGCTTCTATAATACTCTCACCGCCTTTCTCTCTCTTTCCCTCTATCTCTATATTTATTTCTACCCTTATCTCTCTTTCTCTCTCTCTCTCTCTCTCTCTCTCTCTCTCTCTCTCTCTCTCTCTCTCTCTCTCTCTCTCTCTCTCTTTCTCCGCTTGGCCTCGATCGTCGTTTAACTCGGTAATCGTCACTTTCCCCTCACAGCCTCGTTCCCTAAAATCGAGTGCACGTCCGCTCTATTTATCTAAGTGCGGCCTGCATAGGGCAGAAACCCGCTATAAGATCCAGTCGTGCTTCGCCGCTCTCCATGGTCCACGAGAGTTGAAAGTCGATCCGGCCGGAACGCACGACTTCCAGGCGAGGAGAACGACAATCGGATCGGATAAAGTCACTTAAGGGGGCGCCGTATCGCCTTTCCCTGCGAAAATATGGGAAACCCTCGTCGCCCCGTTGGCGGCTCGCGTCCTAATTCCCTCGCGACCTTGCTTGTTAAGGGACAATGTAGTTGATAAAGTATGTACACTGGCACGAATGCGAATATTTGCGAGCGCGTATACATATGTGTAGTATGCCATGTGTGTATGCATACGCGCGCGCAGAAGGCGGTCCAATGCAAATGCCGCTGGAATGGATGAGCTCAAGATGTGGAAATTGGGCGTTTGTCACGCCGACGGAAGATAAGCGTCCGATAGATTGATTGCCTCGATTCGACGTCGATTCAGGACCAACAATCTCTAGCGATTTGAAGTGTTTTCCCAAATATTACTTCAAGCCTATTTCGCGAGACACTTAAATAAAGATTTAAGACCACTGTGATTACATAACTATCATACAAGTTTAAAAAAAAAAACATAAAAAATTGAAATTTTTTTAGATTTATTGTTTGCATAATAAAATAAGAGCTGCTAAAGAAAATCAAATGAGAAGCTTCGGGATTTTGTCTCCTTTGTTAATTTAAATAAGCAAAAAAGTAAGCTAATTTTCTTAATATATAGCGACAGTCGAGCGAAGCGGCTAAATTACAAGTTATCGAATATGATTGTTGACATAGCGACATAAGTATTGCAAGTTTACAGCGCGCTAAACCAAAGCAGTGATGCAAAGCGTCAGTTAAAGATTAACTTAATTACTTATACCGATTTTCTCGTAATATGATACCGATAAAATCAATATAACTCAATATGATCCCTACCACGATCGAAACGCGTGGCCACCACGGGCATGGCGGGCATTTGCGATTTGGGTATTAATTAGGCAAATAACATTGCAAGCTTCGGTATGCGCAAGTAATCCGAATAATCCCGATTACCGTGCGCGGAAATCCAATGTGCGTGTAATGACATAGTAGCTTGTAGAAAAGCGCACAATGAGAACAGAAAAAGATACATATAGAAAGAGAGAGAGAGAGAGAGAGAGAGAGAGAGAGAGAGAGAGAGAGAGAGAGAGAGAGAGAGAGAGAGAGAAAGATGAAGCAAGAGTCGTGTGGTAAACGATTTATTTGCATTCTACTTTTGTTTACAGAGTATTAACTGAGACCTTTCGTTATAACGCTTCGGCACCGTCTGACCACACTGACCACACTCACATTTCACGGCACGTATTAGACGTCATATCCGAAGAACGGCATTCCATTTTGACCCGATTATACGTACCTGAAACACAGAAATCACACAATATTCAGAATGTGTACAAGTTTACAGCTTTCCACGTGCCGCGAGCAACAACACCGCGCGAACTTACGTTATTACTTTTGATATTCGCAAAATTGTTTCTGAATACTGATCGTTCGAAAATCTTCACAAAGGCTGAAATTTGCATGGCTCGTCCGACGATGCTACATGTGTAAATTTTACACCTGAGCACTATTAAAATTCGAGTAATTCTTCATTTCCCGCGTCACGGCAAACAACGTTTGATATCGCGGATGATTACAATTCGTTCGAGCGTGTCATGCTGGCGAGAACTGAAATTTCTACGAAATTTTTTATAGCGAACGTCAACACCACTACGCTGCTTATATACTTTACGAGGAAGTCATTTAAAATTCGTTTTCGCACCGTGACAAATGACATCTCTCTGCGAATTAGATCTCTCTGACATTATGAATGATTGTAAGCCGGCCGGAAATAACGAAAAGCGAATATTGCATTGTGGAATTTTTTTACACAAACGTCTACTCCGTTGCGCGCAAAATTTTGCTATTTCCGTAATAAGATTTTGCATGAAAAACAAACGTCATGTTTTTTCGCGGAAAATTATAAAAGCAGAACTATTTATGAATTTTGAAAAATTTGTTAGTATTTCTGACGAAATATCGCCATATGCTGCAAATCCTTTGCAATTAATAATTTAGAAGTGTGGCACCCCGTATCGTCATAAAGATTTGTAAATTCATTCTAATCACTTTGCACAATAGAAACGAAGGAAATCAAGGAGATGGGATATTTAGATGGGAAATGTATGTAGAACGCGTAAAAGTGTCGCGATTTGATGAATACACAACGGTGCTGCGGAGCACCACTTCAGAACTACCATTATGAAGCATTCGAGAAAGCACCAGTTCCTTCCTATCTTTACGAGCGAATTATGCGGCACGGTAGAACTCGACTTTTATTCCTCCCGAACGATGGCGTGAAACAATGTCCTCCCGCCGTCGCATAATCTAAGGAAATAAGCTATATGCAAATTCATCCATCTTAGATTTTTATGACAATGCCGGGCAAAACGATAAAAATAGAGGCCAACTGTCGTTGTTACAAAGCTCACCGATTGTAGTGTAAAATAATATCGTTTCTTTAAAGGTTATTTCTATATACCGTTGTAACGAATTAAAACCCCCCAAATTGCCTTTTCAATTTTTTAAATATTCTTTACACCGAATTCAGCACGACGGAACGCAAATTGGACTTTAGTATGCAAGACGGAATTACAGGCGCGAAGTAGAACACCAATTGCAAATGCCCAATTTTGTTCTTGTACGCTTAAGTTAAATCGATATGGCAAATCGAAATGGTAGCAGGACTAACAAAATACATTCAGGAACGAACTTGCATTCACTATTCATACCAGATACTATAAGAATTTTTAAATAAGTGGATCACAAAGATTAAAGTTAAATTTGCAAAACAGATATGCACATAAAATAAGGAAATAACTATCTTGCTATAATAACCAAATTATGTACTCAAAGTACGTGTTTTTCAATTTAAAAATTTATTTTCCAGAAAATTGCGTCTCTTTCATAATTTCTTTCTCGGAAAAAGAGAGCTCTTATACTTTGTTTTCTATTTCCTTCCGTAAGTCGGCTATATAAACGACCGTAGACGGTTCTTGGTCTAAGAGATATCTATTAAATTTGTCCGCAATTACTCCTCTTGATGGTATAACAAACGCCGTCTGTTCCTAGCGATTGGTGAAAGGTGATTAAGCGACAAGAGAATTCATTAGTCACGGATTATCCCAAGGCACGCGCGGTGTCCCACAAAATCGGTTTGGTCGCTTTCGGTCTCATATAGACCAAAAAGATTTTAGGTCTCATATAGACTGCCCCGATGACAGATTGCTATTTGCTACGTGGCAGAGCCGCCATTACACCATAATGCCGTCGTCGCGCCGCCGGCGGAACAAGATTCCTAATTAATCGATCGCTTATCGCAGAAAGCGAGCCGGTCTTTCTGCGACGGGGGAGTATGATGAAGGATGTTTAACCTTAACTACACACTCGGTAGTTTCGGGGATGAATTGAAATTTAAGCCCTCCGGAAACTCCACCTCGACTATCGGATCTGATTACAATCAATATTAATGACTCCGAAACGTGGAAACTGATATTAAACAGCATTAAAAATGTATTTTGAAATTATCTCATGATGTATATAATTAGTAATAAAAATTCTTCCATTATAATAATTTCTCATGTGTTTAAAAAAATGCTATTTCTCAATAATATTTCTATAACTGTTGTGATTGAATATTTTAAAAAATATATATGTATAATGATTACGCCGCTAAAGGGTTGAATGTGGAAAACTAAATAGCGAGCGATTTACTTGCACGCTGGTATTGAGAGATTTTGCCATCTCGTTCGCAGTGTAGAGTTAATAAGTTTATGTAATTCGAATAATTCAGAGTTTTACAATTAATATATAATAGAGCGATTCTCCGACATTTCGCGACGTCGTATATAGTTCCGCGCGATGAATGAAAGACATTAACGTCGGTAGAATGTTTTCGGAAAGAATCCAGATCTCCCATAGAGCGGAGGCGTTCGAGAAGAACTTATCGCGGGGGACGATTTATGGTGCAGCCAACGCGCAGATCGACTTTCGGGATGAGTCGAAGGAGCGGCGAGTCGTCTCGAGCGAATCTTCAGCATTGTGCTCGAGACATACCACACTTACGATGAACGATCAAATCGATGGCTGCAGCGAAATGCGCCGTGGGGTTTACCGCAAAGACACCATGTTAGATTTATATGCAACGAAGAATCCATTGCGGTACGGTATCTTCGACGTTAAATCCTACGATTTATCGCATCGTCTCTGGCGCCTGGTTTCAATTTTTAACGATTTCCGATGTCACGACTTATGTCCGGTCATAACGTTAATCTGTCTTCCCTCGCGATAGTTCCCGACTTGAAAATAATTGATATCGAAAGTTATTAAATAAGATTTTAAATGTTGACAATTAATTAGTCATTATTATTAATCAGTAGTATTAATTTCTTTATTTTCCGGAAATTGTGCGACAAGACTTACATGCTCGCGTTTCTGGTAGCGATGAAATCGGTTTTGAGATATTTTGTGCATTTACGTATACAATTTTTTAAATACTATTCGTGTGTGAAACGTAAGCTGCAATTGCCGCAAATACGAGAATCGAGCAATTAAAGAGGCCTTACATCCAATCGGACACTCCCACGATTGCGATTCCGCGCGTCGAATCATCTGGATCTTAATCTAGCAGGAAATTGCGGCTGACAATTGATTTCGTAGAGGCCGTGTGCCTCCGCAATTTGTCCTCGATCGATCCTAAAAGATTAAATCGCGCTAACTAACAGTAATACGCTAACACAACTGTACACAAGTATCGGAATGTATTTACATATTTTTGTAAAAACATTCGAAGAACAATTCCTTCATGTTGTGAGACGTAATTTCCGTCATATATCTGTACTCGTACATCTGTATAGTCGTATGCATAATGAAGCATCCGTTAATATAGCCGTTGTTCGTACAAATGGATTCGTTCAATAATTAAACGAGTCTTAGTTATCCCGATAAAGCGATCGCTGCGAGATTGGTATTCAAATTGTAACGCTGTGTGTATCATGGGTTGGCTCACTGAAAATTACAATTTGCCATTATTTCCGTCGTGCGCAATACACCCGCGGAAATCTACCCATATACAATATTCGGACACGGGATGCATTTTCGTTGAAATATGAATGAGCTTCGTTGGCGGGTACAAAGCATGACCTAATAAGATTCTAGCGCGTCAGATACGCGCCAGAGATTTCGATCTCTCTTTATGCATTTGATATCTTCAAAACGAAAAGAATATTCGTCGTTTTATGTTTTTTACCTTAAGCACGCTTTCACGGGAAAGTGCTTAAAGTGACCGACGCGACGTAACTCCGGTGTCTATACGTAGCCATCAGAGTTTAATTGCACTTGCGTTGTACACGGTGGTCGAGCAATTAGACACCCCTCACTACGAGCCAAGGGGTTCGATCTAGCCTGATGTGCCGGGGATTGTACGGTTCGGCCATTATACGTAACAGAGCTGCACGCTAGCAGGTTCGCCATCGGGAATTGAGGTTGACAATTGATTTTGTGGTACATGCGCGCTCCTAATCTAGCCCGACGCTATTCTGACGAATAAAAACACGGGTCTTCGTCTTCATTTAATTACAAGCGCGACAGCGATTGATTGATTGATTTGACGAGAGAAGATTTTCCTTTATTAACTCACGTGTACGCTAATGGAAAAACCATGGGTAATCGCAATCGTTGGAATATGGCGTCAAAAAGACGAGACGCGTAATTCAATATCGTCCCTTTGTTAAACCGCTGATCCGTTTTTTATACGTAAGTATATAACCCGATAGGAGGATTGATCTCCATTTCAGCGTTGGCGACGGCGCAGGCGGCGCTCTCCCGAAAATTATTTTAACGCGATGAAATCTTTAATTAACAAGCTCTGTAATAACGACGCTATGTGGATTTTTAGGCAGCGACGATGCAGCTTTAAACGTGAAATACGCGCGCATATGTAAAATGATCCGAAAAAAGTACGGCCGTACAAACTCTATTGGGATATATATAAAGTGCGGATGAGTACTCGAGGATTTCAAAACAAACGACTAGATCAAAGGTTACCTGTCTTTGCATGTCCCGGGTCCGAGTGTGCTCTCGCGCAAACTCTCGGTCGCGATCAATCATTCCGGATTTGCACAAATGTTTTGCTCGTATAAGCAAATGATGTTTATCGAAAAGTTTTCCGCGCATCGTCAAAGGAGAACGAGAATATTTGCAAAACTGTGAATTTACAGAAAGTCTCTTTATATATACATTGCAAGTTTGTTATCTATCAAGTTTAAGAAATGCGTTTTGCACATAGTTATTATAGATTCCGATAGATTCTAGATTCCTAGTTGGCATGATTCGGTCTTTGTTGCTCACAAAAACCGTGATCCGAATTGTTCAGTCTCGATTGTGCACGCCAACCATACTCACGAAACTAATTATTTATCTCTTTTTCATACGTGTATATGAGAGATGTTGGCATAAAGCCATGTCTGAATGCGACGTGAACCATTTAGTATCTGCGTATAATATCGAGATATAATTGATATCGCAATCTGGGACTGAAATGTAGCATAAATATTAATACTGCACTGTTAAATTCGTTGTGTCAAATTATCCATACTCAATTTGAGTCATTTTTAACCATTTCTATAGATCGCCACTGCTCTTACTCAATATGTCATTAATTTAACCAAATCAATAAAGTTAAAATAATAAACTTCAACATACATGGTAGTTAAAAATAACAAAATGTTGTTTAACCCAAATTGTTAAACAATGTCGAAATCAGAGTTGTGACAGATAAATGTTACAAACAGTAAGATATAAATAATCAACTAAATAAATATTTTATATTATTATAAAAACATAATAATACATTATATTGAATAGATATTATATAAATATAAAATGTCGATTTTATATTAGGAAATATATAATATACAAATATACGTTCTTATTGATGAGAATACAATTTTGATTAAACCATGCAGAACTCACGAAAAATAACTTGGTTAGTGTGGATACGGTTGATTGCTTTTATTTGCAGTGAGATGTGATCAAAATTTAATTTAAATTCACGTTTCTATATAGAAAATATATATTGTGATTTCTGCTGAAATTCAAAAGAACGCAATCGCGAAGGATTTAATATGCTACACGTTGAATATATATAGTTGATATTGTTCACACGTTCTCAAATATAGAACAATAGATGGAATTTAAAGCGATATTGTATCCTATTTTTGGATTATACAGCTTGTTATTTTTTCATTATGTATGCATTAAAAGTATATCAAAAAAGTATTATATATAAAACACACATCATATTCATTCCATAAATATATTCCTATTTACATATCATGAATTTTCCTATATCTAATTATTATTAGTACATTATACTGTAAAATCATGTTCCAACGACGTCATTAAAGTCGATCGCGTGTACCTTGGTATGATGTGAATTTCGTACCAATTAACGTAAGAATTGCTTTTGACATTCATCCCACGCTAGAACATCGGTCTTTCAAACAGGAAGCGTGACATGCATTATCGGATTATCATCGATGGCAAACTCATTACAAGCTTTCGCGGTTAACGGACGTGCTTATGACACGCATGATTCTTGGTTCGATCCATAAACTTATTACGTTAAACAAAGCTTAACGAAATTGAGAAAATTCACAGATGTTAAATCTTACAATGAAAAATACCATAACGTATTAAGTATTGCAGGACATGTTCTCTCTAGAGTTATGCCAAAAATAAACATTTAGAAATGGACGCCGTGCATTTTCTGAGAGTTGTTTAAGTCCACTTTTGACAGTGCATAATAAGCTGCGATATTTCTTTTATTTTTAAGGTTTAAAGAGCATTAAGCGGAAGCTTCTGTATGTTCCGAGAAGAATCATAAATCTAGCGTCAGGTCATTCAGGTTTTGAGAGCGTAAATTTTCGACATTTTCGTATCTTTATGATAATTCGGCGTTACGTTAGAATTATTAATGCAAATTTGAATATAAGTACTTTTAAATTTATATAATAAATTAAGGTGATATAATTATATAGATCGAGATAGGTCCATCATTATTTGCATGATAAATTTGCAGTAAATTTACTATAGAATATATTAATAATTGCGAATAAATCTGTTTAAAAGGTGTTTAAAAGGCTTACCACCGTAAAACGACAGATATTAATGATGACATAATTTTGACAGGTAGTTCTACCAAGTTTTAACACAGATTTTGTTCAAACAATTTTTTGATTATCTCGCGATATTCGCGTCTTTTTGTAACGGCGAAAAGGGTATTAGATTTGTAGAAAACTGATCTTTTTCGGACGAAAAGAGGGTGGGGCCCCCGATGTGTAATCCGATGAACCGAGATCGATGGCTTAACCAAAGCGGCTGCTCCGATTTTGAAGATTCGATGGAAACGTAATCGCGTCGAATCGTCGGAGTGGAACGTCGGTGATTAAGCCGGCCGGGAGAGTTGCCAGCGAAAAGCGATATTTTATATGATTCATATCTACAGCCGTATTGAACGTTTCGATGCGAATATGGATATTAGGGAACGTGCGAAGATTTTCGCGCTTGATTCGGGACTCGAGAGGATGTAATACGTCGTTACCGTCCGTCGCGCAGATTCGTTTTCCTCCTTCGCTTGCAGATGCGACATACATAAAGTACGAAAAGATAATATCCAGCGGCGAGATGGTATACAGGTTGTTTATAACGACAGAGGAATATAAGCGTTGTCTTTTTATATGTACGAAGCTATAAACTGCACGAATAAAAATTTCTTACAGTTCCCCGTGTTTTGAATATAACCGCGCGCAGGCATAAACCACGCTGCTATTATATCAACCGTTCTTTGCGGAATATTGTTGTCGGGAATAAATTAACGTATATAGTAGACTAAATTATGTATAGTAGTAGACTATAAGATTTTTATTTTAATTTATAATCGTGCAAAATTTATGCTTTGATTCTAAATTACTGTACGCGCAATCGATTTTCTTTGATTGGTTCCTTTAAGAAATAATATTACTAATTATATTGTTTTAATTTTCAAATTATAAGTTAAAATTAAAACTAATCTTATTAAAGACTTAGAAAAATGGAAATCAATTCTCAACTATTTAATTGGTTGCAATAAGAAGCAGGTTTTATTCTCGGGCAGAAGCAGGTTTTATTCGCTTTACCATTTATCATCAACGTCAGACAAGGTTTTCCGGTGACGCGTAAGTATGCGGTCACAGCGACAAAGTTAAACGTGTTCCATTAATAGTAACGGCATTGCTATTCATACTGCCACTCCTGATGGCATTCCTTGCCAAAGCGTTGATGCATCTTGCAAACCCCCCACATCCTGCCGAGACCGATCACCGGGCCCCTTCTATTGACTCCTATTCAAGCCGGCATCGTCAGGTCGCCACGCGCGCAGTCCGCGTGGTATCTCAAGGCGACGAGTGCTATGTAAGCTCTATCAATGTCGTGCACCTGAGATTGCTTAATCTTCCCCATCAGCGTCCCTATTGGTGTGATCGAGGCTGCATTGTTCTATCTCGGTTATGTAGACGAGGGGGATGAATCTCTCAACGACGCCATGCTTCGATTACGATAAACGATATATTGTACATACTTGAGTCAAAAGACGTTTGTTAAATTCCCGAATGGTGTAAAGTGCTTACACTTGTTTATAATCTCTGCCACTGTCATTGACAATTACATCAAAAAGTGATGACTTATTTAATTAATATTTATTAATATATTTCTTTCTAATGTATTCATGCTGTTTTTTTAACCGATTTAATTTCGGTTTCTGCGCTGGATCTCTTAAAGGACTTTCTTCTTATGACGGATAAAAACATCCACGCCTATAATTAATTTCAAATTGTAAAACTTGAGAAATTAAATACACGATATATCTGCGATTTATAAACTATTATTTTCAAATTATTTCAATTTTTGAGGCTTTTCTTATGTTCTTTAAGGAAAACGCAAAAATCGAAATTACTCTGATGTGAGAGTGCATAATTAGCGCATTATTATATAATTTATTCGTTAACTTTTTGATCAAGAGGGGGAGAGGGCTAGCTAGGCAGTGCGTGCGTCACTTGGCGCAGACGATATCGTCGAAAATTGATAGCAGGCAACATTGGGATAAGCGCGAACGTGTGTACATACAGTGATATCCAGGCTTGGCGTCACGTACACACTCACCGCCGTGTATATTTTACAAATAATAACAGCCTGCGGTTATCGTCCACTTGCATATGTTGTAATATACGCAAAGTGCGATTATACGTTAATATCGGTAATATTACTAAAATCTAAATGCTTTCACGCCACGATAATATGAAATACCATGCATGCCGCATCTGATATGGCGCGCATCTCGCATAAAACCGCTGTCAGCTTCGCGCTAACAATCGCAAGATGTAATATGTTATGAAATGCATAGTAACGCGATATAACGATCGTACGTAATCTCTCGTCACAATAAAAGGTCACGGTATAATCACGGTGATCTCGTTGAAATGTATATTTCAACGAGCAGCCTGTAATATTGTGCAAAGTAAACAGTCGAGCGTAAATAGTGCAACAGTACTTTCGTACGACGTCAAAGGTATATATACATTGTAGATATTTGGATTATATTACGAATTAAATTCTACGCGTTTTCAGCCGATGGTGCGGTTGAACGGCGACGGATTTGGGACAACAGATTCGCGGTTCCATTAGCGCGTCGCAAATATTAGCGTAGCTCCGAGTGCACCACGCTGACGTTGGTGTACCGCTAAATATATTAGTAGATAATTTTTTATCATCAGGCAGATACGGGGCTATGATTAATTTTCTCCAATATTAATAACCCGGGGCAGCGGCGGAATATTTATGCCCTCTTGTGGCGCACACGCGGTGGCGAGTAATTCACGCATATCTCGTAATTAAGTTCGATCATGTATACAAATCCCTGTAGGCGGAACGGCGTATCGACGCACTTCCCCGCAATGCGCTGATATAACGCGCCAATGGCGGCTCCGTTGATGACGCAAGATTTTTGCCCGGAATATTCTGACCTAGCTCCTCTCTTTACCGATAATTGGACACTGCTCGCAATAATCGCAGCTATATACGACTACAACGCACGGCGCGGGAATATATAATAATGTAATGAAAGATAATGGCGCGCATAATTTCACTCTAGCGTGTAACGCCGACGAGCTATTCTATAGCTGAAGTGTCAAATCCTCCCCCTCTCCGTGTTATTTGTGAAACATGAAATAACATTATGTATAAGCGCCAGCCTTCAAATTCGATATAAATGGAACTGGCACTCGATGTTCCTTCTACGCGTAGTGTACGAAAGCTTGATTCAATTGAAAAATTGCCATCGGCTATTCCGCCATCGTGCGAGATATTGCATTATAAAATTCCATAGAGCGGAATATGCCTTTTTCTGAAGACTGCAGACGGTAAAAATTCTTCTGTTTAATATGTCGGTATTTCAGTTGATAATCCGAAAGTTAATAACGCGGCGGTTTTCGTGGTTTGTTTAGCTCCGTACTTCGTGCACGGTAGATAGGACGGAAAATCTGGCTTCGAACAGATGGTGCGTATATGGTAAAATACCGGGTGCAAAAGCATGTACGTAATATATAACGGAATATTTCGATGAGAGAAACGGTATATCGTTCGGAGGAAAGAATATCCCAACTACGTTTTGCTAATGTGCATGCATGATAAACGAAAATAATAATAGCAAGTTTACGAATAATTATTAATTCACGATATGAAGGTAAAAAAATATTGGCCCTACTTCTTTTGATTCATTGATATTTACAAATATATAAGTATAAATCGATACATTTTGTTGCAAATTATACACGACGCTCTCATAAGCTTCGCGAGAATTAATTACAGAGCTTAACAAATAATATCAAATTCATATTTATATCGCGCATATATTTCATGATACATGTGATATTAATTAATATGTAAATTAGTCGATTCGCATTTTTGTCGTCTTAACAATATACAGCTTTGTACAGATTATTTATAAAAATATAAATTTTTTAATTCAAATTATTGTAAGTCGAAATACAAAAGATATATCGCGCGAAGCTGTCATCGAGCAATTTAAACGTATTAAATCGACATTACGTGTGGGCGAATATTAATTTAGGTTTTAACGGGATCCTTAAAGGCGATGATTCGTCACGGAGATGATTAAGCGAGTATTGCGTGGTAACAGATGGTGGACATTAATGACACGTGGTAGAACTCAAAACGACTTTAAATACTTAAGTGTTCGCGCACTCGTATCGGAAGGACAATGTTTATTGGCAGCGAATCGGTGTTTGCACAACCGAATCAAATGAAACCTCGGCCACGAGCGTTCAGGTTTACCCGACAAAAACAAGAGCACTAGTCCACTAGAGAATGTCGGCGATGTGTCACATTCTATGATACCTGCTTCCGCCGTTTCCCCAAATTCTGACATTTCACGAATCTGATCCAGCAAAAAACTCGAGGATATTGATTGACAACAACGTGTACGCCAAACAGACACATAATTAATTGTTCGATTCGTAATTAAAATGTAATGGTATCCGTGACGATATTTCTATTAATTCCTTTCACAGGAGAAAATCAATCTTACTGAGCTTATATTAAGACAAGGGCAGGATGAAATATGAATGGATGATGCTATTGTGCTGCAACTTCAAGATCTCGAAATGATGGAAAAGTCTTGATGCTGTAATCCGTAGGTATCCTCAAGTTTCAAAAAATAACGTAGAAAACATGCGCCATAAAGTGAACTCATCCGCTTAGGCCCAGTTCAACAGTGGCCAGTTAGCCTAACTAGTAGTTAACTCTCACTCTCCGTCTCTATCTAACCTTTGAGTTAAAAAGAGACAGAGAGTGAGAGTCAACTACTAGTTAAGCTAACTGGCCACTGTTGAACTGGGCCTTAGTCTGATTATTTTATTAAGGTATTGAGAATTGTGAAATAGAAATCGAATATGAGCATTTTTGAGAGAAAAATGCGGACTTTACTGCCCCACATTTTTCCCTCTGGAAATACGCGGAATATCGTCGCGAGAGCCGTCTTTGCAGAGTAGCTATAAATTCCGAGTCTCCATGTCCGCTTGAAAGTTGGCATAAAGTGCGATGCCCGACATCGAGATGACGATAAAACTTACCCTCGTGTCCGGTATGTTCCTTCGGATCGTCGACGATAAAACGGATCGTATATCCGGTATATCGCGTAAAAATTACAGATATTGCTTGCGAAATAAAATTTCGTCGTGGGAATATTGCAAAACAACTTGGTTCTATCTGTGTTTGCGGCGACGTTCGTCGAAATGTGTGAGTTATTCTTTCATTCCTGTAAATTTCTAACAAATTTTTTAGAATTTATATTCGAAATGCTGCAAATTTTCTTTTTTTCTTTACCGCTATGCCCTTCAACTGTAAATTAATATCCAAGAAATATCCTGCAATGAACTGAATTTTAATTAAATACCTATCTATCCCGCAAAAAACAATGAATAGCGTATAAATATCGCTCGTGGGTATACTATTATATCATAACCGAATCAAACAATGAATAATTATGACTTTGTTAGCGCATACGTGTTGCTATCAATTAATATCCTCGCGTTTTTACTAATAGATTGAATTCGTGAAATGTGTTGAAATTCATAGATATAGATCTATAGTGTAGCCCAGTAACTTTTTGAACGTTACTATACTCTTCGAAGTATAAGTGTAATAAGCAATATTGTTCCTTTATCTCCCTTTTCTAGATTACATGTTGCATTGATTGTTTTCCCACACATAGATATGTCTATATCCCAATAAAGCAATATATTCTTCGCTACACTTCATCCGATATTCTTCGCGCAATCAATCTCGCTATATGTTACACGTTATTAAATTTTTGTTATACATATAAACACACACGGTACCTGGTGATACATTTTTCTCATTCAGCAGAATAACGTTTTATATGCATGTGTACACGCGCGGATTGTTTGAATTCCTAAATAAACGCCAAACAGCACGTGATATATCCATCGAACATCCGGAATGGGTAGAACGAGAGTTTTCAAAGTGTTATTCGATTTCCTGGAATAGCGAGGTTCGACGAGGATATCATTCACGCTCGGTAATAGACCAATGGATTATTTCGCGAGCAAACACAAGCCTCGGATTTAAGTTTTCAACGCTCTGACGCTTTTTGACAATTTTCCGATAGATTTTCCCATCACGAGAAAAGTATTTATCCGTAATTAAATAGGACACCAATATAAATCTATAATGTAATGGTATAATTACATTAAACGTAAACATTTCTTAATTTATACATAAATGAAGCAATTATTCATTTACTTTTAAGGATGAATAGTATATAGGTACATGACGACAAAACATATAATTCAGTATATCTTTGAAGTCGCGCAGTTTTTTCTAAAGATACATATATCTAATATTAATATAATATTTTACGTATAAAATCGCAGAAATTACAAAATATATTATAATTTTCGTTTTTATCATTCCACGGAAGATAAAATACTCCGGTAATATCGGTATTCCGATTATTCTCGGTAATCACAAAGGTATGATAAATTTTAGGCACGTAACGTGAATAGAGCGCCACTATAACTTAATAGAAATAGTTTTCGGGAAAGTGAAATCTCATAACCCAGGGGGAGGTAAAAAAATCTGGAGCCCATGTATTTGACTCTCGGATATTTTATATAGCTCCTAGACCGATATATATTCCCCCCGAAGGGCGAGAACTTATGTCGCGTAAACTTCTCCCCAAGACTTATCGTCGCACGATATGTCGCAATGTGGTGAGAATTCGGAATTGTACCGCAAACAGCGATTTCGCATATGTGAAAATCTATGCAAAATCTAGACGGAATGTTTATGGAATTAAGTTTATGGAATATATTCCTGTTACAAATATAAATCATAAATGCTTTCATATCGTAACATTTAAATAGTTTCTGACTATATGATAAAAGAAAGAAATAAAATATCAATTACACACACACTTTTCTAAATCGTATTAAATTAATAATTATTGTGGATAATAATTATTGTATACATTATAAATAATAATTAAGTGTATATGTCGACGATTAAACTCACATTTCGATAATAAATACTTCCATACTTTAATTTTGACTACATAATTGCGTTCAGAGGTAACACTATTTTAAATTAGGTCTCAAGACAATCTTATGACGAAGCTTCTCGGGATTATCGAGGAGATCCCTTGCGAGCAGATCATAGATAGAGGAAGCCTCTTTTCCTCCTGGTAACATCATATTCCTTTAATCGAGCCCTTTTCGTTGACCGGAATCGCGAAGACGTTCTCGTTACGGCGCAACGCCTCCGATAACTTTTATCGTTGCGGCCGGGTAAGTTCTTTTTTTTTTTCCAGGGATCACCGCAATTCTCCGTCCTCTCATGGGCCCTTAGCCGCGGGCGGGTCGGATAAAAATTCATAGGCACCCTAGCTCATAGAGATGTTATCGTTATCCTCATCGCGCCCTTCATCTCGGACGTGCAACGAAAACGAAAAATGTCATCTTGGCCGCTGCGTCGACCGCGTCATCGACGATGTCGATAACAACGACGATGACGATGACGGGGATTACATAATACGCGTACCGAAGACTTTCCTGACGGGCGACAAGTCCCGAGCGAAAAAAGTTATCACCGCACGCTATACCGTAAGCCGCGCCGTGAACGTGATGCAGCACGGACGAGAAAAGGAGTGCCTCGGCGTGTTGTAAATTTTTACGCCATCCGCGCGCCTAATATACCAGCAGTCGCGTATACCAGTCGAATAGACTCGCAAAAAGCGTTTGATTAATGATCCGTGCGGCTTAGAAAGTGTTCAGGTTTAATCTGCCGCAGCTGCGCTGCCACAAAATCATCGGTTCGTTTTCGGTGCACGAGAAGGATCTTCCATACTGTTGATACTCTTAATTACAAAATAAAAAAATTACATTTTAGATATACACATATATATGCAACTCAGATGTGTGTGTATGTAAATAATCTAATACACATGGTATATCAATCATTTGTATATAAGTTCATGGCTCGACGACGACGTTATTTTCGTTATTTAATTTCTGCGACCGATCAAAGACTATAGACGCGCATAGCTTTAACGAGGATGGACGCACTCGCAAATTAAATTACGCCGAGATTGATGAGACGATACTAAGCAGGACGTTCCGTACACTCGACCATGCGCCAATTCAGCGTGGGGAGAGTTTGGTCAAAGGAAAGCTCAATTCCTTTCGCAATTCCGAGTTTAAATTTCTCTTGAGACGCTACTCCGATGAAGCTTTTTGCCCCGGGTATCGATGCGCAACTTGAAAACAACATCGAGGCTTTATTGCTTCAAGAAAGTGCATGCTCGTCTTTCAATGCTATCGATGCTTGCTTTTGAGGTGAAAATCTTTACGTAGCAAAAAGGCGATATCAAGATCGATTCGGTGGGAACCGCTTCATCCTAACGTTGACTCGTAACATCCGTTGAAAAATTCATAATATATCGGTTAACGATCAGCAACGTGGAGCGGAACATAAATAACTTGATCGAAGCTTTTTATATGTATAATAGTGTATTCAATTCAATTATTAAAAAAAGAGTAACATTTCACGAGCAGCGTAAAAAGAAGTTAGTCAATCTTTCAAAGAGCAAAGCAAGTTTATTTTCACGTAATAGCTGCTAATTTCAAACAATTCATCATTTTAATGAATGCCGTAATTTATTTATTAATTTCTCTCTCATAATTTTATTTATCTTCCAATTATATTCCTAATAAGAAATATTGGTAGTCTGGAATATAAGAATTTTTAATACTTGCGTAATATTTCCGTTTGTTTCTTATTTCCTTTTACATTTCTTCTCGTTAAGGCAACATGTTTCTCTTAAACAAGTAAAGTAAATAAAGAGAGTCTTGTTGACTAAAGGAATTGATGATTTACATATATATAGCGAAACGTTTTCTTCACATAGAAAAAATATGCACACCGTATATGCCTTAATTTCAACCATTTCAATAATTTTCCGTTTATAATGATAACTATATTACTTGATAAATATCAATCGATAGCATATACACAGACAAAAAAATTATTTTTAAAATTAACTTTTCCTCAATAGGGATTGAGTTAATACAAATTGACATTGAAAGTTTTCAATTTACAATAATAACAATATATGTACTTCAAAATAATTAATCCAAGTTACATTCTCATTGTAATCTCATGATAATCTAACTTCTCAACATGTTTCTTGTATTTATTTCTTCTTTCAAGAGGCAGTTTATGTAAAGCACCTCGTGTTATTTTAAAACATATTAATTAGATAAAAGCTTGCTTGCCTTTTCGGAGACGTGTTTTTTCTCGCGTGGTGAATGTTTGTTACGTATAGACATAGCGCGTTACTACATAGTATACCTGTAAATTTAAAACAATTTTTTAATCGTCGCTTCGAGACTCAAGATACGTTTGCATTTATGACATTGAACGTGGAAATTTTGAAAATGTAATTAAGTTAATCCGGAATTGTACGCGCGGATAAAATATAGTAACAGCTTGGTCGATATAATAATGAATCGCGGTAATGTACCAGAACGCGCGCTTGATGAATTATGGAAAGTGGTCTATTGAATTACTTTAGCACATTGTTAGGTAAATTACTATGGTACTTTACTAATGTAATTAGCCACTTATTGTCCCCTCGTTTCAGCGATAAAGAGCAAATCCCATCGTAAGAACTTCCGAAACATCCTCATGTTTTATAACGTACTCGCGAACACACTTGCACATACGCGCGATGCGTATGCGTATCACGTTGCTACAGTCGCGCATGGAAAATGAAGTGGACTACAAAGTGCACTTCAATTTACTATACTAAAAAGAAAGCAATCTTCTAAGTGCAGCGCGGACGCGAAATACCTAAAGGCATATCTGGAGTAAAAAGGAAGATTACGAGCAAAAAAAAGATCTTAATTTCCAGTTAACAGTGGCGACACGTGATAAAGATATCTAAATCTCTCTCGGCTCGACAAATGGTACGTAATCAAACGTTCTTTAAACGTTCTTTAAACGCGTCTAACGAGATAACATACGGGAATTAACTGCCGGAATAACTCATTGTCGTAGTATCAGCGTAAGAAGCGTCGTTTTTATTATACTAACCATTTTAAGCGGACAGTCATTCATTCTTACTTAACCCCGTGCTAGTTAAAAGATAATTAACACATTGTACGCATAATTTTAATAACATGTTATCCTAAATTTTATGGAACATATTTCGGCATATTCTTTTCCCTTTTGTGATATAAAAGCATATATGTTTTATATATATTGAATAATGTATTATCCTAAGATTCTGATATACGAATCACAAAAAATATGGTGAAATATCGGGAAAAAGAGAGTTTTTAAGGTATCTCATCATATAAAGGTTAAATCAAGAATTCACTGAACACACTACGGACGAATACGCGAGTAGGAGATAGACAGATACGGATTTCTTACCGAGAAAGCTTTGAGGAAAACCAGGCACTGTATGATGCCTTCCATCGTGTCTCCGGTTAAACAAAAGGTTCCGTTGAGATGTCGCCCTTTGCGGCCTATCACGGAGCAGAGGTTGGCCTGGACAAAGGCATTCTGCGATCGCGTGGCTGCCGTAAGAGCCGGGTGATGAGAACGGGAACTCATTAGACGTTCGAGTGAGTCCATGTCTTCTAATTTTCGGTGATCTCTTGTTTCGATCTCTCTCGGGTTATCGGCCAAAAAGGGGTCGTCACAGTGTCGTCGTGGCGTCGGGGCATCGAACTTCGGAGCTGGTATCGAGCATTAGTCATGATCCTCCCCTTCTTCGCCGCATTGATGAACGAATTTCGCCTCGAGATTCGTCCTCGCGCTAAATCTTCCGGCACGAGAAATCCCACTTTGACTGATCAGAAACACCCTCGCAATCAGTCGGAAAGCGAATCACGTTATACGACATCAGAAAACACATCAGAAAACGACATCAGAAAACACAGCAATTTAATTTACGTTGTTTTCGTTTGATGTTGAAGCTTTTTCGTTAAATGTGTAACTAAAAAACAGCGCGAATGTGCCATTTCTGTTCCAAAAAAAAAAAAAAATTTCGCTGATGGCAACGCACTGTGAGCATATTTTATTTATTTAATACGCTTTTGTTAAAAGTAAATTGGACCTTTTCGCAGGCAACTGCAAAATGTAATAGCGCCGCAGTCCAATTTTCCTTGTTAACACACTTCGAGCTGTCAATCCTTCTCTCTTCTCTTCTGACAAACGATTTTTGGCGTCATGACGTGGTCGCTGCACTAACCGTGAGAGAGAGAGAGAGAGAGAGAAAGAAAGAGGTTATTACTTTCTACACAGAAACTTTTCGATACGACGGACGTTAAGATTAAGTTACGGGCAGTGAACATGTACAATCACGACATATAAACGACGTTACTACTCCTCTTCTTCCTTTGGACGTGCCGGCACGACGCATTATATTTTGGAGTGGAATGATGTACCACCATTCACGACCACGCCGATTTATCTGATGTACACAAAAGAAACTTCACTTCTTGTTTATGTGACGCTGCTCGGAGCGGCCGCATCGACGATGTTCGACGTCCAATGCTAAAGTTTGCATTCACAGGCACGTACTGAAGAGTTCGTCAAGCGAGTTTGCTTTTCCCCTCACTCTCTCGTGGCGAACTATCAGCCGCGACGTCTCAATCGATATCACTTACCGGGTCTCTCAAAAGTCTAACGACGATCTGTCTCTCGCTTTCCTCGAGACGACGGCACCGTACGCGCTGCGGCGTCAACTATATAATACCGCTCGAGTAAACTCATCACCGTCGATTTTATGTATCCGCAAAAAAGTTGCGCGATTACGCATCGTCGATACTCGCACACATCCACGAATATTGAATAGTATTGGGTAACGACTTTAACAAGTACCGTCAGCGAATCGTTCTGTTGTCTACGGGCGAAAAACCGCCCGATGGATTCTATCCATCGCGTCTTTATCGATTCACAGCTTGCTGCACGCCTTATACCGTTCCAGAGTATTTATGAATGAAACGGTACGTTTATCGACACGAATCGCGAATTGCCGTTGTACGAAGAGCCGCTGATCCTACGTTCCAGGTGGCACAACAGCTGACAAATCATTATCGATCGCGTTGCCACCTCGAACCTCCGTAAACATCATGAATCTCCGAGACGGCCGTCTGTTATCACTGCGCGGAACTGTAAATCCATCTTGCGCGGCCATCCATTTGCTCCGACTTGGCTCGGCGGAGTTCTATATCCGTTTGAGGTTCAACGAAGATTCTTCGTCAGCCGCTAGCTCACACGAAGCGGCTCGTTTCCCACATTTAACATATGTTAAACGACCGTAGATAGAATTATCCGTATATCGGAATCGAACGCGCGATCTATTGCGGGCAACAGGCGCGAGGTCCTTGAATTTTGCGAGAAATCGAATATATCTTCTGCGGGGGCAGTGGCTTGGTGGTCATTTCCGCCGGGCAATGCGGTTCTACCGTTTGCGGGGCGGTATACCGTCTGATTAAATCGCACATCTCGTAGCAGAAGAAGAAGATGCCGATAATCAAGAACGTATCCATTTCTCCGCTCAATTGCCGTAAATTCGTGAGCGTTTGTGGAACGTTTATGAGCCTTAGTAAAAAAGGGTAACACTGATCTTCGAAGGAGCGAAGGATCTCGAGCTCTCGTTTAGAACGGTAAATTCTCTCTCTCTCCCTCTCTCTCTCTTTCTCTCTTTCTCTCTCTTTCAATGTCGTTTCTATCCTACTACGTCCCCCACATAAAACGTCTCTTACGCCGTAAGTGATGACGGAGTCGTTAAATGCACTTTACGCGTGAGGTAACGGCGAACGTCGATCGCACCGTTCTCGGTTAAACGTCGTCAGTGACGTTGCATTTCCGTCCACCGGATATTCTGCCTCGCGGCGAGAAGCAGTGACAGAGAAAATGACGAAGGACGCAAATACGAGAAGCGCGAGTCCTCGATACTACAACGGTCTGACCGTTCGGGATAATGTCAATCACACGATTTCACCCGAACGAGGGTCGCTCGAGACGCTGCATGGACGTTAACGCGTTCCCGCTGTCGATGACAGCCAGGTCGTCGATCAGGGGTTCGGGGATCGCGTCAATGATCCTACAGCTGCTACTGCCACGTCTATCGGCAAGCATCTCACTGGAAGCACCGCCGTTGTCCGAGCATCTCGCGTATGCAGCAGGGGGATGTTCCACTATATATTCCACGTCTTCTCGTCTCGTCGCGCACGCTGGGCCTCGCACACGAGGTCGCTGAAGCGCGCGCTTTTAGACACGATGGTATAGCTCGTTGCCGCGAGCGGAAGTGGTCGAGAGGGAGCCACGGCGAGGTAATCACAGAAACAAAACACAGACCATGTGTGCAAGCCCGCCGGATATGTTACGTTGAAGTACACCGAGGTATTAAACGCCTTGGTTCTGACAGCTGTCACGGTCACTTCAACAGTACGGTGAATCGAGGAGATGCGCGCTCGATCGTCTTCGAAGAAAACAATCGCTCTGGAACCACGCGACGAGCTCTTTGCACCTCTCGCGTTCGTCTTATGACAAACGAGAATTGATCGAGGGCGACGACGGCGAGAACCGATCGACGAGATCGACCGCACCGGATTCTTCGCGGGTACACTTGGATCGAGATCGGGACACCCACGGTCGTGACTGCCTGACGCGTTCAACGTGGAACGCAACTCACACTGGAAGCGAGAACAGCGCAGCTACATCAGCCGGACTCGCAACGGGCCAACGTATGACTACCAGATACTCTCGGCGTGAGGGTGCGCCTTTACAAGAGTGGGCGGGTGGAAACGAGGGATGCTGAGCGACGGCGCGGCCCGCGGCGCCACCCCCGGCCCCTTCGCGCGAAGCTCTCGCAAAATCCACCAGCTCTCCCCCTTCGTCTTCCCCCTCGTGCGAACACTCGCCCCCCCCCCGTTCGTCACCCCCTCTGGCCGTCCGCGCTCACGAGGCGCTATTCGCCGTTTCACCCCGGCCATACTAACCGACCAACGCTGTACTTCGGGTCTTATTCTTCGTCATCCCGCTTCTTTATATACGCTTCTTTCGTTCCTTCCTTTCGCCGTTCCCCGAACTCTTGCCCGTTCCTATATCGCGTTCTTCTATCGCATTCTTTCTTCCTCGTGTCGTCCGTGTGCGCCGCACGCCTCGCGCCCCTTCATCGCGTATCTTTCGTCTCGCGCCGTTGACCCGGCATAACGCCAGCGGCGATTTTTACGCCAGGCACGGTTAGGTTGGATATTCAAGCGGATGAATGCGCTCGTGCGTCTGACCGACTACCGATCGCCTGGCGGTGTCCTTAATGCGACTTCCGGTGTTTCTTACGAAATGCTCGCATAAAAAAATGGCTATTATTTTTAGTTGACAGATGACGATAATAAACGCGAGCTCAGAAGAAAAGGTAGAAATATTACGGGGATTATAATCAGAATTAACACAAGACGAAAATGTGTGTGTGTGTGTGTGTGAGTCGGATACAGCCAGCGTTAAATTTATAGCTAAAGTACGGACCATTCAGTCATACGTCTCTCGCTAGGATTTAGTCCACGGGATCGAAATCGCAATCCGACTGAAATCTTATACATGTCTGGCTTGCGAATTGCGCTCCTATTACCAACGTGGTTTCGAGTTTTCGATCCGACGATCGTCTATGATTTGCGCTACTGCATCGCTGTACAATGGCACGCTTTTATTTCGAAATCTCCATTCTGTAGCTCGAGATCGCTTATTCCCTTTTTGTTCACTTGTCCCATTTTCTCTTTATATTCTTTATTGATTTCTCTATTGCAATTCCCATAGAATTTTTTTAAACAGACGTATTTTTCTTTTATACATCGAATTTTTCCATCTTCTTTTCTATCTTTATATTACGTACAACCGTCTGACCTATTTCGATCTCTTCTACTGCTTGTGCAATTAAGGACTTATTCGATAAACAAATTAATTTTCTATTTAATCACGTCTATTAGCTTTAAATTTTATTATTTGAGATATAGATTTTGCACTGTTTAACAATTCATATCTTTTCGCAATTTTTTATTTCGAAAACTATTGGTAAAGCAAATCTACCTAACAACTAAAGTCGTGTGTGTATCGCGCAATAAATATATATCGTTTCTATTAAATCATATTATTGATTTTATGTTATTTGTCAAGAAATCTAAGTCATATTAATGCTTAATTAAATACTGCATATAAATCTTATAAAAATATATTACTACTCTTTCCGATCAAGCGGAAATAGAACATTCGCTCAAGTTTTTGTCAAACCGTAACAGTAGTGTAAGTAAATGGCCTATATATCCTTAACGAACTTTCGCAAGCACCGTCCGACTTCGTCGTGCATCATGAACGAGAAAGTTACGACGGATATTCCGCGAGATTAGGTGCGCCAGGTCGACAAATTGTGAGTTTGCATTTACGGTACATACCATCGGCGCAACTGTTCGCTCTAAGTTCGTGTCGCCGGTTTAATTGGCTTTAATAAAGTTCGGAGAGTCGCGCCAGAGAAGTCGCGGAATTAACGGTCGCGGTCTATCGCGCGAAGTGGTAAGTGGTTAAAGAACCTTTTCCCAGGAAGATACGCCCAAAATCCCGTCACGTAGCCAACATTCGTCCCTTACTCACATAGAAGAGCATTTTTATGTGATTTAGAGAGAGAGAGAGAGAGAGAGAGAGAGAGAGAGAGAACATAACTGTGAAACAATTTTACCACAACTACTTAGTCATTAAGCTCGGGGAACTTTTCCCTCGTAATGTCGTAATCACCGAAAGATTTCTCTATATATCTTTAAACACGGAGGAACAATAAGTATTATACGTTCACTCCCTAAATGCGTTAAAAATGACTCAACGTTATCTGCAAATGGCTCATGACTTGTGTATATTATTTAGGTTGTTCTCCTTACGTTTGCACGAAGAAGGCAAAGACAGTGTCAAATACAACGTTATTAAACAACACATTGATTGCTTCATGTTCTTCGTTATGTTCAATAAAATGAAATAAATCGGGTGATTGAAGTGTGATTTATATATATATCTAGAAAATGCTGTATTTATGACACAGTTATTTTATTTGAAAAGTGAAAAATTTACTTGGATTCTGTTTCAAATTTTAAGATGCAATTTTAAAATGCAAATTTGCAAATGGAGATGGATATTATACTTATCGCGCGCACGACGACGTCTTCTTGAATCTGATAACTATGCTAAACCGCCGTAATCGCAGGTAAACTGTTGGTCAGTGCTCTCCCCGCTAATTCGATAATTGGTGCCTGCGTTAGGAGCAGATAAGGTCACCACCGTCACGCTCATCTAACTTCTTCCGCGGTATGCTCTTCCACTAATGGCTCCATACTTCCGTCCCTATACATTAGTTGCTTTCTTCCACGATGTGAAATTCATATGGGGCGGCGAATGTTTAGCCAATCTTCTATCGCCTAGTTACTCAAGATGCTAACTAAACTTTATGTTATAGTTGCGAACTTCATCGCATCGCGCGCACGAATATATTTTGCGATATAATTGGAAAATCGATTTCACGTAGGTAAAACATTATTACAATGTACGTTATAACTTTCTCTTACAAGTGTTAACTTCTTCAATCACTATAACCGTTACACGCTCGTTCACCATATACATATTTGCTTTCAATATAAGCGGGTCCTATACGGGAGCATACATTCATATATGTATAGTAGACCAGCCTTTTCCGTTTTATCTCGTTTTTTTCCTATCAAACGCTGTTTGAGGCAGACACGTAAAACTCGTCGCAAAATTCTTTTCTCAAGACGGAGGCGCCCCCCGTCTTTACGAACAGCATATTGTATCCCGCGGCATGAATTCAGATTCAATTCCTCTTTTCATTCGACACCGCTTCCTCCGAACCAATACGATAAAACTTTCTTCGTCGTGTCGGACATGGAGATTTGTTGAGGCGCGCAGCATGTCGCCGAGATGTATATATGTGGCGCGCACTCTTAAAATGGTTTTTTAGAATCACGCATATACCGCGGCTATGCGCGATCGATAGCGAAATACGAGCGCGAGAGTGATTTAAGTTTCAGTATCACATTGTAACGACAAATGTTGCTGGTTTGTCGGTTGAAACGGCGTACCGAATGAAAGGGTAGTTAATTACGAGAACAAAAGCTTACGCAAGCCGGATCGATAGAAAACAGCACGTATAAATATATAGCGCGCGCTGTACCATTGTAATATATATATATATATATATATATATATATATATATATATATACTCTTTATGGCCTCCTTCCACTGTATTATCGTTGAATCTGTGACAATAATTCATTATCAGAGAATAATAATGTCACAAATATCTTGAAAACCAGTGTGCTTTTATCCCCTTGAAATATATTCGGCTTATAAATTATCTTTTTTTATTATTTTATTCACAATAAAGTGTATTACATTGTATGCATACGCGGCATCATGAATTTTTGTACGACAAAGAAAAATGTTGGCAAATAAAAGCGTAATTAATTTTTATCTATCACGTGCGCATCGACGCTAATTAATCCGCCGAAAAGCGAAACGGAGTTGGAGCAACTAAGATGATTTCACCGATAACTGCAGTGGAAGTCGCTGCTGCTCTATGGGAGGAACGTTTGATCTATATATATATATGTATGCATATGCATGCAAGATGCATCTTTACGCGCGCGTGCGCGACCACATGCACGCGCACGATCGCTCGACTATTGATATATTCCGGCGCTTACGACTCGAAGTAACTTTGCCTAATATATGGCGGGACTTAGATTATAAATTTCCCTACTTCCGAAAGTGTACCTCGTTTTAGCTAACTGTATAATTGCGCCGTGCTCTGCACATTGTAAAATCTGCTGTACTAACGTGCTGAAAGAACTTAAAAACATTGTCCAATGGCGAATGATTATTATATGTATCCAAGTACACCTCTATTGCTCAAAGTTAAAAAAAATATTTCAACGTATAATTTGTACATATTATAATGAATTGAGGAATGATTAAGTGAGTGCAACAAGTTGATCAAAAGTTTATTCGTTACTGTGACTATACTTTGTCATACAAAAAAACATGTAATTATGTTTAAACCATGTTTGATATAAACAATATAAATTAATATGCAACGCAATACTTCAATATAAACTTCATTAAACAGTTTGTGTTGTTGCGTTAAACTTAATACATTATGAATAAATCTAAACTACACAGAGTGGCATTAAATAACATTTTATTAACGGAAATTATTGCAATATGTGTGATTAAATATACCGAACAATTATACATACATAAATTAAATATAAATATATAAATATTAAGATGTACGTAAATAACTTTTCGCAAAAGATATAAAAAAATTTTTTATTTTTCCTGTCATGATTGTCATGAAAATAGACAGTAAGCAAGTATAACGCTTCGCGTTTATATACGCCATGATGTAGACATTTATTGTCTCTATATTATACACGAATCGCTATTGCGGCGGGTTTGCCGCAATCGAATGAATATATAATTAAATACGCAAATACGATCAAAGCGAAATTGAACTACCGGCATAAGATAGGTGGGTTGAGAGCTTCTTGGCAAACAGGAACGGAAATCCGCATTATGTTCGTTAAACAAAACCAGTATAATCCGCATTACGTTCATTAAACAAAAGCAGGCAACTGCGCAAATTGTTACCAGAAAGGTACGATTAGATACGATACTGTGCAAGTATATAGATAAAAGGAACATCTCAGTTTCGATAACAGTGGGCAAAATAGAGTAATATTCTTATTAAAATATAAAAGTTGAAGAAACATATTCTTACCAATTCTTTTTTATTGTGTATTTCAAAAAATATATGTAAGAATCTGAGAGATAAAAATATATATACCTTATTTAAAAAATTGAAACCAATATCGGCATACTTTGGAATGGAAACGATACATCTTTCTTTTTATTCAAACTTTTGTCCTTTTTGGGACAGATACCAAGACGAATTGCGCGACGTTCTGTTACTAATGCGTAAACTCCTCCCTGCTAAGGAAAAGGAATCGACAGCTACTCTTCCTCTTTCCCAACACACGTCACGAACTAATATTAAATCAAGATATTTGCTTCTACTTGAAAAGTATAGTCGCTATCGAGCGCATCTATTATTTCTCTTTCCTTTTTTCAGTTGTCATTTTCTATATTACGATTGCAACGCTTGATAACAGACACGGATTTTTCAATCAAAATGATAAAACGTATATAAATTTAGATGCAGACGTTTTATTAAAATGTATTTTCTCATTCAGATTCAATTGTTCGTATCACACTATTCCATTTCCATATACAAATAGCAAGTATTTTTATTAAAACGTCAATCAGTATAAAAATAATAACAGTGCCATAATGCTTTTTCATAATAAAAATTTAATAAGAAATTGATTCATTGAAAACTAAAATATATTGTTATCTTCTTTGTCTTGAAGCAAACATGATAACACAGTGACATTAATATTAATATTAAAATTGTTAAAATAACTAAAAACATCGGAGCGTATTTTTTATATTCAACTAAGTAAATTGTAGACTGAGAGGTCAGAGAGAATTGAAGCAATATCAAAGTTCTCTACTATAGGGAATATACATATTCTGGTACCGTTAAGATAAGCACGAGAAAACAACAAGAGATACGCAGACGACGCATAAGCACGAGGATAGTCATTTGCGGAGGACGCGGAAAGGAGTGTCTTTTTTGCGCGTGCAATAACAATAGCAAAGACAGTTATGGAGCCAACAACATAGTTCGCCTCTAAAGGTGCCACGGGTTGCCGTCGAATTCTCTCCGTTAAGCACGAACTGATTTTTGTCTTGTCCGACTTTTCGCTTTGGTCCCTCCGTGCTCATCTCACCATCCAGCTGCGTTTCTCCCGAAGTGGAGCGTCCGTCGTAGGGCTCCTTTTGAATTTTGAAAGCGCGAAAGACGCCACGCTGCGTCGCATCGCGCGCCGCGGGGAAATCTCATTTTCCGCGGACCCTTCACACTCGAGAAGCCGGTGCCACCGGATGGTCGGAGGAAAGGTCGAAAGATTTATTATGCACTTTCTTCTTCTGCAGGTGAAACGTGCGTCCCTCTTCGTTATACAATGCACGTCGGTCACGCCGCGCGCCGCGCCGGCGAGACCCGACTGTTGCCGCACGGACTTGAGAACTCGATTGCGAGAAGGGAATAATAGACGTGGTGATGCGACTCTTGCTCCGCGACTTTCCTTTGAGAATGCTCGCGCGAATGCGATATTCGATGATAACGAACGATTTCTCTAGCCGGTCATTTCCATTCCGCGGTCTCCGATAAAATGATGGTTATCCGAGTTTCCATATTGTTGCAACGCGTAAACGAGCACGCACGATTGTATATCGCGGTGTATAATGGATGCGGTCGTTTGGAAGCAGGGAACCCAAATACGAGACCGTGTTTGCGTTCGAAGCATGATATAAATTTTCCGATTGTCGTCGGTGATTTCTGATTAGTTAGTGTTGATGCAAATATCGATTGAGCAAACCGCACAATCAGAAAGCTCTGTTGCATTAAGCACTCAACGATCCTCAAACTTTTATCTATAATACATCTCCGATACGTTACAATAGAAATTCGCATTATTGAGAAAGCTTCGTTTCGCATCCCTAGTGTTAACACATCATGAAATATCTATATTTTCACCTGCAGTTACGTTGCGAGAGAGAGAGAGAGAGAGAGAGAGAGAGAGAGAGAATGGGAAGGGTGCTATCAGAATAGGATCGTTAGCCGACTATTCAAAAATTCGTGAAATACAATCAGTTTTACTGCTAACAAAGAAATGATAGCTCAACCAACAAATGCAATAAAGCTGGGATATCTGTTATAGTCAGACGTTACTATTTCCATCCATCGTTTCACGGACAAAAATATTTATACGTAGTTTATCGAATAATATAAGATAATAGGATATATATTGCAATTGGATTAAACGAATATTCCATCTTTTAATCAACATTTTAATAAATAACGAACGACTTTTTCTCTAACCGGTGCAGTTTTTGGATAACGAGCGCATGTTGTAGAATTAAATATATTTTCTTCTGTGCGAGAAAAACAGAAAAAGAGAGGTGAACATGATCGCGATAAAAAGTCACGACAACAACTTGGACAGCGCAAACTGCGCTAGCGCAAAGTGACAAAAAAGAATATGAAAATTGCGCGACAAATTAAGTTCTATCGATAAAAAAACAAAACTTCGCGAAACGCACACTTTCCAACTCGTGACAAATATAACGAAAGAACTGCTCGGGAGTATTTTTTCCTGTTCCTGGGAGGTAATCGCGTCGAGGTAACTTCAGTCTCGCTGGAGTTTGATACGGAATTATAGCGCGAAGTACGAACGGGAATAGTCTCTGCGAAACGTTATTAAGGCACTTGACGTAATAGCGCCGTCATTAAACTTCCTCATTCGTTACGGCAAAGCTATACCTGTGACGCACGATTGATTGTTGTGCGCGCATGATACATCTTACGGGAAGCGGTGTTGTAAAGTGCACGTTAGCGATAAAACGTTGTATATAGGAAAAAGTCACCGTTTAGAGCGGCTTGGTGGCCTCACTCTCGTAGCGAAGATTTTATGTTCCGTTCGGCTTTTACCAAGATAGAAACGCACACAAATCATCAATGGAGATGCGATCCCATTTATCCTTACACGGAGGATATGACAGCGCAGCTTTTTCCTCCAGACATCACGGCGACTGAGCTTGTATTATATTCTTTCGTTATATTCTACTCGCTCTCTAGCTTGTTATCGAACCGAACGTCGAATGAAAGGCAAAGTACGAGGCGTAGTGCAAGACAATAGGAGATAACAAAAGTACGGATAAAATGAAAAAGAGGCTCAAACAATAGGAGTCCCGTGTAGATTATCTCGGCGGGGATAAAATGACAGAATGACGGTCTCATAAGATGCCGAATTCGCGATTTACTCACGCACAAATTGTACAATGGCCGGCTAATACGCTCGCATTTTCCCGAATACATACCTGGAACAAAAATAATATTAAAAATTTTAAGCAAGCACAATTAATAATCTTAAGTAACATATGCGATACAAATAATTTGCAGATGGTATTGTATATTTATAAAAGTATAATTATATTTATGCGTATTAAGTATATCGCTTAAATAAGATTCTATAAACACGGAGATAACGACGAAAGCAGCCTGAATCCATGACAAGTTGAAAGTGCAGCACGAACGATGAAATCTATAAGATATAGAATAAGAACTCTATCAAGGTCTCCGTGTTACTGGGGGAAATCCTGCAATCCTTTGGCGCGTGAAACTCATAAACGTTAAGGTAAACGGGCATACCCACCTGTTATACGAGATCCTCACGCGATTCCACAACTTATCGCATTACAAGATTCTATAAAGACTTGACATCGCGTGTTACTTCCTAAGACTCTTGTTTTGTAAAATTCATGACATCTGTACAATTTCAAAGCGGAAGAGATAAACTAATCGAGTTTATACACGAAAGCATAAATACTTAACGTATAAATTGACTGTGAATTAATTATCACAATTATTATGATTTGCTGAAAAGTGGAACATATCCATCAGAAGATCTCTCCAAAAAGTTAATGACGATACAATATAATCAGACAAAAATGTGAAATTATAATATTTTTCTTATTTACGGATTAATTTGTACATTGTTTTACAACTAGATGATTGCACTGTAGACATGTACAATCCTCAAAATTCCTGTAATTTATTGGACTTTACTTCAACAGTGAAAAAATACCTATGTATATTTTAAATAGTATGAAATTTGTGCTCAAGTATCCTAATGCCATGTAAATTTGCCTACATCTTCTAGATTGCCTTTTAGATCTTCGCTACTGCGGAAATAAATTACCTTGTATAGCGAAGCTTTTTACGATATTTTATTTTGTTTCTTTGGCTTTTTCACGTGTATTCCGCTGTTGCTTCCATTCGCTAAAAATAATTTTTGTTATAACATATTAAGACTCAAAACTTTAATATTATCAGTGCTCACTGCTCAAATATTTTATATTAGAAGGCATAAAAAAATTTCGTTTCACAAAATTATATAAAAAATATATAAAGATATATGTATATTAAAAATCCACAGGAAGCTTCTGATTGTGCGAAATATTATCTTCTGAAGTAAAAGCAATTTCAGTTTTTTTTTTCTATTAGAATTTTATCTGTTGTTGGTATTTTCATTTTTCTTAAAACGATCCTAAAAGCAGTCATGAGGAAGCCACACGAAAGTAAATCGGATACCCGGAAGAGGATTGCGAGGATCTCAGCAATCTATGTGTCAAAAGAAAGAAAGAAATCGTACATTATACCGAGGATAAGACATGTATAACTGTGCAAACGATTGTGTTTCATTCATTCATTTGTTTTTTCGCTCTTTGATCGCTGCTTTCTTTCTGCCGGAGCTATTCAGTACTAACAAACATGATCGCGAAATGTTATGTTAACAATTTGTTACAGCATTAGCAACAAGCAAAATATTCAGCTTTTATTCCTATATTTTTTGTGAAGGCGGAAGGGCGCATATTCTGATGATAATGCAAAATTGCATGGTCTATTCAAGCAACATTTTTACACTCAATTGGCTAAAAACATTTATGTTATGACCGCGGGAAAAAATTCGATTTTATTAATCTTTTATTCTACAATGCGTTCCAATATTTACGTTAATATTTTGTGCATGTATAATTTTAAAGAGATAATAGCAACAGTTAAATATATTTTTCGAATATATTTTGCATTGCCAATTAAAATATCATTTTTTTATTTATACTATTTTTGAATTGAGAGCGCTCAATAAAAGATAAATAATCGGATCAAAAAATTTAAGTAACAAGAAACCCTATACTATTTATATGATATTTCGTGTATTTTTTCCCGATTTCCGCATTTAACATATTTGTACTATGAAAACAGGCTATAAAATGAAAAACTTTACTGTTCTTTTTTTAATGAAAAGAGATAAAATAGCACATGATCTTGATATCATTGCAAATGAGAACATGCATTTTTTAATGCAACTGTTTGAAGCCATTACGACTTTCTGAGAAAAGATATTATACCTTTAAATATATAATAAGATTTCTATTTTAAGCGGAGATCGATTCGACGTAATTAATTTAATTTTTGTAATTAATCGACAATCTTGTCAATTTTAGTTATCCGCGATTCTGCACTCATTAAAAACGCTACAGTCATAGTTTTCGAACGAGACGAAAATCATCTCGCTGCAATTATTTTAAACGGAGATATTAACGAAATTATCTCGACTCGCGGTTTCAATAAAGATATTTAAAGACGGAGATTTCGATGCAAAATTAATTTTATTTTCATTAATTAATAATACTTTGTAAACTGATCGTCCGAGATAAGCGATCCTGCATTCATTATACAAGCGCTCCAGTCTTAGCTTTCAAATATAATAAGATGAAAATCATTTCACTATACGATTTAATTGTGCGGAGATATTAACAATTATATCGACCCGTGATTTTGGTTTATATAGGAATCGGACAGTGCGACCACGCGAGCGTTTCTCGGTGGCGGTATCATATTTCAAAGCACCTGGTACTACACGTGTTTTCACACCTGTTTTTAGCGCACCTGTCGCATTACGTGCAAAAAATACGGGCGACTTTCTTTTATGAATGATACGTGCATGCTGAATTTTCAAAGCGCTATAACTCTACGAAAAATTGACGAATATAACAATATGCGACAAAAACTGATCTCCTGCGTTTCGCGTTTCACAGATACCTATATGTTGAATACATATGCTCTTGTCATGATATTTACATACGAGTACAATGAGATAAGAAATGAAACACGAAAAATATAAAATATAACTAGTAAAAAATAGTAAAAAATCATAAAAAAGTAAGATATATAAATAAAGCGTAAATTGTATCTTTCTTTCCATAAAAAGTGGTGTCATTATTCAAAAGATGCTAATAGGTATTTAGTGAATAATATTTGACAAAAATCTCAGACTCTTCAGAAAATGTGATAACAAAAAAAAACAATAAAATATAAAATAAATTTAAATAAGAAATACATTTAAAAGAACAATTAAAACTTAAAACACTATAATTAATATATTTACTGATTATTACAACTAATAATTGCTAATCAATAAACTGATAGCAAAAAATACAACTGCAGTATAAAATTCAAATTTTGATTTGATATAATTATTAAAAAGATTCTTATAAATCGTGATTTTTTACATTATAAAAAACAGATGTTAGATCTGTAAAGTGTTGCACTGAAAAAAATTGATAAAATCGTTTGAAGTTACAATCTTCGGAAGATCTCTCCGTAGAATCTCATTAATTCTTCGACTACTTTTAAAACTACTCAGTGATCACTGGAACGGTCCTCCACTTACTGTGCAACCACCGTGAAAGATGAGGGTAACAGCCGTATATTTTGACGTAACCATCCTTAACTTTCAATCCTCAACTTCCCGACAAGTTTGTCCAGCGTATATGTCCCCTAAGGCGATAGGCATACCAGAGCGCTGGACAAGTAAGTTTAGTAGAGACGGTTAACTTGCCAACCTGCGCAATGGCATTGGGTCAAACCATTTAACGGTACTTCCCGAAACGTTTATTCCCTTCGGCAAGGTGCCTGTCCGAACGTTCGCGGAGAGCACAAGAGGAAAGCACACCGGCTGCGATGACATGCCTCGGCGCATTTCGACAAACGCGGCGATGAAAACAGAAATGAAGGAAGGTTCCGTTCGGAGAAGAAGATAGCTGGTCAATACGTATTAAGCTCATTTCGTATCGGGCGCAATTTATTACTGCCCGGTGGGCTTGACAGCGTAGCCGCGGCGTAGCGTAATGAGAGACGGGAGGAAATGGTGGGCGGCAGGAAATACGTATTGAAGGGAAAATTTATCGATGATATTTAGGTCGGCACGACCATCCCTGATGCACTCGGAGTTAATGTCTTAAATTGGCTGTGAAATTTTTAATATCCATTTATCGAGACAAACGCTAATTTTTACGGCAAGATACACCAACGATTAAGTATGTCATAAATCAATAAAAATAGTCTATAGGAGATGGCATGTCGTAATATTCAACGCATACCTGTAGCCAATTCAATCAGTTATCGGTTTAATCGCTTTTTGATTAGTTTTCCAATCAAATTGGCGCAAATATTTTGCAATATTATTAGCTTGCACACATTAATTGCTTGCATTATTATTGGCCCGTAGATACTTTAATATTCGTAAATTTATCATTTTTATTACCGATTATTACTTTTTAACTGATATTGACAAGCTGATTATTAATAGCAAAATACATTTTCACTATATGTCGTGCTGGGCGCGGATATCAAAAATTGTTAATTCGTGGAATATCGCTCTGAAATTGTATATATGTGTAGATCTCGAATAGAACTATCGGGTACTCTTGTAAAAATGATAATTTTCAATATGTTTTGGTACTTCAGAAAAGTGTCGCACTTGATTCGCGAAATTAGCACATTTTTCCAATTTTTTAATACAAAGAATGTGGAACTTTTTAAAATTTATCAGGAACTGCAGAATAACTATGCAGAAAGTGCTACAAGAACTCTTAGTACTTTTTTTAAATTCGTAGAATGTCGTGCCAACGTCACACACGCTGTGGTAGCACTGTATATATAATCCTTTTTTTAGCCAAAAATTCTCGAATAAAAGCGCAACTGAAAAATCTGAGCAAGTGATAAAACGTGATCACCAAATAATTTTTAAAACTCTTCAAGTATAATAATCTTTTATAATAAATTAGTGGTGCTCTCGTTCAATTTAACACCATTTATCACATATCTTTGTTCAATATTTCGTCGCTCCATAATGATCTGCACGAAAACGGTGACGAGATCTACTAATGCACACTTACAAAGAATGTTATAATAACGCAACCGAACGAGTCAAAACTTTTACTGCTTTAAAAAAAAAGGATCTATACTTTACGTCGTGAATGGTTACGATGTTTCACTGCTACATTGTGCGCTACAGATAATCTCATTTATATTTTTCTGACAAATTTCACCATATTATCGCTAATGAATGGAACGAAGCACGATATGCAATAAAGTAGCACATCGAAATTAATGAAATTAATTTGAAATGCAAGAAACAGGTTACATTCGGTGTAAATTCACGTCATAATAGATAAATGCCCGATCTACATTAGCTGTAGTAAGCTGTAGTAAGCCTCAAGCCGTAAGAAATTGACCAATTATAGGCAAATGTGAGGAGAATAATCGACTGTGATTGGACAATTTCTTACATCTTGAAGCTTACTACAGCTTACTACAGCTATTGTAGATCGGGCATAAATATTTCGGGTAGCAACGGCAAATTTGCTAGCCTACGAAATTCAGCGTTCGTCATTTGTTTGCCTTTTTGTGGCGTATACAGCGCGCTGCCAAACTATCCGGGTCGACACTCGTGCGAGCAAGTAGCGGCGTAAGTCGCTCCGTGTATCGTCGCATTACTAGAAACTATAGGAATATGATCATTCTTTTTCTGATAATTATCATTCATTGTCAGTAAATTTCAAATTATTCATCAATTAGTTCGTGTGCTCGATTCGCGATTAGCGAAAATATGACGACTATTTCATTTCACGACTCGAATAATTTCAATAACGGAAAGTGATATATCGACCGTTTATTAATATTAATAATATTTCGTGTCTTTCATGGAATAGCATACGTTTAATGCCGGGAGTGCCGTACAAAATACCGTGCGATTATCGTATTTGGTAATTAGTGCGCGGGCGATTGCAATTATATCATGTTTTCGCGAGTATTGCACAAAATATGAATGCACGAACTAATTTAAAAGGAAGAGACCAACACCGGACAGTCCAGGAGCAATACAGAAATAAATAATTACTTTTTTTATATGAGTAGTTACTTATATACGATATTAATTATCTATTCTCTTTATCTATATACATATATAATTTACCAGACTATTTAAAAAATATAAATTAAAAAAGATTTTTATATTTATCTCGTAAAAGCTTATAAAGCTATAAAATAATTTTTTTGTAAAAGCTATATTTATCTTAATAACGATTCACTTGAAAGACGAATAAAAAAATTCGACGCGCGCGCGATAATTATTTTTTGAAATTTTAATTATTTTGTGGACGCGCTGCTATAATTTGGACTTTTATAGATTTCAATTTTCCAGATCAACCACATTTTCCACAGCAGCCGCAACGTATGTCACAACACCCCTGTCGGTCGCGCACCGTATATCAGTGAGTTTCGATTTATTTTTTATTTCAATTCGAAGTAATGGATCTCTCTGTGAATTCTACGAACGGATGTAACATATCTCTTTCATAAATCCCTTTCCTCGAAATGGGTGTGCATAATTGAGGTGCAAATTTTGCGCGTATATATAGTATAAACATGCGTACCCGAGATTTGTAAATCACAGTTTAGACGCAACTCTAGTTGATTATTCCGCGCCGGGGTATTCAGCATGTCAGAGCGACCCGTGAAACCACCTGTTTAATTTCGCAGAAACCTCGGATCTCGCTCCGACGGCCGGATTTCTGAGTTTTCAAGCTCCGATCGAGTTTAAAACCAACAATCGTATTCCTTTCCCGGTTCGCATTCCCAATTCATTACGCCGCAAATTGCAACTTATAGTACGGAAAATTTCTACCATACGAAATATATTTCTTCATAAAAAGAAGTCGTAACGAGTTTATCGGCTGATGCGACATATGCTTGATTAAAAATTCTTTTTGTTCGATTATTTAAAACTATCAAAATCAATAAAGATATTTATTATTAAGATTTACAGTATTTAAGAATGAGAATAAATAAAAGTAAAATTAAGGGGTTAACGCTAAATGGAGAGAGTTCGTGGTTTGTTTAATCTAAAATATTATGAATGTTTGATGTGTTGTATGTAATTACTAAATGTAATTTTAGAGATATTTAGAGTATATATATATATATCAATGAAAACATCCAATTTGAATTGCGCTCGTCAGTATTAGGTCATGTTGTCAGCATTTTAAGTGCTCGCAGTTTTGAAGCAGTACAAATTAATTTGTGGCTAATGTAAATTTTACGGCAATAACTTTAATAAACCGATGTCACAACCGTCAAATCTCGCGCGCATTTGGCATTAATTATCAGGCACCAAACTCAATTTGCTGCACTTTGAGCACTTTGAGCGATTCCGTAGCTGCGCCAAAACCACAGCAATTTACCTATGTGTAGCTTATGTCAGTTGCTAAATTGACAACGCTATTTAAGTATGGTATACGCGTACGCTTAAGGCTAACATTTTCATCACACGGCAAACGTTGCTCAGCGTGCTGTTGCAGGAATTTCCAGATTCGTAAAACCATATCCCTTCTCTGTGTTCGCTAACCTAACGTGTCCGTGTCAGTCCGCCAGTAGACACGCGCTCTATTATATCGAAAGAAATTTATATATTTTATCTCGAAATAAACGCGATAAAATTTTTAATAAATTTTCTATCTCGGATAATAAATTGTTAATATTCAATTCTGAAAAATAGCTATAAAAATTGAAATATTTTTCATATTTCGATATTATCCGCATTTTCGCGTAATTTTTATGAATGAAATATCTAGGCAGGAATTCATTAGTATCAAAGGGGGAATAAATTCCGCGAAAATAAAATATTGTCGAAATGACGTGCAGTATTGCAGAAGCTTCATCAGCCCTTCGTAAAGACTCACTCGCGTTTTTCGAGCAATTATCATCGTCGAAAGCCAATGCAGTACGAAATTAATTGAATTACATTTTTTCCCTACATTCCTCTCTTCTTTGTATGCTTTTAATTCCGCGCGATTAATCGAGGTATTCGTGGAAAAAGATATATAGAGCACGAAAATGGACGGGGGGAGGGGGGGTGTTTGAAAGCGCCTCTTTCAAGGAATGAATTAAATTCAAGCTTTCCGAGAAATACGCGGTCACTGTTGTCCAGAGTATCGCTCTCGCGCCATTTTTATTCGACGAGTAACACGCGAACAAAGTGAGAACAATCGTGCTTGATGCTATGCAATTTATTCTGACGGCGAATGGCGCCGTTTAGAGTTTTAACCCGACGGGCAAAGATAAAAACTCGTACTTGTGTTAGAAGCACCTTTATCACATTAAACGGGCGGGTATTAAGTGTTCATTCCTTTAGCGTGGCATGTACCATATTGATTGCGTTGGCCATGGTGAAAAGTAAAAGCAAAATATATTGCTCTCGTTGATATTTCATTTCACACGTCGTAGACGTGTATGGTAGTTATACGCTGTCTGCAATGGCGTAAAAAAAAAAGAAACAATCTCGCGGAGAACAGTCGTTGCCATTGTAACTTTTTTCCTTTTTTGAAAAGCGAGACGTAATGAAATTCTACTCGCGTTAATGACCAAGTAATAATTTAATTTCATCGAGAAAAGGAACGACGTAATTCTATTTCCCTCTGGCATATACGTGTGATATACTCCGTCTTCAGACCCCGAAGAAAGGGTCAACGTATATACAATTTATTTCAGCAGCAGCACAGAAGCATGAAGTATCTATCGTTTCCGCCTTTATACGCTTTACGCGAATAGCATATTTCCTTGGGGTAAAGGTTTCATGCAGAATTACGTCAGCAGGTAACGTTGCACTTTCTCGCACGTAGTATATCATCGAAATCGTCAAAAAATTATTTAGCTGACGATTAAATTTCTAGTACACTGTTAAAAGTTAGATGATGAAATTTAAACCAATACCATGAGTTAGATAATATTTTGTTATTTTCAACTACCACGTGCGTTAAAATTTATTAGTTTGAAACAAAATAGGATTATTTTAACTTCATTGGTTTAGTCAAATTAACATTGCTTTAGTTAAATTAACTACACATTGAGTAGAAGTGGCGACCTATGGAATGGTTAAAAATTACTCAAAATTGAGTTGAATTTAACCCTATGAATTTAACAGTGTGTACATTGCAGCTGTGCTAAATAAATAAATATTAGTAATTGCCTAAACACTTCGAGTTACTCTTAAGTATATATTAAATTACCGCAGAGATCAAATGTGATTAAACACTTTTACACGCAACGATGTAAAATTATTCATGGAAATAGCCATTCGCTGAGTAATTTTCAATTAGACCCCGATGTGACGCGGGGATCAGCCAATAAGAAGCGTAAACTTTTTTAATTAAAGGTCTGTCCCCGGAGTTTTAAATGAGTTAGTGACGCTGACGGGTATGTAGTAGAAGGAAAGTGAATGAAGCGTGTGCAGGAAGAAGTGGACGTGGGCGCCAGATAAAACGAGATGGTAATGGTACTGCGATAGACCGCGATAGAAAGAAGGAGGTAGTTTCGAGTCAAGTGTCTCAAACAGCGAGAGCTTTATTCTTCGCCGGGGAGAGAGGAAGAGAGGAGGTTATCATAAAATCACTCGATTTAATTACCGCGACCAGTTAACAAGTTCACCGCGGGCAGCCTTTGCGACAACATACGATTTCGATTAATCGATACAATAAGATGATATAAAAAATAAAATATAATTCCGAAAATGCAAAATTTGAATATGAATACTCTCGTCTTGACAAAGATTATTGTTGTTAAATCGCTTTTGAGATACATAAAACATTTTAGTTTATAATACTTATAAACTAAATATTTAGTCGTTTTCTCGTTATTGATTATCGAGTCGCATAAATTTTAAAACTACAAATAAAAGTAAGAAATAAAATTTACAAGACAAAAATAATTATTTACTCTACACTGTTAAATTCATAGGGTTAAACTCAACTCAATTTTGAATAATTTTTAACTATTCCGTAGGTCGTCACTGATGGCTCCTACTCAATATGTAGTTAATTTAACTAAAACAATGTTCATTTGACTAAACCAATGGAGTTAAAATAATCCTATTTTGTTTCAAACTAATAAACTATGACGCACATGCATGGTAGTTAAAAATTACAAAATAAGTAAATCTAACTCATGGTATTGGTTTAAATTTCATCCTCTAACCTTTAATAGTGTAATACGAATTATATTCCACGTGGATTTTACTCTAAAACTTACACCTTGTAAGTTATTAGGTATAATCTATCTATCTCAACGATAAAGGAGAGACGCGAATAGATGTAGTGGGTTATTTCGCTGGTGTATGCGAAACTCCGGAACAAAGCTGTTGGGATATTACTGATCTCATTAAAAAGTAAGTGTCTACCGGCGTTACGCTCGTGTATGAGGCGATACAGCGTCTATAAAGGAAGTTAATAGTTAAAGCAACAACACTCTCTCTCTCTCTCTCTCTCTCTCTCTCTCTCTCTCTCTCTCTCTCTCTCTCTCTCTCTCTCTCTCTCGATATTAGCAACCTACCGTTACGTACGAAATTTTGTATAATGCCAAAAGAAAAAGAAATCTTCCTAATCACGCAATATAAAAGATGTATGATAAAAATTCGTTGAAAAATGAAAGCTCTTTATTCATCGTACAAATAGCAGTTTTTTTTCTATTCTCATAAGAAAGAGTATGAATGAGTTTAAAAGCAGTTGATAAACATGAATAAAATTACAACTATATGAAACATTCAATCTGTATTTAATCTTAATTTCTTCCTTTTTACTTTACAGAAAAGTTAATTATACACAAATTTATTAGATGCCATTTTGTTATGTGTATATTATGTTTCATACTTGTTCGGTCTGTCCAAGAAAAATACAAGCGGAAATTAAATTTAGAGAAAATGAACGCAGAATATTTATGATACGCTGCTAAAGCGCAATCCTCAGGCACGTATACAAGTATTTTAACGAGGTGTCTATATGCAAAAGCATATACCTTTCCTCTTTTGTAACTTGCTTTATTCCAGCGATGTATTTATAAAACTATACTTTATTAACGACATTCTTCGTGACAGAGTTGCATGCAATTAATAAATAACGGTATTTGCTAAAAGCATCAGCCGTTCCACCTTGTTTACAATTATAACAATAGATTTGTAACGAAATGTAGTGCACTAATAGCAAATGCCAAAAATCTAATTTTTTGAGAAAAAACATAATTCGCGAGAAATATCATGAAATGCTGAAAACGCAATGATCCTTTCATATTTTATTCGCATACTGATTGTCCAAATATTTGTTGAACTTTTATACGATTTTTAATACACATTCGTAGAAAAACTTAATCTACGTATATTTTTGCTAGCGTGCATGAAATTCTGTTTCGGCTCTATTAGCCCATCAGCGATACAGTGATATATAAATAATCTCAAGCTCTCCGACGAACATAAAGTGAATATTTAAAATGTACAAAAATAGTGTAATTTTCAAGAGAAAATACCAAAAAATTTTTTACTAACATTAATAGTCTGCAAAATATCCGGATTAAAAATAAAAATTGATACTAACCGACAAAGAGAAGTGAAACCCACTCTCCAAACCAAGTCCAGAGAACGTGAGATTGACGAACTAAAACCTTGGGAAAAACATCCAAAACTCTATTTTCCAATTTTCAATTTTAGTCCGAATATTTTGCAGCCTATAAATATATTAGCAGAATTTTTCTGGTATTTTCTCTCGAAAGATACACTATCTTTGAACATTTAATTGTTGAATACTTATCTTATGCTTCTAGAAAAGCTTATGATTATTAAATTTTTTTTCTATTACCGCGTCGCTGAAAATGGCTCAAAGTAGAGCCGAAGCGTACAAATTATAATTTGTATTAAATTAAATTATTAATTAAATGTTACATAATTGTTGACTCACGCACAACTAACCGCGCGTTTGACTCTCAAAGCCCACTTTTCCTTGTTACACTGAGAACAAAAGCTGTATTGGTTTAATAATCCAAATATTGGGTCTAATAATAATACAATTGAATAAACTACTTATGTTTTTAGCACCCCGTGATAGCACTTTAATTGAAGCAACAGCTCTTTTTCTCAGTGTACTCGTTCACAATTTATATTGCGTAGAATAGAAAGATTAAATACAGAATTAATATCAACAAAACAGATATTGCAGTGATTTTATTGGAAATATAGATGAATTAATAATAGCCTCACATGCCGCATTGGCACACGTTGTGCCATATTTAGTTAAAAATATTTCGACAAAATTACACATATGTATATTGTTACGCGGAGGCGGTCATTTACAATATGCATATGAAATTGTATATTGTAGAGATCGATAATGGAAAACGGGGCATTTAAAATACTCGGCCGATGAAATCTGACACTGTTAGGGTGTTTATTGCGTGAATTTTGTCAAACACCGTTACCTATTTGCATAAATATAAATGACGTGAAAGGCAGACCCGTGTAATGCTGATGAATATAATACATTTGTTGTTAACGGAAACTGAAAACATCAAATATCGCGTACATTACAAACGCGTATCCGTATCGCTGCATTAATTTATTTATACCTTTTGTGAGATTTTTTTTTTATAAATAATTTAATATCAATTCCGAACGCTGAAGTTTCATCAAAAAATAGTGTAGAAATACATTATACAACAGAAACCTAATAGTTAAATTTATAATTTGTGAGACATACAGCACAGCTCGTGATCTATACTTTTGAAATAACGATTAACGATCAACTTGAAGAGAAATTTCGTTGCTTCATTGCTGTTGTAATAATAATTCATATTAACATGATCGAGAGACAATTCTCTAGTACAACAATAAGAGATTGACTTTAATTAATTGGATTGTTCATTAATTCTCAGTCGACGATCTATAATTATTCCGTAGATGTAGATTACGATGTTAATCGACCCGAATGTTCATCGTGCTGTACGCGCCATATAGCCTTTCTTAATAAAATATGAATACGGGGTGAGAAAATTTAAATGTGAACTTATAATCTCGCGCATAAAAGCCATTACGCGAGCGTGAGAACGAACGGAATTTAATACAAACGCGCTGTACACGGTGACGATTTTTAATGGAACTAATCTTTGTTTTCAACTCGAGAAACCGAATTAAATCTATCTCGTTTAATTTTTTAATAAACCTTTTTAGGCTCGCGGTAATCTTTCGTCACATTTAATCTCGCGCCGAAAAGAATATATCGCTCGCTTCGTACGCTATTTGCTCGTTAAATTTATCATCCGTTTAATAACGTCACGGCAAGATTGCTTTTTTTTTTATTTGCAAAGTATATAGCAGTTTGTTATCTCGCGTTCAGATACCTTAGAATTTATAATTAATTACCGTGGCGCGCCGCGGTTCGTGTGTTTCACGTTTCACGAAGGCTTTCTTATGGAGATACATAACTCCAATGAACTTACATAACATTATATCCTATTTGTATATAGTCAAGAAAGGGCTGTAGGGCATGGTGTTTCATGCTAATGCGACAAGCGGCATTGAATCGCAAAAGACGTTCTCCATTATCATTTTGATTCATATAAGAATTTTACGAAAAGATAAAGAAATTTATGTAACGTCTATTTCTATTTAATCTATTATAATTTATACCATTAATTAATTATCAAAGCTCATGCCGTTATCTTCTACAAGCAAATTTACTTGTATACTTGGCTCATTAATTTCGTAAAGTGTTCTTAATAGTTCCGAATAATAGACACGCTTAATAAATCGCTCTGATTGAAATGCTTGCTTCGAAGTTTCCCGCTCCTGCATTTCCCTTCCAAGATTAATGACTTGATTGCCGACAGAAAATTCGAATTGTTCACGAGCTCATTATTAATAAGTAGTTTTTCAAACGATTTTTTAAATGGCTAATATACGTTAGTTTCTCACTTTCATGGCGCATGTTTAAACGCGATTATATACGCTACGCGAATGTTAGCTCGTTTTTTTTTTCATGGCATATTTAATAACGTGAAAGCTCACGAGGTCAAGAGAAAAATGGAAGTCGATCGATCTTACCGCTGCAACATTACTGCAAAACGAATGCACGCGGTTAGATCAAAGGATTTGGAATTTCTCCCTCAACTTTACACTTTTTTCTTCACGCTACCTTTTTATACGACGTCTGTCCGCGCGATGCCCACCTCGCAAAAGCACAATGGTAGTTCTTGAAGAGCATCCTTGATCCCGTTTGCGTTGACCAAATAAAGTTAAAAACGTGAACAAGCATGAAACGTTTCCTCAGAACGATTCCTAACGTGAGGAACATACAAAGAGGTGTTCTTTTTCTATATCTTCGTGAATACTAGATACTAAATTATGCAAAAAAGAATAGAAATTTTTGATGAGGAAAAATCAATTTAAAATTGTTTGGAAAATTTGCAGCTATAAAATAATTTGCGTTTGTTCGAGGACACTTTGTACAATTCATTTTGGGCGGATCGAGCTATCGGCTTTAAAGTTTAAGAATCGACAAGAGAAGCTGGCGAGGCACGATAAATATGCAGCGCTTCCTTTACGACATCTTCAACCGCGTCGAGGACGACCGATTTGCGCTTGAATTTCGTGGACGAGCGCGTCGCGTGCTTGAGAGGGCCGAGCGAGGAAAAAAGGAAAAAAAGGGAGAGAGAGAGAGAGCGAAGAAAAAGACCGGGAGTAAATGGAAATTGAGAAAATCGACAAGAACCAGGCCGAGGTTCGAAATTCCACGAAAGTCTTAACTTTCGAGAACGGGAAAACGCCACTGCGACTTCGCTCGGGTAGCCGGGAATCGCTTAATCGGCTCGTCGGCGGTACTAAAACGCAGTAAAAGTATATGTCAAACGTTCCAAGAATGACCTTCTACAAATTTGCGGAATGTAATATCTGTTCGTGCAACGTGTGGCGAAAAATATCTGTTGTAAGTGCATTTATCAAATTTGCGTATTATATCCGTAATGCGTTTGCAATTCGTAGCGTTTTATGAAATATGGAAAGTTTCAAATGGATCTTTTAATTCAAGTATATTGTACCATTTTTATAAATTCGATTGAACTATATGCGGTATATACGGCACACTTCTTCCTCGCGATTCACTCTGCCCGTGTAGTGGCTCGCTGTCAGCGACGCTGAAACGTACTTTCCAAGTTTTTCCCTAAGCAATTTTTCTCACCGCCGTTATTCTTTATTCTATATATCAATGCCAGTTCCGTGGCATAAAATCTTGCGCGATAAATTTGTGCAATCCACCCTCTGTTCAGAAATAACTTTTTCGCCTTGGTGGCAGGATACAAATATTTACGTAAACCGGGTATTGCGAGCACAGAAAAGAACCACTGCCCCGCGCTGAATTCACTGATTTAATGTTCACGTCCGGTTTCCTAGCGCCCGTATTATAACACTATTCTTGTCTGGATTCTTGGGGTTCCGGGGGGAAATACTAGTAAAACGAAACAGGCGTATAGAATTTTACGTGCGCTTATATACTTGGGAAGAAATGGCTGCATCTTGTATGAATCTATGTATATACATACGAAATACTGACCCACAACTGTCGCACGCTTTTTTTCAATTACGTAACATTAATCTTTCTCTGGAAACATTTTTCATAAGTGTCCATCAGTATATAAACTTGACTTTCTCAATTTTTAATATTATATCTCTCAACGGCTAAATGTCAAATTAAATTCCTATCAAAGTAGACTTTATTAGGATAGTTTTATACGTCTCCATATTTTAACAAAGGATTCGACTCCGATTGCATTTGAAATCTATTGTGAAAAGTGCGCTTTGAATTTTTAATCCTTTAAACAGCACGAACATATTATACATATATGTCTTAAATTTTACAAAGCAGTGTAATTATCGTTAATTTACTAATAAAATTAATACTTAAAATAACATAAAAACTACTTATAATCTGCTTTTTTAAAACATGATTAAAGTTAGTTTCTTATAATATATAAGAAACTAACTTTATATAGCTGACTATATTACGAAAATTCTCTGCTCAAAGAGAATAAGCGATGCCATAATTAAAGATGTAAAATATTTTACAATACATTGGCACGCATCGATCGCGTTGTATTGTCTTGCGTTTATTACCTAATGTACTGTGTTTGTATGTATGTAAATATTATTCACGGGCGCAATACCACATATGGCTGAACAAAGAATTGCGAGAGATAAGCAAGTCAATGACAATATGCCCGAAACTTTAATTAAAAGATTATAGCAATCAAAAGTCTCGGGCTATTGTGTAAGCTATGGTCGACACGGGTTTCCGATCAAGACGAGCCATCAATGGCTGTCCACAGAAGGGCAAGACTACTGCCGTCACGCACCCTTGACTTAATAGCTCTTTCAATAGCGAGCACCGAGTTTGCCGAAGGTGCACGCTGTATTTCACCGTCGCCAATTTCCGGCTGCGTCCTGTGAAACCGCGTCGGTATAGAAGCAAAGTCATACGCCGGGCGAGTCAGATATATGGCAGCCATGACGAGGATCAATAAAAAGACAAAAGAGAACCGAGATAGCATTCACTTGATGTAATGTAATAGCGGGGCAAAAAAATAATCTTTATTAGACCAGCTCTCGCACAAGTAACTTGATAAATGAGACCAACGCGCTATAGGACTTTAGTATAAAAAGTCCTCTGTCGTTACGATCGTTTTTCCCCTCGATCCTCTTCCCTGATGAATGTGAAACTGATTTCTCGTGATATCCGTGGAATACGCATTGTCTAATTAATTTTGTGAAGGACTTATATTTAATAATAATTATTTTATTATATCAGACTTAATATAAGTCCTTCAATATAAAATTAATTAGACTTGTATTGTAATGTAGAATTTTTATATAATTTTATTAAGAACATATTATTACTTTTGGAATATCTATTATGTATTGATATCATATTAATCATGCTTGCGTTAATCTTCAATATGACGGTAACAAGTATATAGAGCCATAGAGCATATTCCGTCGATTCTCATTCGCGCAATCGGACGGTGCGACACAATCGTGCAATTACTGAACGTTGTAAACACGTCCATCGGCTCGCGTCGGCCAATATGAATAGAAATTAATTGAGGGCCGCGTTCGCGGATAAAAACGTTGGTCGCTGCATCGGTGATGGTCAATGGCGACGACGGGACTGGACATCGTGACGACAAAATGCTCGTTGTCACGCCTCGATAAATGGATACATGCGCCTCGCTTCGATAACTCCGCTCATCTCGCAAATCACGAAGCTCGTTTCCGCAAATACATATAAACTAACAGATTGCTGTCGGGATATCTTGCTCGCGCCGACAAACGCCAAGATATGTATATTCACGAAGATTACGTACTACTCTAATCTGTTTCAATCGCTAAATAAAGAGACATATAGATATTCGATAGAATTTCAGAAATAATCTGTTTTCCGTACACCAGTAGATAAAATTTATCTCTGTGAACCGCATTCGAGATCCTTAAAATGCTTCAGAGTATCAGCACATTTTATGGCGGCAACGCAAAATCGCAACGTGTGATTTGCATCGAACGCGAACGTAGCGTGAAACAACGGACGAAAAAAATGCTCTCTCGAGGGACGGCGTTCGTGTCGGGGTCGCGAATCGCATCTCGCCGACCTCATTGTCATCCGACTGAGAGAGACGAAGAGAGAGACGAGAGGCAGAAGTAAAACCCATCTGGTGTTGAAAGATGTAAAACGCCAACGCGGAAAAGTGTAAACAATAGGCTGAATCGCGAGCCCGCCAGTTTTTCATTGTCCAACGTGTTGTTTTTTCTTTCTTTTTTTTCTCAACAAAGTTCTCATTGCAGAACAGAATTGTACCCTGTGTCTTTGTTCGGGCTTTTTCTATCTTCCAATGCACTTCTTGTGTGCATTACCGCGATTTATTATTATGCGGTCAATTTAATTTAAGCGCATACTTTTTACTGATGCTGGAAATTTTTTATATTAAAAGCGCACAAGCCAAAAGATAAATAAAGCGCGCTCAGCTATTTCGCTGCGTTTAAACAAATTTTTTCCTAGCTTTATTAAAAAAGCGAATCCTATTTAAATATATTTTCTCTTAAGCATGTTCAATTATAGCGACATTGGAAAATCAACGATAATATTAAACGACCTAATACTGAAATTTCACAAGTGAGCAAACTGTTGGACAAGCGGCTGTACTTAATGCTATTGATACGCCTGCATTCAGTTACTATTATTGACATGTTATTGACAATGCGGTAATTAAGATAAATTGTTTGCTGCGAAAGTGAAAGCTCAATAGTTAGAACAACATGGGCGATGTATGCACGTCCTCAATAATACACACAGTTCGCAATAATTATTCACTAAATAAAATATCATAGGCTTTTTATTTCCTATAAGTTAGATCCTGCAAATAGTAATCAAAAAGAGTATCCAGTAATGTCAAATACGCAAATAAACATACGAATATCTATAACACACGCGTCTAAGTGCGAATGTATAGGCAAACGTTGTAACAAATCAAACCGCGATTGCGAGAACAATCGAACCTCATGAATGATTAGCAAAAGCATTGCTGTAATACTTCGTAACGTCGTTTGTAGGTAATTTATATATCGATTCACAGGCCGTGCACCGCCGCGCATTGCAGTGGCATTCGCGTCAATCCGCTTTCTATATAACGCACGATAATAGCGCGCACCGGCAAACACGCAGACATATCCGATACGTTATAGGTAATCAATCATTCGCTAATGAAGATACGATATGCGCACTGACGTATAACACACCTATCGGTTACGCACACGTACAGGCAGTGATGCGGCCGTCGCGTCAGTGCAGAGGGATTCGCTGATGCAAACACGGCTACGCGGCCACAAACGTGATGTTAGTTTATACCGGATCAAACGTCTCCATGTGATTCGGTCAGAGGGCTCCTATGCTTTGAAACATCAGCAATAAACGGGCGCGGGCGCGGCTCGGTTTGTTGATCGCGAAATATTCGTTCGAAGATTCCAAAGATCGCGAACGAATCACGAATGAATTTGATAAACGGATCGTCGGATAAAATCACAATTTTTTTTTTATCAACGTAACAAAAAAAAACGAAAAATGCTATCGTGAAACGAAATTAAATCTGCATTTGTGCGTGGAACGCGAAAATTTCCGACCGACAGTCGAGCAGAGATATTTCACGAACCCTCGCGATTGTCACTATTTGACTCTTGATTGATATCCAGCGATGAATTGCACCGTTATGATATTGATTCAACGAATCAATTACTGAAAGGAACTCTCATTAATGATATCCCCAGGCGAACAAGTGTGTCAAGTGACTTACAATGGATTATGTCAATCCCAGATACTCGCGCGCGAGAGGAGTGCTCGTGAAAAAGCGATCGAGAAGATCGAGAGTCTGCCACTGGGAAAGATATCGGAAAATCTGCGAGAATAATCAACTTCATTTAGGTGGCCAGCGTTAAACCGGGCTCGCTGAATGACGTAATACTGTAGCTCAATATTCATCCGGCTCGGAAGGTATTCGTCGGTAATAATTCACCGGGCCTCGTTTCGCGAACGCGAAATGGCTTCGTAAGTATGTGTATTATGGAGAGATCGCGTATGCTCCTCTAAACGATTTGGCCGGTCAGTGTGGAGTACGTGACGTATCAAACTCGAGCTTTCCAACGGCGGGAGATAAGCCATTTCGCAATTCGAGATCGTCGCGAATGAGAATGTCACGAAGACATCTTTCCTCCATCTGATTGTGAGATTAGAAACTTATATACGGCGGCCGCATATCTTCGCCGTTTATGCGCCGTAATCGTAATTTGATGAGACGACTCCTAATGCCAAAACACAAATTTGCATTTGCTTCGGTAATGCATTCTCGGGCGGCAAATACGTAGCTTGTCCCGTAATAATATTCGGGCTGCGTATCGAATTTGCAACGAGGTAACCTTTTTTTTCCGTCGCGCTTACTTATTCCGAAAGTTAAGGCATTAGGCGGTAGTTTTCTGTTATAAGTTAGACAGCGGTCTCCTGTTAAGCATTCGCTTCAAGCTAGCATAATTAGCATTTCTTAGGTTTCCGGAGAAGGGGGAGGACATCAAGGATACGGTTAAACCACGGATCGAATAGTAATTGCCGGGAGCAAGAGCATATGCTTCGAATGACTTCTCGACGTGTATTCTCGACGTGCTTGGAAACGTCGATGCAATCTCAGCTCGAGCTCTCTTCGAGGCGACGAAAGTAGCATACACGACAATGCACTATGTGGAAGAAAGTGAATAATGTTATACAATGAACAATATTATATATAACAACAATACATATGTAATAGGTACAATAAAAATCCAACATAAAAATACTGCGAAAAAAATATATGAAGAGATTTCAGATGAATTTGTGATGCCATTATATAGATACGTCGTAGTACGCGCATCGCTTCTATCCGTTCAATCTTCATTGACATGCGTGAGAAATGCCGCTTTAAAATCCGCCCCGTGGTCTGCAGTCTGGATTTTCCGTTCTCGGTAGTATCGCCCATAAATTTCGCAGCGAGCCGATGCGATGCGTAATACTTTTAGTATCGCACTACCTTTGCCGCCGTTGAGGATCCGACGCTTTGAGACACGACGACCGACACAGTGGCTTTGGCTCTTCCCCGATATGCTTTCGGTGCGGCATGCTCGTACAGTTTACAGTCCACGGTACATATGCGTGCTCTACTTTTTTCCCGCGTTTTACCTTTTTTTTTGAACGAAACGACATGCTCGCCTTTCGTCCGCCGGAGAAACTTTACGTCGGCACCCATGCAAGCAGACGAAACTCCGCTCGCTCGAGGACGGACTGTAGTTCAGCTGATAGCCGGTACGGGCGAGTTTTACGGGAACACCGGAAGAGCGAAGTTAATTGAAGCTTCATTAATTCGTACTTTAGCAAAGTGGTCTCCGCAGAATGCCGAGGCGATGCGACAGGGGAGACAACTCCGGACTCGAAACAAAGCATATTTTCCTTCGCCCGGCTGCGCATCCCCGTAGGATCTATCGTCTACTTGGAAATGCGCGATGCAGAAAGTTATTTTGCATTTATCGTTTAACTTGCTACTTTCGAGACTCGGCTAATTCTCCGCGTCCCTTCGGGTATGGAAGAATGAGAGCCGTCAAGAATCGTCTTTGGAGTCGCGTCGCAGCAACCTAATGAGCGTTAATAATTTTCGCAATATCTCGCGCCACTCAAAACGCTTGTCGTAATGAATTGAACTTCAGATGCTGGTTGAACATCGTTTGACGTTAGATGTTTCCAAATATAATTATATTAGTACTAGTTTTACTAGTACTAGTAATTATACTAATTATATATTAAATATTTCTCACAAATATATATATATATATATATATATATATTCTTCAATAATCTTATGCGATAATAAATGCGTCTATATAAGTAACAAATAAAATAAGCAAAAAAAATTAAAAGTTTTTTTTAAATGTTTATAGAACCGGAAAAGTCTCTGTTAATCCAGAAATATTATAATATTGAGTAAAATTAAGAGAATCTTGATTAAATAACACTGTTGCGTATTATAATTAAAGTATATCTCACTTTTGAGTTAGTCCCTTTGTAATGATGAACTCGAAAGATTCTTAAAAGCCGCAAGTTAACGATCCTCCTTGTGCCCGGCAGTTCTCTGTGTACCAATTACGGATTGAAAACAGAAGCGGAGCACAGGAGCGAAAGCTGCGCTAGGAAATAAACTAATTAAACTTTAGCCGGGCTGCTCCGTGAGATAGAATGCAAAATACATGAATGGCAAAGACATCCAAAGGTAAAAGGTCGGTCAAATCGCTAATTTATCGCGTTCAAGTGTAATGAATTTCCGATATTAGGTTAATAAGCTACAGATGAGAAGTAGCACATTCCGCCGGCCGGCCGGCCGGCAGGCAAAAAGACAGAGTGCCGTTAACGTCACATTATACCCGTACCATGGGCCATCGATATCTTCTATACCGCGTCAAAGCGTCCAATGTCCTCGAGCGATGCTTTTGCGCAAAAGCTAAAACTCGTGGGAGCGCAGTCATGGCAGCAACGAATTACCAGGCGATATTAAATTCTTTGCGCAGTGTTGCAGACAACATCTCACAATAAAATAGAATTTTCAGAAAGTCTGGAAAGAGTTACGCTCTATAGAGAATCTCACGGAACACGTTCCGAAAGTGTGCGCGAGAATGTAAAACGGCGAGATACAAACCCGAATTACATAGCGATCCGATATTATTGGATTTGCATTTAGAAGAACATTTTACGCAGCCGGAAACGTCATCTGATCTCGACGAGTTTTTATTGCCATCTTTTAGTATCAATAAATCAATAAGTAATTTCATTTAACGTTATTGCGTTTCCAGAGATATGTGTAGAAACTGCATTGATATCAGAACTTGAAAATTTGAGGCTGCGACTGCATTCAGCTGTTATCAAAAGATGCATTTTCCATGTTCGAGTTTCTCCACGAGAGTATTGCCGGATATATAGTCGACTTGTTTTGAACGCGCGCGTACGAGTGGCACGAGGAAAACTTTCCGCGCGATCGTCGATTCTCAAAAATAACTCGCGACTATTCCGAACGAGACCGCATAAATCGTAATCTCGCACATAGAAACTTCCGACTGATCTCGCAAGGATGACTGATCCGCGCATTTGGGCTTAGCAAACCCACGAATCCCAGCTCAATACACTGCTGACTGCGGACACTCACATATACATTTACACGTCATATATACATCCATATATACACGTTTTTATAAGTGCAATAAAAATATTCGAGGAAAAATTGAAACAAAATATAATCTAATTTAAAAATAGATCAGTAAAAAGAACAAGAATTAGGCACCATATCTGTACCTACTTTAGAGGTAAAGAATTACTATATTATTACTAATAGTTCCTAAGATACAATGTTTAGAACAAGTCGTATTGAACATTTTTATAGAGCCTAATTTTTAAAACCAGGTACAGCGTATTATTGGCAGTTGTATATACTATTAAACATGTCAGTTAAATTACTTTATTAATATAAAAACTCAATACCTATAAATAAAGTTGCTACTTTTATTTTATATATATCTAAAAAATATATATCATCTCCCTAATTAAACTTTAAACAAGTTTTCTCTGAATTCATAATAATGGAGATACGGTTCTTTATTTCTAAGGTACAGATATATGTTTATAGAAGTAGGAGTAACAGCTATAAAGTTTACATTTTTTTTGTAATATTTTTAATTAAAAAATCTTTACGTTAAAATGAAAACTATCTCCGCAAATACGCGGTTTTCTTCGCGAAGCAATTCAAAATCTCATTTGCTTAACGTTCAATTTGTACTAATTAGGAAATTCCGTGTACGATGCAACCAGGGACACATTTACTAAGCTTTATTACATCTCTCTTGCAACGAAGGACGTTGCATTCGCTGCGTATCAAAACACAAGAATAGAATAAAAAAGAATCGCACCTCTATGCGCACACGTAACAAACAGACTGCTTTGCGAACTTCACGTTCTTGGAGCATCAAAAACTTTCGAATATGGAGTTTTTCGATTTGATACGGAAAACTCTACCTCTGCCGTCAAAGTTCGACGGACGCGGATCCGTTGCGAAGATCGTAAACCGATATTCCGAATGCCGTTGAGCGGAAACGTACCCGAACTTGTGGATCGAAAATTAAAACTTTTCTCATGAATAGTAACGTCGTTCTATCTACGTTCTATCTATTGCTTTACGAAACTTGCATCTTGTTTAGCCGAATAAAGATTAAGGAGCATTATCGATATCCGATCATTCATTACGAAAGAAACAAGGTTCGGCGAAACGTGAATTGTATTTTATCGTATTCTGCTTCTTGAACACATGAAAGTCAAATAAGTCCCCCGGGAGAAGCTCTCTTAACGTCATTATCTCGAATTAAAGTTATTTTTCGTTATTTATCATGCGCACACACACACACATAAGATCCAGAATATAAAAAAATTAATCACAATTATCTCAGATCCAACAAAAATTGGTTGTTAGTATCACCGCACCGACTGCGAATGGAAATCTTTATGGAAATGTGGTATATACACATGTCGCGGCATACTAATTTTGTGACGTAACTCTGCGTCGTTACTAAAGTTTTAGTACGGTGTATGATCTATCACACAGATGTAACCGGCAATCCCGGACTCGGACGTACGCGTAGCACGCAAATTAAAACTTTTCCCATGAATAGTAACGTCTCGCTTCGCCGCTACGCGAAAAGTCGTTGATTTTTGCTTTCGATGTTTTTTTTTCATTTTTTTTTTACATTCTCCTCTGATGAAGATATTCGTATTTCTCGCAATTCCTGCGGGATACGCGACACAACGCAGCGAATTAAAGATGCAGCTCGCTCGATATGCAAAATAGGGGAAATGGAAGAGAGTGTGAAAGAGAGCAACAAGACCGAAACGAGAATGGAACAACTACTCGGAGCGAACGAAGCATTAAGTGAAGATATTACGCGTGATCGAGGGATAACAGAAGCTATTTCGAGTGTAAAAAAGTTAACAGATGCAAATAAATCCCACTAATAAAACAATAATCGCATTAAAAAGTAATATATTAAAATATATTGTAAAAAAAATAGAAGAACGTTAACTTTTTTTATAGCAAGCTTAGTAAATGAATTATTGAAGAGAGAAAACAATGTGTAAAATTTTAAATAGAGTTAATTTACGATAGTTGATAGATGGGACGATCGTTCATAAAAGACTTTCGCAGGATCTACGGAACTGTTCTTCGAGTAGTTAATTGATAACGTATCTCGAGATTTAACGACCGGGATATGTATGTGTCGGGACCAAGTATAGGAGACGTTAAATTTAATAAATCCTACACACAGCGCCCCTTAATTTATCTATAACCTACGCGATTGGATAGTTCTCGCCCGTAATGGACTTTAAAATTTTATTACGTAGGGTATTAATAACCCGACGCGTTATATTGCTCACAGATTGGATCCAGGCGCAAAGAATTATTGCGACATCCATCTCCCGAGCGCCCCTCCTCCTATCTCGGAGGCTAAGTATATCGCCATTAATCACGTTGATATGAGGGGTTGATCGAGGCACGCAACCGAGTAATCTTGTTTAATTTTTCATTAGCGCCTTAGTCTACATTGTATTGGCAACGTCGTAACATTGTTATCCTGTAAGCGTATGCTAAAATTTCCATCAAAATTCATAATAGTATCTGCTCCATATACATCTTTTTATTACGTTTTTGTTCTAAACTGTCTGTCAATTTTCTCCCTTCGCGCAAGACTCTTCCCCCGTCACTCTCTTAATAACTATTTCGCGGTACTCGCTTAATTAATAAATAAAAGCAGAATTTACCGCGTTCTCGTGATGGAACTTTTGAACAAAAATTCAACTAATTTCCACAACGCACCGCGTTCCCCTGAACTTTTAAATTGCATAATTCCCAAATGTTGAATATTAACGCAGGGAGCACAGTCCGAGAACAGTTTTTAACTTTTGCGCGAGCGACGAGTGATTTTCCGCCCCGCACGTCGATTCTATATATATTTCAATGCAAACAGTTCGTTCGCTTTTAATGCGAAAATTTTGCAAATTAGACAATTATTTACGCAGGACGAAATTGGCTTTTGCAAAGTCAACCGCGGAATTTTGCATAAGAATTGAAAAGTAATTAGCAGTACGAAACGCAAATCTGCTTAATGAGCGGCTTACCCGCAGGTCGTGCCCGATGTTACCATGTATAAGTGCCAGCGCGGCGCGCCATACCACTTTTATAATAAACAAAGTAACGAGACATACGGCACGACGCTTAATATCGCTTTAAAATTCGATTTATCTTTCAGTGAATTACGTCGCAATTGCGTGTGACCTAAAATTACACTAGTTACCGATGTGCGGATTACTGCAATACCCTCCGGCCAGATCGTAGTTAAAGTAATATTTACCATATAGCAGAGCTCTTTCTAAGTGTTTTCTCTAATAGCGTTTTAATTTTTACATGTAAAACATTTCGTGAGTTCTGTGTTCAACAAAATCTGAAATTTTATCCAGACAAAATGGAGGAAATCTATTATCCATTATTTTTAATTTCTATCTACAATTCTTTATAATTTATCGACATTTGATAAAAACATATATCGATATCGAGAGACGCACTGTCCCTCCCGTTCTTTCTGATCGCAAACGTCTCTACACACACCATATACGTATATGTAAAGGCCAATAATACATATGTGAAATACAATATTGTTCAGAATTACTTTATCATTCTATCGCGGTACAATTTTATATCACGCCCGACGTCGATCCAGAGGTACCAAGTAAATTTCAACATTTCGCTCCGATGGAGGCATGGTTACACGTCTATCGATCGAAGCCCATCGTAATGCAGCCTGACGCGCACTAGCTGAAATTGAATTCGTGCTTGTACACCGGGACAAAGGGCAGTCGATCCCAATCGTATCAAGCTGGTTCCTACGAAACAATAGTCGCGATTATCTATCACAAATCTTCGTTTCGGCCGAACCCTTGTTAGACGACCGCGCCGGCGCGGCGCGGCGCGGCGCGGCGTTCCCGTGGATTAATGCCCTAGCCGCGATAATAACAACCGGCATAATTCGCAATCACCGTACATCCGGTTAGATGATCCAGCGGCAGCAAAATGCGTTCGTGTAAAATCGATCGCTGATATCGCGAATTGCGCTTCGTCACACGCGCCACGCACGCGAGCGTTACATTTTCAAAATTCTTCTTATCTCTTTGTGGCTTAAAAGCCAATGCTACACATACCAAACCGTTGATGAATGATAAAAATGTTCTACGCGTATTTGACCCCGTGTGATGCGTGACGAATTAATTTTCTCCGACACAATGCCCCGATAAAAATTTCTATAAAATACATTTTGAGAGTTTGCCGGAAAGAGCGTTATTACTGCACATATCAAGACTCTCTATCTTTCTTTCTCATCTCTGCAAAAGTTCGCATTACCCACAATTAGAATAAATAATTAGACTCATTAAGGTAGGCGTCTCGCTACGTGCTAGTCATATGACTGTTTGTAGGTTTTTACGTTCAGAAATATATTTCAGGCAATTTTTGCTAAGGGAAAAATAATTTTATGAATTATGGTGTAAAATTTCATACGTGCCAAAGTATGTTACTTTTTCCAAATTATGTGATTTTTCTCATTCGACTTCGTTTTGATCAGCTGATCATGCGAGNCGTCG